>NC_066584.1:305073672-305673672 GCF_024323335.1 Lathyrus oleraceus
AGAAGTCTGAATGAATGAAATTGAAACCTCAATGATCATGAAATAATTGGACCAACTAGACAATGAATCTTGGACCAATGACTATAAATGAACCTTGACACACAATGAGACCAATGAATGAGAATGGGATGAAACTTGGATAATATGATGACCATGAGATGAGAACCAATGGATGAAATGCGACTTAAATCAAATTAGACCAAATCAATATGCAATGAAATATGAATGTAATCATGCCTTTAGACCAATCAAAATAAGCCATGGACTAGGGTTTAGATGGGTCAAAGTTCAAAGTGCTAAGCAACAACCAAAAATCTCAAACCAGGTGATTAATCAACACAAGCAATCCGTCAATGCTATGAACCAAACTAGGGTTTTCACCCCCTCAAAGCAAGCCACAACTCCAAGATCGAGGATTAGGTTTGGCATGAGATGAACACCAAGATGAAACCTCCAAGGCCTTAAGCACCTAGAAAATAGGGTTTTTCACCTGATCATTATGATTGGCTCTTCTCAATGATTGTAGCATCACAACTCATAGGACTTGATCCTCAAGCAAACCCTATCTCCTTGTTAAGTTTAATCAACCTTAAACCTTTGAATATATGATGATGTTAGTACACTAGATGGTATAGATGTTCATCAATGAAAATGAATCTTAAACCAAATGGTTATATGAAAATGAAAAGGGAAGGGAAAATTTTGGGGTATGACACCTCCACCCCCCCCCCCCCCCCCCCCCCCCACCCCCCTCATTTACTGTTTTTCCTTTATATTGCACAATTATTGGCTTGTTCGAGCCTATTCCCTATGGATTCGATATTTTATTACTGCGAAAATACCGGTACACTTGGCGAGAAGTTATCATATAATCTTAGAAAACTCTTTGACTAGTTACATGTTAGTATAACCAAATATGATGTCATCAACATAAATTTGAACTAGAAGATAATGTTTTCCTTGACGTTTAGTGAAAAGTGTTGTATCTAACTTCCCTCTAGAGTAACCATGATCAAGTAAGAACTTACTAAGTTGCTCATACCAATCCCTAGGGACTTGTTTGAGACCATATAAAGCTCGTTTTAGTTTAAAAACATGATTAGGATACTCATCATTTTCAAAACTGGGAGGTTGTGAAACATACACTTCCTCATTTATATAGCCATTAAGGAAAGCACTTTTCACGTCCATGTGAAATAATTTGAAATCTTTAGAACATGCATATGCTAGTAAAAGGTGTATATCCTCGAGGCAGGCAACTATAACATACATTTCCTCATAATTTATGCCCCCCTCTTTGTTATATCCTTGAGCCACTAGTTGGGCCTTGTTCCTAATTATCACTCCATTTTTGTCTAGTTTATTTCTAAAAACCAACTTAGTGTCAATGATTTCATAATCTCGCGAAGGTGGAACAAGGTCTCACACATCATTTATTTTAAATTGATTTAGCTCATCTTGCCTGCCCAATAGCCAATGCTCATCAATCAAGGCATCTTTTGTGTTTTTAGGTTCAACTTGTGAAATGAATGTAGAGTGATAACATAAATTACTTAGAGCGTGTTGTCACGCCTTTGATGATATCTCCAAGAATGTTGTCGATTTGATGGTCCTTAGAAGACCTCCAAGAAAAAGGAAGATCATCCCCTTTAGTTGGATTCTCATCCTCCTCCTTTTCAGAATTTCATTTTCCTCCTCCTCAACTTTCACTGCTTTAGGCTGATCAATTCCTTTTTCGGTGTCTTTGAGTATGTCTTCTAAAGATACACCTGCATCATGAAAAGAAAAACATTTCCCAATATTTCTAGGATAATATTCATCAAAAGTGACATGCACAGACTCTTCAACAGTAAGTAATATCTTATTATACACTCTATAAGCTTTGCTTGACTGAGAGTATCCAAGAAAGATACCTTCGTCAGCTTTTGCATCAAACTTTCCAAGGTCATCCTTACCATTATTTAAGACAAAACATTTTCATCCGAAAACATAAAGATGCGATAAATTTGGCTTTCTACCTTTTAAAAGTTCATAAGGTGTTTTGTTCAAAATAAGACGAATAAGTATCATATTTAAAACATAACACACCTTAGTAATATCATCGACCCAAAAATATTTTGGTTGACTACTCTCATTGGTCATAGTTATTGCCAACTCCTCTAAAAATTTATTTTTGCGCTCCACAATACCATTTTGTTGTGGAGTTCTTGGAGCATAAAAATTATGTTCAATGTCATATTTATCACAATAATCCTCAAATAGGTGGTTTTCAAATTCACCTCTATGATCGCTTCGAATAGAAACTATGTTTGAACTTAGTTTATTTTGGGATAACTTTGCAAAAGATGTGAAAGCTAAAAAGGTCTCATCTTTACTACGTAAAAAGATAATCCGACAAAATCTAGAGTAATCGTCTACTATAACAAAACCATAGTAGTTACCACTGATACGTCTCGTGACTGTATATAGAATATAGTCTATCGAGTACTTGACTGCAAATGCATAGTCTAGTCGTTTTAGTTTTAAAAGATATCGAACCCATTGGGACCGATGGTCAAACTAATGCTACCGACGTTACTATGTTTAGCTAAGGGAATGATTTTTAGAAGTTTGGTTGAACGAAAATTAAATCTAAGGGAAGTTAAGTTTTAAGAAAATATTAATAGGGGATATCAGTATGCAATGCATTAATCGTCAGGGATTCGATAAGTCACCGGTGTATAATTTAAGTACCAAATATCTTTCAGTAGAAAATACTTATTTAAAAGGCTTTATCTCACACTCTCGTGATTGTTGATTCAGACTATACCTTTAAGTCAGAATGTACGCTCTCGCTGTCCCATTTGAAGTTAAAAATACATTTTGAAAATAAATAAGTTCTAATTGCTTTTAAAGTGCTCTCGCTGTTTTTAAAATCAATGCCTAGTTTTTACTATCCAGTTTGACCCTCACGCTCTCGCGATTGTCGGTTCTCACCTTAGTTAATTTCCCACTCTCGTGGCAAAATCGTATTAAATAGCTTCTCACTCTTGCGACAAAGTTAATTAAATTTAAATTAAAAACCACAGCCAAAAAGATTGTTTGAGAAAAGAAGTTTTACACCGATTATTATTAAATCCCGTCTAATTAAATGGTTTACATACCGATACCGGTAGTTTAGCCGGACATGTTAAATAACGCAAACACAGACGAGCATAAACAGATCAACAATATAGCAAGCATGATTATAATAATAATAAAGCAATAACAATAATAATTGAATAAAAACTTGGAGATTGGATTAATAGAATATACCGAATCTTGAAGTACTTGAGCAGTCCTCCACAGGTCGGTAGGATTCTGCTTCTTCAAAATAATTGCTTAAACTAAATTAAATAAATTGCAGTAGTTCCCCAGTGTAGGAAACTACTACTTTGGTTAAATGGAAACCGGAAAGGAAAAAGGGAAAATGGAATCTCTGAACGGTAAAAGAAAACAATGTTGCTGAAGAAAAATAAAAGAAAAACATAATTGTTGTGGAAAAATAAAATGCAGAGAAAGGTCTTGAAAGCTGGCTTCAGAGAAGAAAATTAAGCGTGCATGTAGGTTTCCAATTTCCATCCTTTTATATTCCCCATTTGGTCTTGGCAGTTGAGAGAAATAAGGGTGACTTGGTTGAATGAGAAATCCACGGGAAAATGGCTGAGGAACGAGAAATAAGGGCCTGGTGGATCACTTCTGTTGACAGATTCAATGCGCTGATTTTGGCCTTGTGACGGTCGTGACAGGCTGGGCGTGACGGTCGTGACAGGCTTTGTGACGGTCGTCACAGGCTTTGTGACGGTCGTCACATGCACATAATTTGTATTCTCTGCTTTTCTGCTATTTTCTCTTATGTTTCTTCTTCTTTTCCTTCATTTTCTATACTTTTCTCATTTAAGCATAGGGATTGAAATACCTGCAAAAATAACTCGAACACTTGCAGAATAATCAGAATATAAATGAAAGTGGTACGATTTTTGAGTGTAAATCAAGGCAAATATACGATGTATTTTTGCGTTATCAAACTCCCCTAAACTTGAATCTTTTCTTGTCCTCAAGCAAATAAAATTTGAAAACACTAGTTAAATACGAATACATAACACATTTCCAATTCGTACGTGGTTGTTAGGTACTTCGTTAAGATGACAGATACTCAAGTAAAACACTAAAGATACAGTGACGACACAGGCAATAAGCATTAATGTAGATCTCTCCTTTGATACAAACCAGTTTGAATCATGCTATTATAGCTCAACCTAATGCTTCTCGTTCCTATTTCACCCGGTTTCATTCTAGCGCAATCACATTAAGCCCTTTGCCTTTACACGCACTTAGTAAAGTAGTCGGTTAGTGACTTTGATCCTTTTTTAGCACGGTGTCTGGTACACTAGTATGGTAACCCTTTATATATCCCATTTGAAGGTTGTGGGGGATCGAACCGTAGTTCACCCTACCGAGTCCAGTACCAGGTACCTCTGAACCAACCATCTGGTTTTTCTGTTCCTTCCTTTTGTACATCTTGCAACCGTTTGTATGGTGCATTTTTCAATTTCTCGATAGCAAAAGTATAAAGGACCTTCTTAATTCGTAGGCATCAATCACTTATATTCATTGGCTCTTCACATGGGTTGTGTTTAAGACGGTGCTGACTGCTAGTATAAACTATTAGGGGTTAATCTAGAACGGAGACTTAAGGTATCGGTATAATGGGTATTCAAACTGATTTCGCAAAAGTGAGAGATCTAAGGTGTCAGGACGGTATCAATCTTGTTATATTTTTCTCATTTTCCTAACAAAACCTCTGTAAGACAACCTATATACTCATAGGGTATGCATTTAACTTAAAAACAAAAAAATTTGTTATGGCAAATTAGATAGAAATAAATGAATGATTAGATATGAAAAACAAAATTTTTGTTATGGCTAAAAATAGAAACAAATAAAGGAAAAGGATTCCCTCCCACACTTAAACAAAGCATTATCCTCAATGCGACAAAATAAAGTGAGAAAGGGGAAGAAACAGGAGGATTGCTACTCATCGCCACGACGTTGGGCTCTGCGTGCTCTAACTCTTGCTCGTGCACGTTAACTTCTACCACTCAAAGAAGGAAAACGCTTAAAATGAAAAACATAAAAAATAAAAAAATCAATAACAAATTAAAAAGAGGCGGGTTGTCTCCCACTAAGCACTTTGTTTAATGTCGTAAGTTCGACAGTAACGTTGCGATATATTAGTTTTGGGGTTGAGTGGGCAGCTCTATAAGTCTTAGACTAATTGAATAGTCTCTATTGTCAATATTATGATAATGTTTTAATCTCTTCCCTTTTACCATGAACGGTTCACTATTTCTAGTCAAAGTTCTTCCAATTCGTGAATATCTAAAACTCGCTTCTCACTTGCGGAGGTATAGTTTAGATTTAGGGTCTTAATTGCCCGATAAGGTTTGTGTTCTAATTCCACAAGGAGATGACATGATTTACCATAAACTAATTTAAAGGATGTGGTCCCTATTGGGGTCTTGTAGTCCCTATTGGGGTCTTGTAGGCTGTCCTATAGGCCCACAGAGCTTCGTTTAGTTTAGATGACCAGTCTTTTCTAGATATTCCGACAGTCTTTTCTAGAATTTGTTTGATTTCTCTATTCGAAACTTCGACTTGCCCACTAGTTTGTGGGTGATAAGGTGTTGTTACACGGTGTCGGACTCCATACTTTAGAAGAAGTTTTCCAAAGATATTTGATATGAAATGGGAGCCACCGTCACTAACGACTAGTTTTGGCACACCAAATCTAGGAAAGATTATGTTCTTGAACAACTTAATCACTACTCGTGTATCATTTGTCGGAGAAGCTACAACCTCGATCCATTTTGAAACGTAATCGACAGCTACGAGTATGTACTTATTACCAAAAGAAGACGGGAATGGTCCCATGAAGTCAATCCCCCACACATCAAAGACTTCCACTTCTAAGATGCCTGTTTGTGGCATTTCGTCGCGTCTTGAAACGTTACCAGTGCGTTGGCACCGTTCGCAATTTATAACCGCATTATTGACATCTTTCCATAGAGTAGGCCAAAAGAGGCCCGATTGTAAGATCTTAGCACAAGTTTTTAAAGTGCTTGCGTGCCCACCATAGGGAGCGGAATGGCAATGAGAGATTATATCGTCTATTTCACCCTCAGGGACACATCGATGGAAAATATTGTCAGTACCTCTTTTGAAAATTAGAGGTTCATCCCAGTAGTATTGTTTTAGATCATGAAAGAATTTCTTCTTTTGTTGGTATGATAGGTCCGATGGAAGTACTCCAACAGCTAGGTAGTTGACAAAATCAGCATACCATGGCAGAGTTGCATTTGCATGAATTCCTTCCATGGATTCTTCTATTTCGGTATCATTTAAGGTTAGTTCAGACATGTCACTTTCCATTTGGGCTATAAGTCGTTTGTAAGGGAAATCATCATTGATTGGAATTTGTTCAGGCTTATCCCCTTCGATTCGTGATAAGTGGTTTGCTACTACATTTTCAGTACCCTTTTTATCTTTTATCTCTAAGTCAAATTCTTGTAAGAGTAGGATCCATCTTAAGAGTCTTGGTTTGGCATCCTTCTTACTTAGAAAATATCTAATAGCAGCGTGATCAGTATAGATGATGATTTTCGCTCCTACTAAGTAGGAACGGAATTTGTCTAAAGCGAACACAACGGCTAGAAGTTCCTTTTCAGTGGTGGCGTAGTTCATTTGGGCATGATCTAATGTTCTACTTGCGTAGTAGATAGCATGAAGTTTTTTTTCCTTTCTTTGTCTTAGCACTGCGCCTACGGCATAGTCACTCGCATCACACATGATTTCTAATGGTAATCTCCAGTCAGGTGGTTGCATGATAGGTGCAGTGATTAAAGATGTTTTTAATTATTCAAACGCTGTTAAACATTTATCATCAAAGATAAAGTTAACGTCTTTCATTAGTAAACCAGTCAGTGGTTTGGTAATTTTCGAGAAATCCTTGATAAAGCTTCGGTAGAAACTGGCGTGTCCTAAAAAGCTTCGTATTTCTCGTACGGTTTTTGGAGGTTGAAGATTCTCTATAATTTCGATCTTAGCTTTGCCTACCTCAATTCTTTTATCAGATACCACATGTCCTAGCACGATTCCTTGTTGGACCATGAAATGGCATTTCTCCTAGTTCAAGACGAGATTCACCTTTACGCATCTTTCAAGTACCATTTCAAGGTTTGATAGACATCCTTCGAAGCTCTGCCCACAAACAGAAAAATCGTCCATAAAGAATTCCATAATGTCGTCTGTAAAGTCAACGAAGATTGACATCATGCATCTTTGGAATTTGCGGGAGCGTTGCATAGTCCAAATGGCATTCGCTGATAAGCAAATGTACCATAAGGGCATGTGAAGGTTGTTTTCTCTTGGTCGTCAGGATGGATAGGAATTTGAAAGAATCCTGAATAACCGCCTAGATAGCAGAAGTCAGATGGCTTAGCCTATCGTTCAAGCATTTGATCAATAAACGGTAAAGGAAAATGATCCTTCCGAGTAGCTTTGTTTAATTTTCTATAATCAATACACATTCTACTTCCAGTAACCACTCTTTGTGCTATAGATTCTCCTTTTTCATTATTCACAACTATGACACCTCCCTTCTTTGGTACGCCATGTATTGGGCTGACCCATTGACTATCGAATATCGGGTAGATAATACCTGCTTCTTGAAGGAGAAGAGCGATCCAAAATGCAGCGGAATTAAAAAAAAATCTCCTTTAGTGATCCTTACGAATGGGCATGATTAGTGATAGAATAGTTACCTCTTGTGGCGATTGTAACCTTTGATGCAGATCTACAGAGTGATCACGAACGTTGAACGAGGACAACGCCTCTACTCAGTCCACACGAACGAATTCCTTCAATCTCAGTGCTAGCTGCTACGAATGAAGGCTTTGAGTGAGAGAGAGAGAGAAACGAAATTGCAATTGCACAAATGCTTCTACATAAGGGTTCTATTTATAGAACCACTTGTGTGGGCTGCAAGCTAAAAAGTCCACTTAAGTGTGTGTGACCCATATCTTATAATGTGCCAAAATCACTTAAGCGTGTGGTACCTTACCATATTTCGTATTCTACTTAAGTACACCGTACCTTACGATGTTCTACAATTTACTTAAGTGCACCGTACCTCACGGTGTTCCTTAGTTACTTTATATCTCATCAATCTGTCATTTTGTGTGTGACCCTGTAGGTTTTCGCACCGTTGGCAATTATATTAAATCACGTATATAACATAATAAAAAGTGAGCGGTATCTAGTAACACATCACTGCTACCCAAGACACGAAAATGTCATGTAATCTGACAAATCCTTTTGTGATAATACTTATGTGTACAATTACCCTTTTGCCCTTATATCTATATTGAACACAAGGCATAGACCGTGTCATCCTTGTCCAGTTCAATATTGAGCCCATAGACATTTATCCTGCTACACAGGATGGGAAAATTCCATCTAGGTCACTCATGTCCCTTAGCATGCTTCGTGGAGTACCCATCAACTATCTTTATGGTTATCCAGTTACGGACAATGTTTGATCAACAATAAGGCACTCGACTTTACATCTAGGGTCCATAGTGGGTTCAGGTTGAAGGGTGGTATACACCATTATCACCATGAGAATAACTTATGACACTTTGCATAACATTCTATATAGTATTCTCATAGCGGGTCAATCCAGTATAAACATTACTCTTAATATTCATACATATGTTTAAGACTTAATAACTCCTTATCCATGATCCATGAGATGTGATCATCAGTCTATATACATGATAGTCTTAATGCTCTAATGTTATCCCACTTCACAATAAAGCTAGACTACGGATACTTTAAGAATAATGTCCTTATGTTTAATGTGATCTCATGATTAAGTCACACTTGATACATTAAATGGACTAGCTATTCCAGGGACTTTATTAAACAAACATAATAAAGAAAAAACCTTTTATTATTAATAAATAATTCGATACAAGTACCAAAAGTATTGGCCTATAGGGCTTACACCAACACTTCTAACAACTTTTGCACTTCTTTCTTTACTACATCACTCAGAATGGGATTTACCCTTATTTTATGTTCTCTATAGGTCTTACTGTCTTCCTCTAGCATTATGCGATGCATGCATATGGAAGGGCTTATTCCTTTTAGATCTGAGATATTGTAGCCTAAAGTAGTTGGGTATTTTCTCAAGACGTGTAGAAGCTTTTCGGTCAAACTTTTAATTATCCTCGATTTCCATGGCCACTTATCAATTCATCTCTCATATCCGTCACCTTTTCTTCTTTTTCTTCTGCGAGGTAGTTTATCCTTCTGAACTTGTGGTGGTGGTTCTGGCTCTATCCTGAGAGCTATCTTTTCAGGTTTAGGTTCAATTTTTGCATCCACCACCTCAAAGTATGGTTTTCCCCTTTTAATACTAATGAGTTCCCTAGTTTCATGGTCGTCTAATTTTCTCTTCTTGTTCAGGGTCTCAAATAAAGGTGCATTGGTGTGGACATTTTCCGACAGCTCTTCATATCTTTCGGATTTGGGGTCTACCTTGACTTCCACAGACCTTCGCGGGAAAGGAATTGGTGATTTATAGGGAGGAGGAATAACACATAGTTCTTCCTTCTCTACCTCTTTGACAACCACCCTCTTGGGTGGTGCCGGTGGTTCTTTCTTAATCTCTACTCTTTTCTCACCTGAACCCTCCTCATTATCACTCTCCTTAGGATTTTCGGTAAATTTTTCACTGATGATTGTTACAACATCCGCATGTTTCTCTGGGAATGGTTCTAGAGGTGTCTACGCAAGCAGGGAGATTTGAGTCTCAAATGCCTCGCTATGAGTGACGAGGGACTCGACCACAGTGTTCAGTTGCGTAAGGGTTTCATTGGTATAGAGACTTTATTTTCTAAATTCTTCATTCTGAAGAGTTTATGTAGCCACAAAGCGTTCCATCATAGATTCTATCCTAGAGTGAGTTTGCGTCTCAATGAAATCCTCCATTAATATTTCCAGGTTGGATTTATAGGAGTCTTGCGATTCCTCAAAATACTGGGAGTGATAATCGTAGAGAAAATTTGGGTGATACATAGTGATAGAGAAAAGAGAGCCTTAGTCTATATTGGGTAACGCAAGAATCACACTATTTGACTAAATCAGTCCCCAGCAACGGTGCCAAAAACTTGATACGCCTCGTGACTGTATATAGAATATAGTCTATCAGGTACTTGACTGGAAGTGCACAGTCTAGTCGTTTTAGTTTTAAAAGATATTGAACCCACAGGGACCGATGGTCAAACTAATACTACCGACGTTACTATGTTTAGCTAAGGGAATAATTTTTAGAAGTTTGGTTGAACGGAAATTAAATCTAAGGGAAGTTAAGTTTTAAGAAAATATTAATAGGGGGATATCAGTATGCAACGCATTAATCGTCAGGGTTTCGATAAGTCACCGACGTATAATTTAAGTACCAAATATCTTTCAGTAGAAAATACTTATTTAAAAGGCTTTATCTCACACTCTCGTGATTGTTGATTCGGATTATACCTTTAAGTTAGAATGTACGCTCTCGCTGTCTGTAGCGGGGTATTCGTTACCATTAGAGATATTGACTAAATCCAAGGTAAACCATACAAGTCGAGTCGCCACCGCACTTCTATTTATCCAAAGGAATGGTTAGAAAGCGAACAAAAACCTAAAAGTTTTATCGAATCAAAAACTAGTAAAAATGTCAGAGATCTGGGTAAGGGGGTTGGTTATGCAATGGGAAGGTTTTAAGCATCCAAAACATCCTAGGTACTCCTAGGGAGCCCTTTTCATAAGTGTTGTTCTAGCCTAAAGGGTGTAGGTATATCTAAAGTACTATTTACTAAAAGGAAGGTTAAAAGAAAATGACTCGCAAGGATGTCGCATCCACTGCCTACGTATCTCATCTGAGTATGAGAATCAGAGTCTTCGTACCTCGTCTACCTATGGGTTAAAGATAAGTGTGCTCGGTAAGACGTCGCGTCTTATGCCTACGTATCTCATCTGGAATGAGAATCAGAGCAAAACGTAGTTCGGCTAACTAGGGGTTAAGTATTTCCATCTGAACATGGACTTACAAAAGAGGACACCAGATGTGTCAAAGGAGGGTGAGCAGTGTGTTCAACGTCCTAGCAGTAGGTGTCGCAGCTCGCTGAATCGAGTCTTAGGCAGTTGCCTCTTTGCAATAGAACGGATTGACATGCCACAAGATCGGAGACGCACGGAAGGTCTAAAAGTAGGGAAGCTCTGCTCTAGAGTTGTCATGCAATATGGACCTATGTGTTAGGATTTACAAAGGGGAACATCTACCTAATGTTAGCATGCAAAGAATAAGGGAATTCTACCTATGTTATCATACAAAGGGTTCTACCTAATGGGTGCTACCTAAACGGAACAAGAGTCGACGGATGGAGCGCGGAGAGGAGTTACGGATAAGGGTAGATGGTGATGCCGGAGGCAATCGACTTACAGGTAGATGGTGATGCCTGAGGCAATCGACTTACAAGAGGATGGATGAATGCGTGCTGGTTCTGTTAAGTTTTGAAAATGATTACTCGACGTCGGATCGAGCTTTTGATCTTATTTTGAAATGGTTATCGAATGTTCGTTTTAATTCTTGTATTAACAGGTGACTAAAGAAATAAATAAATAAATATTATACACTTTATGGGAAAGGGGTACATTTGTTATGAATGGGGATTGTTCATGGCAAACAAACAATAAGAATATATGCCTTAAAAATAACGAAAATTGGTACATAAATTAATTAAAATGAAACATAGGTCAAACCAAAAGTCAATTAATGAGACTAGGTTAGAAATAAATCAAGAATAAATAGTAAATTAATCAAGAAAATTATGAAAAATTAAAATAAATAAGGTGGGGACAGGACATCATCATCCCCCAAAAAGATTCTAAAAATAATGAAAATTGGTACGTGAATTAATTAAAATAAAACAACAATCAAATTAAAAGTCCACCAACCAAACTAGGTCAAAAATAAATCCAAAATAAATTGAAAATGTGAAATAAAATTCCAAGAAAAGGTCAAGTTGACCATGAGACAGTGGTCAACCTTCATACCAAAAATCAAATGCTAACGATAATTTTAAGTCATAAAAATAAAATCAATAAAAAAAAGTGTGTTAAAATGGACGATTTAGAATAAATAATTAAGATAAAATATTAATGTTAAAAAAATACGAAAATAAAAATTATATAAAATTAAGTAAAATGTTAAGAAAAGTGAAAAATATTTTTGGGTAATTTTATGGACGAAGAAAATATTTTAAATAAGAAAAAGAAATATGAAAATGGAAGGATTAATGGTGATGAAAATGGTAAGCAAGTGTAGATATATCAAAACATGGTCATGGAAGAGATGATTACCTAAGGGAAAATAGAAGTGGAATGGAATCTGATATGTGATGAAGTTTTGCCTCCTTGCCACGAAATTCCAATGCTCCTTTAGGGTTAGGGTTTCAGCTTCTTAAATAGGGTGGATTAGGTGTTCTCATGGGCTTTTTAATAAGTGATTTATCCATAAGAACAAAAGTGTGAAGTGAGATGTAAAATGTTGTTATTTTCGTGCAGCATGCTTAGAAAATCTGATTGGGCCAGCCAGACCCAAAATCTGCCTAGAAAATCAAGTCATGGTGCCCACTTTAAGTGAATGTATCTCTCAAACCATGGATCCAAATGAGATGATTTCAAAAGGATGTGAAAGAGGACATCGCAAAGTAAAATTGTTGTGAAGAAAGTATTTTCAAATAGTGCCTTGAAGTGCAAGAAAACTGGCCAAGAAGTCTTGATAAACTTTGAAGATTTTGGACTTAGAAATTTTTCTAAGTGTCCTAAAAAAATGTCTCACTTTGACTAAGCATAACTTTCTCAATTCTAATCCAAATGGAGCAAAGTTTATATCTCTAGAAAGCTTGGAACAAGAGGAACAACTTTCATGTTGGAGAAATGTTCAAATGGAGCTTTTATCTTGATGTAAAATGGGCTTAAAGTGAGTGCAATGATCATGAAAACTTGCCCTAAATGGAAAGTCAACCATTTCCAAATTAAGTAACTTTTCCAATTCCTGATTAAATGATGAATCCATGATCCAACCTTGATCAAATTTCACATGTAGGATCCCCTAGGCATGGATTTTGAGATTCCACTCTCAAAATGTCAGGAGTTGAGTTTTCTGACCCCACAGTTGACTTTTCCCAAACTATTTGATTCCCGACTCCATTGATCAATTGAAGCACTTCTAACTCAAATAAAGAGCTGATTTTTTGTATGCAGGCCCTTGTGGACATATGGAGGGTCATGGAAAAGAGTTTCACCCAAAGAATCAGAAATAAACTGATTTTATACCAAACCCTAGTTTTAGGGCAAAATGATCAGGAACTGATTGTACTGATTGCCAATGGATCTTTCTGAGATAATTGTGAATCTTCCTAGGCCAATATGCCTCTCTAATCATGACATGGATGAGCTCCTCTACTTCCAACCAAAAATTGCCTGTTGCAGGTAGCCATGAAACCCTAATTTCTGATTAAATCCAGATGAACACTCTGATAACTTTGAATCCTTCACTGATGAACTGAGGACCATAATAAGATACTTGGACCCCCCTGAGTCCCTTGAGACTTGCATACTTAGAAAATGAAGTCCAATTCTAAATCTTGCTTTGTGTGGGCTCCTTCTGTTAAGGAGTGATCGATCAAAACCTGATCTGCATTTCACTAATGCAGTATGCAATGAGTATGACCTAATATGGTGCTAATGAAGTGTAAAACATAATCCCATGCTTCCAGGAAAAATGAAGGGTAAATTTTGGGGTATTACAGCTGCCCCTATTCAATTAACTGGAAACCCAAAAGGAAGATAGCAACGACTTTCGCACTTTCGAGGTATCAAGTGATTGAATACGATAAAAGCCCGAAAATTTACACTGAAGTGAAAAAATGAAGTAACAATGCCTGTCAGAATCGGCCAAGAGGTGGTCTTGAAAAAGAATCCGTCTGGTACGGTGAGAGTCGGTCTGAACACCGAAACAAGGAATGTTAGCCTGAATACCAAAATAAATGGTAACACAGGAATAACCATGGCCTGAATGCCGCTCATCAATCTGAATACTGGAAATGGCTTCGATATGAGCATCAGAAGATACTAGATTATCAAACATCTGTCTGAACACCGGGAAACTGGCCTGAATGCCACTTCAGTCTGAATACCGGAAAAGTGGCCTGAATGCCACAAGTTGCGTCGACCTGAACGTCAGAAACTTCTTCAATCTGAACATCGGAAAACTGGCCTGAATGCCACTTCGGTCTGAATACCGGAAATTGGCCTGAATGCCACAAGTTGCATCGACCTGAACGTCGAAAACTTCTTCGATCTGAACATCGGGAAATTGGCCTGAATGCTACAAGTTGCATCGACCTGAACGTCGGAAACTTCTTCGATATGAAAATCGGAAGATTGGCCTGAATGCCACTTCGGTCTGAATACCGGAAAACTGGCCTGAATGCCTCAAGTTGCATCGACCTGAATGTCGGAAACTTCTTCGATCTGAACATTGGAAAAATGGCCTGAATGCCACTTCGATCTGAATACCGGAAACTTGGCCTGAATGCCACAAGTTGCGTCGACCTGAACGTCGGAAAATTCTTCGATCTGAACATCGGAAAACTGGCCTGAATGCCACTTCGGTCTGAATACCGAAAACTTTCATGCCTGTCAGCATCGGCAGAAATAGGGAAAATGATAATTGAGGCGGCGGGTGGGCCAACGACCCCTGCTGGGAATAATAAAGATAAGTCATGAACAATCTTCAGTCTGAGTACTGGAAACAACTTCTGGCTTATCACTTGGGATACCGAGAATGCCTTATGCTTTACATGCGTATGTTTGAATTTTTCAATGGCGCAATGCTCCATGAAAATGGAAATGCTACACAATTTGGGAGGATGCAATGTAATATGATTCTACATGCAGGGATGCGAAATGCTTGATTAGAGAGAAAGCCAAGCTGAGGCAAGGAATTCTGCTGGGGAAATGATCACCATCTTTTAGACCCTGGCAAGGCTGTTGAAGATGCACAACAAAAAGAACTCTGTGGGAAAATGACCCGCCACACGGTGTTCTGGAAAATAACAAAATACCGAGGCTCTGACTAGGGAGAGAATGGCACTGAAAACTTGTTGCTGAGGAAAGCGATAGTGGTTCTGGCAACCATAATCTGCGAGAGAGATTACTCAGCAGGGGAAGCAAACACCGATACAATACCGAGATTCCGCTTCAAGGAAAGAGACCATGGATCTAGCGTCGAGATCATCGATCTGGCATCAAACTCTGAGGAGTAGCCGCTTCTGCTGGGAGGATATAGTATGGCACTGTCAACTCCGCTAGGGATATACAGTCTGACACTGTCAACTCTACTGGTGAATGTATAGTCTGAAACAAATTCTTGAGGAAGTACAGTAGTGAGAATCTGCTGCGGATTGAAGAATCCAATGCTCGGATCAGCTCTGCAGGGATAAGATACCAAATACCAACTGTTGAGGAAAAACATCCGCGATCATCTGCTGGGGACCTTAAGGAAATGCCCTGAGTGTACCTGTTTTGAATAGACGATCCAAAACACTTAAAATTTACAACAATTTTCAATGTTTATTAAGCACGTACCTGTAAAGCTCTTATGTTTCATGATGCAATGTTTATCAAAAATTCGGACGTCATTTTTGCAAACAAATCAGTAAAATGAAAATGAACACAGAGATATAATGAATATCATAATTTTATTGATTGAGTGGCCTCTGAATAGGTATTTACATTAGGAAGCAATCCCTGGAAAGAGGTAATTGCACAACAGATAAAAAACAGAAATGAATCTAATGGCAATGTGAAATGGATTTCTATCGGGTTCCAATTCTGCTATGATTCGCTCGTCTTCAAGATCCTCCAGATGATCAACTTTCCGAAAAAGGTGATTGGACTGTTTCCTATCCTTCGGAAGTTTCCGGTTATCGACACGAGATGAGATTCAGAACTACTCAGAACGCAGTCATTCGCTTAATCCCTAACTTTTGCCTGGATCGCCCTTTCTAGTTTTCAATCCACCGGGATACCCATTTTTGCCTAAGTTGCCCTTTCAGGTTTTCAACTTACCGGGTGTACAATCTTTTCATTTTTTAATCCCTAACTTTTGCCCGAACCTTTTTCATTTTCTTGGTTCGCCGGGATGGCCATTTTTTTTTGCCTGGACTATTCTTTTTATCGTCCAGCGGGTCTATTTTATGCGAAGTATTTTTTAACTGCGTCTGAGTTCACAGGGGAAGTGAAGTTTTCACCATCCATAGTTGCAAGCATTAAGGCTCCACCATCAAAAACCTTGGTGACAATATACGGTCCATCATAGTTAGGAGTCCACTTGCCCATGTGATCTGTCTGAGGAGGAAGGATCCTTTTCAACACCAAATCTCCGACTTAGAAGCATCGAGGACGCACTTTCTGATCAAAGGCTCTCTTCATCCGACTCTGATACAATTGCCCATGACAAATGGCTGCCATTCGCTTCTCTTTGATAAGACTCAACTCATTGAACCTTGTCTGAATCCATTCAGCTTCATCTAACTTAACATCCAACATGACTCTTAGAGAAGGAATCTCCACTTCAACAGGTAGGACTGCTTCCATACCATACACAAGGGAATAAGGGGTTGCCCCGGTCGATGTACGTATTGAAGTACGGTACCCATGCAAGGTGAAGGGTAGCATCTCATGCCAATCTCTGTACGTAACGACCATCTTCTGCACAATCTTCTTTATGTTCTTATTTGCTGCCTCAACAACACCGTTCATCTTAGAACGATAAGGGGAAGAGTTGTGATGTTGAATGTTGAAGTTCTTGCACAACTCCTTCATCATTTTGCTATTGAGGTTAGAACCATTATTAGTAATGATTCTTTCGGGAATCCCATAACGACAAATAATTTCTTTCTTAATGAATCGGGTAACCACATGTCTGGTGACCTTTACAAATGACGCTGCTTCGACCCACTTGGTGAAATAGTCGATGGCAACAAGGATGAAACGATGCCCATTGGAAGCAGTCGGCTCAATCTTTCCAATCATATCAATGCCCCACATAGCAAATGGCCATGGTGAAGACATCACATTCAGAGGATTTGGAGGCACGTGCACCTTATCAGCATAAATCTGGCATTTATGACACTTCCGAGCATATTTAAAAAATCAGATTCCATGGTCATCCAGTAATAACCCGCTCTCAACAATTTCTTAGCCATTGCATATTCGCCGGCATGAGTACCGAAGGAGCCTTCAAGAACTTTCTGCATTAACATGTCCGCTTCGTATCTATCCACGCATCTGAGCAAAACCATGTCGAAGTTCCTCTTATACAGCACATCGTCTTTGTTCAAGAAGAAACTGCCTGCCAATCTTCTCAAAGTCTTTTTATCATTGTTGGATGCCCCTGCAGGGTACTCTTGATTCTTCATAAAGCACTTGATGTCGTGATACCCTTGTCATCAACTACCAGTTCAACAGCAAACACATACGCGGCTCTATCAAGGCGCATAACATTGATCCTGGGAACATGGTTCCACCGAATCACCTTGATCATGGATGATAGAGTAGCAAGAGCATCTGCCATCTGGTTCTCATCACGAGGTATATGATACAACTTTACTGTTGTGAAGAAAGTCAACAGTCTTCTCATGTAATCTCTGTAGGGGACCAGATTAGACTGGAGAGTATTCAAATCACCATTCACTTGATTGATCACTAGAGCTGAATCTCCGACGATGTCCAGAGTCTTGATTCTCAAATCAATGGCTTGCTCAATGCCCAAGATACATGCTTCATACTCAGTTTCATTATTGGTGCACTCAAAAGTCATACGAGCGGTGAAAGGCATGTGTGCACCTTTCGGAGTGGTAATGACAGCACCAATTCCACTTCCTTTGGCATTGACGGCCCCATCAAACATTAAAGTCCACTTTTCATTTGGATCAGGTCCCTCCTCAACAACTGGCTCTTCATAGTCTTTCATCTTGAGGAACATGATGTCTTCATCCGGAAAATCAAACTTCATCGGCTCATACCCATCAATCGGCTGCTGAGCAAGATAGTCTGACTGAATACTCCCTTTGATGGCTTTCTGGGATGTATACTGGATGTTGTGCTCTGTCAGTACCATTTGCCAACGAGCAACCCTTCCGGTGAGAGCTGGCTTCTCAAATATATACTTGACTGGATCCATTTTGGAGACCAGTAAGGTCGTGTGAGTCAGCATGTATTGTCTCAATCGCTTAGCAGCCCATGCAAGTGCACAACATGTCTTTTCAAGCATTGAGTATCTCAACTCGCAATCTATGAATTTTTACTCAAGTAGTAGATGGCATGCTCTTTCCTACCTGTCTCGTCGTGTTGACCGAGAACACAACCCATGGAATTATCAAGTACTGTCAAATACATAATCAGTAGTCTCCCTGGGACTGGAGGCATAAGGATTGGAGGATTCTGCAAATACTCTTTTATCTTCTCGAAAGCCCTTTGGCAATCATCATTCCACCTGATAGTCTGATCTTTTCTTAACAATTTGAATATTGGCTCACACGTGGCTGTTAGGTGAGAGATGAACCTTGCAATGTAGTTCAACCTTCCTAAGAAACCACAGACTTGTTTTTCTGTTCTTGGCTCAGGCATTTCTTGTATCGCTTTCACTTTGGCCGGATCCACCTCAATCCCTTTTTCACTAACAATAAAACCCAACAGTTTTCCAGATCTCACCCCAAAAGTACACTTGTTTGGATTAAGCCCCAGCATGAATTTCCTCAAACGCTCAAACAGTTTCTGCAAATTCACCAAATGTTCTTCTTCTATCTGAGATTTGACAATCATATCATCAACATAAACCTCGATTTCATGATGAATCATATCATGGAAAAGAGTTACCATAGCTCGTTGATATGTTTCCCCAGCATTTTTCAGACCAAACGACATCACCTTGTAGCAGAAGGTGCCCCATGGGGTTATGAAAGTTGTCTTCTCCATGTCTTCTGGTGCCATCTTAATTTGATTATAGCCAGAAAAGCCATCCATGAAGGAGAATACCGAGAACTGAGCCGTGTTATCCACCAAAACATTGATGTGAGGTAATGGGAAATCATTTTTAGGACTAGCTCTGTTCAGATCCCGGTAGTCGACACACATCCGTACCTTTCCATCCTTCTTAGGTACTGGAACGATATTTGCAACCCATGGCGGATAATTTGTAACTGCTAGGAACCCTGCGTCCAACTGTTTTTGCACTTCTTCCTTTATCTTGACAACCATCTCTGGTCTTGTTCTTCTGAGCTTCTGCTTGACCGGAGGGCAATCCTCTTTGAGAGGCAAACGGTGTACCACAATGTCTGTGTCAAGCCCTGGCATGTCCTGATAAGACCAAGCGAAGATGTCAACATACTCTTGCAGCAAATCAATCAACCTCTTCTTCACATTATCTTCCAAAGCAACCCATATCTTGATCTCTCTCTTGGCGTCCTCGGTGCCGAGATTAATCACTTCAACAGACTCTTGATGCGGTTGAATGACCCTTTCCTCCTGTTTTAGTAACCTGGCAAGTTCTTCAGGGAGTTCACAATCTTCATCACCCTCTTCTTTAGCTTGAAAGATTGGATTTTCAAAGTCAAAGCGAGCCATAGCAGAACTGTTATCAATATGATCCGGTGACGTGCATCTGCATGAGTGATGGTATGTGCTTATGAGTGTGAACAAGAAGTGGAAACTAAACAAAACATTGCCAAATGTATATTTTTTTTTATATTTTTTATTTTTGAAAACTGCAAAAAAAGAAAGACAGTGAACAAAATATTTGAATGCAAAAAGACGTCCTTTATTTATGATAAAAAATGCAGGTATCCACATAGATGAGCCCTACAATGAGTCATCACGCCCTGGGCGGAACATAAGACTTGGATATGCATGAGTAAACAAAGAAAATTACTCTTCAAGAAGAGTGACTTGGATAATCTCTTCAGAAGACCAGTTGCGGAGAACTTCACCCGGGACCCTTGGACGCACCCAGTTGTCAATGTCGCAATCACTATCCCCATCTTCTTCGTTGACTGCAGAGACCTGGCCGTACTGAATGATGCCAGCACTGGAGAAAGTAATCGGCCCCTGACGAGTCTGAGGCGTTGAAGTTGTAGAAGTCAATGTCGGCTGATACCCAATCCCAAACTTGTCTTCCTTTACAAGTAAATCCACCAGACGTCCCCAACCGGGAGCAACACCTGAATTTACCAAGGCTTGTGCCTGCTTGAAGGACGACAAGGAGGCACCTGCTTCAACCTCTTCCCCTGGAGCTGCATCCTTGACTTGAACTGCCTCAAAGGCCTGACATAGGGTCTCATGAATCTCACCTTCTACCTTTACATACTTGAATGTAGACATGTTACTGATCAGGATATCCTCCTCACCACAGACAGTGATAATTCTTCCGTTGACCGGGAACTTAATCTTCTGATGCAAGGTCGAGGAGACTGCCCAAGCATTGTGGATCCAAGGACGACCCAGCAAGAAGCTATACGAAGGACTGATATCCATCACATAGAATACGGTGTTAAAGGTTTGTGATCCAATCTGAATTAGCAACTCTACCTCTCCGAACACCGACCTCTTAGAACCATCGAAGGCTCTTACCACAAGATCGGAAGGCTTCAAGATCAAACCTTCTACATCTAACCTTGACAGGGCTCTCTTGGGTAGTACATTGAGAGAGGAACCTGTATCCACCAGAACATGGGATAACACAGTGTTTTTACACTCCATCGAGATGTGCAAAGCCTTGTTATGATCGCGTCCAGCTGGCGTCAAGTCAGAATCAGTAAAACCCAACCTGTTTCTTGTATGAACATTTGCAATGATCCCTTCTAGTTGGTTCACTGAGATCTCTTGAGGCACATATGCGTCATTAAGGACCTTCAGGAGTGCCTCCCTGTGTGCCTCCGAACACAGCAGGAGTGAGAGAATAGATATCTTGGATGGCGTCTGAATCAAATGATCGACTACCTTGTAATCGCTTTTCTTTATAATTCTCAAAAGTTCGTCCACATCCTTCGCAAAAGCAGGCTCAAAGCCAGCCTGTGGTGCAGAGGTACCCTCATTCACAACTTGCTTGCCTGTGGCCTTCGCCGCGGCGTCAACACTATCAGGTTGGGTAACCGGTGGTGAGAACAGTCTACCACTTCTGGTGAATCGCCCGATTCCACCAACATTGTCCACTGCAGGATCTTTTATCTCAATTCCAGGTTCAGACTTCTGATCCTGCACCTCTTCTACTTTCAGTGGCTGCTCCACTCCATGATCATGCGTGTACACACTCCCCCCGTAATGCCAAGGAATGGCCCTTTCGCTGGTGAAAGGTAAAGGACCAGGGGTCGTGATGGTCATAGTAGATTGATGCGGTCGCACTGGTGGTATCAGTTGCGCTACTGGCGCACTGATCTGAGCGGCCGGGTAGAAAATTATGATAGTGGCAACGTCACAGTCATACTCAAAAATCTTATTTATTGAAGTACAAACATCTGAAACATCGGAATCAAGTTCAGCAAGTACATCAGAATCAAACACCATGTTTGGAATATCAACAACAACATCAGAAAAATTAATTACATCATTGGGAATTACAAAATCAGCAGGAACAACATTTGTAAATTCTTAAACATCTTCAGGAAAGAGAGGATCAACATCTGCATTCTCAACAACCCCTTCAACAACCCCTTCAACAGACCTTTGGGCAGATAAGTCTTCAGCTTGGAGGATACCATCGTCAAGCAAGGCCTGGATACCCTGCTGCAGCTTCACACAACCCCCACTCTGTGCAACACAACCCAAACAACCGCTCCCACAGCCGGGGAAAACATCTACCTTTAGCAAGTATTCTTTGATTTCTAACAGCGGAGTCTTCAGCTTCAACACCTCCTTGACTAATTTGGCTTCTCCTTCAACCATGTTAACATTTGCTCTACCATGCCGCGACATAGGATTGTTGACAACATTAGGAGCCGGCGCAAAGTTAATGGCCTTTGAATCAATAAGGTCCTGAACTACGTGCTTAAAAGCTTTGCAGTTCTCAATAGTGTGGCCAGGTGCCCCAGAGTGGAAATTACACCTAGCATTGGCGTCATAACCCACTGGAAGCCTGCTAATAGGAGGAGTCAAAGTGCGTAACTGCACAAGTTGCAAATGTTGAAGGTTGGGAAGAAACTGGGCATACGACATCGGAAGAGTGTCGAAACGCATATCCATCATCCTCTGTCTCTGTTGATAAGCAGGTCTGTTACCCTGTTGTTGTTGGTATTGATTTTGTTGACGTTGAGGTTGTTGTTGTTGCACTGGTGCTGCAGCCGGAATGGTCACTACTGCAACATAAGGTTGTTGATGGTAATTCTGAAAGTTATTCCTCCGGTTACCCCTGCTCTGATGAGACGACACAACATTTGCATCCTCTTCTCTCCTCTTCTGTCCTCCTAAGAACGACTTCTTTGACCCCGAAGATGATCCAACCCCATTTTGGATCTTACACGTCTTCAAGTAGTTCTCCACCCTCTCACTGGTTGAGACCACATCAGCAAAATTCGAGTCGTTGCAACCCACCAGACGCTCCAAGTAAGACCCAGGAAGTGTGTTCATAAACATGTTGGCCATCTCTTTTTCCAATATCGGAGGCTGAACACGGGAAGCCAACTCTCTCCAGCGTTGAGCATACTCTTTAAAGCACTCGTTGCTCTTGAGAGACAGATTCTGGAGCTGAGTCCTGTCAGGTGCCATATCCGCATTGTACTGATACTGCTTCACAAAAGCCTCAGCCAAGTCTCTCCAGCAGCGAATATGGGCTCTGTCCAGCCTCATATACCACTCCAAGGATGCCCCAGCTAGGCTGTCCTGGAAGAAGTACATGAGCAGCTTCTCATCATCAGAATACGCGATCATCTTGCGGAAGTAAGCTTGTACATGAGTCTTCGGCCAAGAGTTGCCATTGTACTTATCAAACACGGGGACTTTGAATTTTGGAGGAACTCTCACGCCTGGGACCAGCCCCAAGTCAGCAACATCCACACCAAGAGCATTCTGCCCTTCCACAACTTTCAACCTCTCTTCCAGTCTCCGAAACATAGGGTCCATACCATGGCCCGTGCCAAAGTCCTCATGAGGTAGGGGGAATTGATCCTCCTAATCATCATGGATGGGTTGTTAACCAAGGTTGCCATATGGGATTGGGATATGCCCCTGTCCATTGGGTCCATTAGCCTCTCCAACGGGAGGATCAGCCACAACCTCCGGTTGAGTAGTAGGGGGATTCCCCTATACCAACAATCTAATCTTCTGTTGTCCCTGAGCCACTCCTTGGACCACTTCCATAAACTGATTCATGTGAATCCTCATCTCAGCGAGCTCTGCTTGTAAACCTTCCATTACTCTCTGTTGATTCCTTTGGGTACCGTATCGGTGAATGCCTGAGTCAACTATCCTAATGGAATACCAAACAAGATGAGAACACTGCGGCGGTACCTGTTATGCAAGACATGCTAATGAATATACAAATGCAATGACATGTTTATCAATTTCAAAGGGTATTCTACCCCTTGATTCAATTCTCACATTAGATAAACAGTGTAAGAAAACCCCGACTAGAATCAAGAAGAAGATATAAACCCCTAGGAATAGATAAACATGATGCATGCAATGCTTATGATTTAATTTTTATATCAGAGGAACTTTAGAGTCTTATCTGCAAATTTTGGAAATATTAAACGTTTATCACATACGAAAATATCACGTCAATTAATATTTGGAAATGTTTTTACGCCAAAGAAGTATAGTCTTGGTAACCAAATACAATACAAGAGAGAAGGAAAATGAACATCCTATGGATCCCTAGAAGCAATCGTCCAAAGCCCTCGAGACCGGAAGATAAGCTGCACGAAGCCTCTTCACCTCCCTCTCATAGGCTGCCTCCATATCAGCCTTCTCTTTGGCGAGTCAATCATACTTCCTCTTCCAAAACTTGGAAGACTGAGGAAGTAGAGAAGTCAATGCGTCATCAGGATCATCAATAACCTGGTGCTCAAGGAACACTTTCAAAGCATCCTTCTCTCTGATCTGCTGAAGCAACTCCTCTCGTTCACGGATCCAAGCACGCGAACGGTCTTCGTCTCTCAACTCCTCTACTCCTTGGCTAGGGAGGGTTGAAGGCCCAGCCACAACCAAAGGTGTGGGTCTTGGATACTCATAAGGCATGAGGTACTCGGAAGCTCTCCTCCTAACCCAAGAGGTATAGGGTTCCAAAGCGATACAGTTCTTCGGACCTAGCTTCTTCCTTCCTTTCTTATGGATCTTGCGCCAAGCGCGGACCATCCTGCCCTTCAAGCCTTGGGGATCTTTACCCTCCTGAAAGAACACACCCTCTAACAGAATGTTATTGGGTTTATCCTTTAGGGGGAACCCAAGCTGACGACGTGCCAAAATAGGGTTGTAGTTAATTCCACCGCATGTACCAAGAAGAGGTACATTGGAGAATTCACCACAAGAGTCGATAATCTGCACATCATCATATACACGGTTGTACCAAAAGATATCATCATTAGTGAGAGACATAAGTCTCGTGGACCACCGTAGACATCCTTTGTTCTCCTTGAAGGCGAGCGTCTGAGGCAAGTGCGAAATAAACCACTTGTACAACAGAGGCAAACAACATACAATGGTACCACCACCCTTTGCATTCCTCATATGCAAAGAGAAATAAGTGTCACCCAACAGAGTAGGAATCGGATTAAGAGTAGATAAAATCCTAATGGCGTTCGCATCCACAAACTTGTCGATGTTGGGGAATAATACTAGCCCATAGATGAGAAGTACAAATATGGCCTCAAAGGCGTCCTCACTCATGGCCTTCCCAAACATAGTAGCTTGATCAATGAGGAAATCAGACGGGAGACCTTGAATTCCACCTTTAGTAGTCATATGAGCACCAATAATAGATTCATCTATACGCAACAGATCAACGATCTCTTGAGAAGAAGGAACTCTCTCCAAGCCACTGAACGGCAACTGGTCTAGGATAGGTATGCCCACAAGATAGGCATACTCCTCAAGCGTGGGCAAAAGTTGGAAATCCGGAAAAGTGAAGCAACGGTACAAGGGATCATAGAACTGCACCAACACACTCATTAGACCTTCATCCACTTGAGTAGCCGGAATAGACAGAAGCTTCTCATGACGAGCCTTGAATTCCAAGGGATCTAATACATAGGATGTCAAACTCCTTAACTCTTTCAAGTCGGGTTGTCTGAAACTGTACTTCTTCGTATTCCTTCTTTGCTTATCCATGTCTGAAAATTTGCAAATAGACCTCTTAAGTTCCTTGAAAATTTTCTCATTGTTGATGATATGGATGTGTATGAATGCATGGATGCAACAATCACACTCAAGGATCAAGCAAATCACACCACACAAAGGTCATGGGATGGATCAAGTCATCCTTAATATCAATAATCCATTTTGGTGGATTATGGTTTACACCTTATCAACACCCAAGTTCCATTGATATTAAGGATACACAAGAACGGATCAACCACAAATCAACGGTTTGTTGCGAGTCGCGAGCATGGAGTCTTGGTTTAGAACCACCCAAAGGGAGTGTACTATGGTTAAACCTGACAATCATGTTCTACAAGAGGTTCCCATAGTCATCATCCCATCTTTCGGATATTATCGGATAAACGACTACTCGTATTCCAAAAATATTCTCAAGAGAGACTCTTATGAGTGTAGTATCGCGTAACAATCGTATCAAATCTTACACTTGAACAATCTTCGCACTACGTCCTAAAAATAGGCCAAGATGGGCGTGGTAAACTAAGGTCCTTGGCTTCTAAGGCATATATTGGAAAGAGTAATGCCTAACCACGACTACTCGTGTGACATTATTGATCCCAACATAACCTCCACCAAGTGAATGGGCTTGCAAGTCAACTTGCTAAGGAATAACTCCACACAAGTCAACAAGACTATGCCATTCTCCTATCCTAAGTGCACTCGAGTTCGGGTATAGAACTCATCTCACAAAGATCACCAAGCATACAAGGAATTAATATTCAAACAATTCAATCATTACATACAATACAGTAATCCCAAATTGCACAAAAATATGTCACAAAGTAATATACCATACAATACCACAAATATGAAAAGTAGGTAACATCCACTAGGCAAATACACTCCCCAGCAGAGTCGCCATTTTTCTGTAGCGGGGTATTCGTTACCATTAGAGATATTGACTAAATCCAAGGTAAACCATACAAGTCGAGTCGCCACCGCACTTCTATTTATCCAAAGGAATGGTTAGAAAGCGAACAAAAACCTAAAAGTTTTATCGAATAAAAAACTAGTAAAAATGTCAGAGATCTGGGTAAGGGGGTTGGTTATGCAATGGGAAGGTTTTAAGCACCCAAAACATCCTAGGTACTCCTAGGGAGCCCTTTTCATAAGTGTTGTTCTAGTCTAAAGGGTGTAGGTATATCTAAAGTACTATTTACTAAAAGGAAGGTTAAAAGAAAATGACTCGCAAGGATGTCGCATCCACTGCCTACGTATCTCATCTGATTATGAGAATCAGAGTCTTCGTAGCTCGGCTACCTATGGGTTAAAGATAAGTGTGCTCGGTATGACGTCGCGTCTTATGCCTACGTATCTCATCTGGAATGAGAAACAGAGCAAAACATAGTTCGGCTAACTAGGGGTTAAGGATTGCCATCTGAACATGGACTTACAAAAGAGGACACCAACTGTGTCAAAAGAGGGTGGGCAGTGTGTTCAACGTCCTAGTAGTAGGTGTCGCAGCTCGCTGAATCGAGTCTTAGGCAGTTGCCTCTTTGCAATAGAACGGATTGACATGCCACAAGATCAGAGACGCACGGAAGGTCTAAAAGTGGGGAAGCTCTGCTCTAGAGTTGTCATGCAATATGGACCTATGTGTTAGGATTTACAAAGGGGAACATCTACCTAATGTTAGCATGCAAAGAATAAGGGAATTCTACCTATGTTATCATACAAAGGGTTCTACCTAATGGGTGCTACCTAAACGGAACAAGAGTCGACGGATGGAGCGCGGAGAGGAGTTACGGATAAGGGTAGATGGCGATGCCGGAGGCAATCGACTTACAGGTAGATGGCAATGCCTGAGGCAATCGACTTACAAGAGGATGGATGAATGCGTGCTGGTTCTGTTAAGTTTTGAAAATGATTACTCGACGTTGGATCGAGCTTTTGATCTTATTTTGAAATGGTTATCGGATGTTCGTTTTAATTCTTGTATTAACAGGTGACTAAAGAAATAAATAAATAAATATTATACACTTTATGGGAGAGGGGTACATTTGTTATGAATGGGGATTGTTCATGGCAAACAAACAATAAGAATATATGTCTTATACATCATACAAGTAGGCAACAGTTATCAATTAGATCGGATAAATAAACAATATATAATCAAACCAAAGAATCAAATAATGGAGCATTCAACCAATGCATGGGAGTATGAACATGTTAAATAATCAAGCAATAGAAAGCATGAATGAGAGAAACAAGTATAAAAGATAACAGATGAATCAAATAGATGAAAATATACACACGAAGGGTCCACTGAATAATTTAATCAGGAAATAAAGTAAGGACCAAATAAAATCAAGGTAAAAGGCCTCTAATACATGGCATATTAGATGAACAAAGGAGGATCAAAAGATCTCTTCAATTGCCATAAGCAATCCCTAAGTCAAACATCAATCATAAATAAGTCAACTAAAAATTCAAGTACACTTAAAAAATAAAAAATAAATAGTAAATTAATCAAGAAAATTATGACAAATTAAACTAAATAAGTTGGGGTCAGGATATCATCATCACCCAAAAAGATTTTAAAAATAATGAAAATTGGTACGTGAATTAATTAAAATAAAACAGCAATCAAATTAAAAGTCCACCAACCAAACTAGGTCAAAAATAAATCCAAAATAAATTGAAAATGTGAAATAAAATTCCAAGAAAAGGTCAGGTTGACCATGAGGCAGTGGTCAACCTTCATCCCAAAAATCAAATGCTAACAATAGTTTTAAGTCATAAAAATAAAATCAATAAAAAAAGTGTGTTAAAATGGACCATTTAGAATAAATAATTAAGATAAAATATTAATGTTAAAAAAATACGAAAATAAAAATTATATAAAATTAAATAAAATTTTAAGAAAAATGAAAAATATTTTTGGGTAATTTTATGGACGAAGAAAATATTTTAAATAAGAAAAAGAAATATGAAAATGGAAGGATTAATGGTGATGAACATGGTAAGCAAGCGTAGATATATCAAAACATGGCCATGGAAGAGATGATTACCTAATGGAAAATAGAAGTGGAATGGAATATGATATGTGATGAAGCTTTGCCTCCTCGCCATGAAATTCCAATGCTCCTTTAGGGTTAGGGTTTCAGCTTCTTAAATAGGGTGGATTAGGTGTTCTCATGGGCTTTTTAATAAGTGATTTATCCATAAGAATAAAAGTGTGACGTGAGGTGTAAAATGTTGTTATTTTGGGCCAAAATTAAGTGAATGGATGTCCAATGCATGGCCAAAAGAGGTAAAAAAACGTGACTGGTTTGTGCAGCATGCTTAGAAAATCTGATTGGGCCAGCCAGACCCAAAATCTGCCTAGAAAATCAAGTCATGGTGCCCACTTTAAATGAATGTATCTCTCAAACCATGGATCCAAATGAGATGATTCCAAAAGGATGTGAAAGAGGACATGGAAAAGTACAATTGTTGTGGAGAAAGTATTTTTAAATAATGCCTTGAAATGCAAGAAAACTGGCCAAGAAGTCTTGACAAATTTTGAAGATTTTGGACTTAGAAATTTTTCTAAGTGTCCTAAAAAAATGTCTCACTTTGACTAAGCATAACTTTCTCAATTCTAATCCAAATGGAGCAAACTTTATATCTCTAGAAATCTTGCAACAAGAGGAACAACTTTCATGCTGTAGTAATTTTCAAATGGAGCTTTTATATTGATGCAAAATGGGCTTAAAGTAAGTGCAACGATCATGAAAACTTGCCCTAAATGGAAAGTCAACCATTTCCAAATTAAGTAACTTTTCCAATTCCTGATTAAATGATGAATCCATGATCTAATCTTGATCAAATTTCACATGTAGGATCCCCTAGGCATGGATTTTGAGATTCCACTCTCAAAATGTCAGGAGTTGACTTTTCTGGCCCCACAGTTGACTTTTCCCAAACTGTTTGATTCCCGATTCCATTGATCAATTGAAGCACTTCTAGCTCAAATAAAGAGCTTATTTTTTGTATGTAGACCCTTGTGGACATATAGAGGGTCATGGAAAAGAGTTTCACCCAAAGAATCAGAAATAAACTGATTTTATACCAAACCCTAGTTTTAGGACAAAATGATCAGGAACTGATTGCACTAATTGCCAATGGATCTTTCTGAGATAATTGTGAATCTTCCTATGCCAAGATGCCTCTCTAATCATGACATGGATGAGCTCCTCTACTTCCAACCAAACATTGCCTGTTGCAGGTAGCCATGAAACCCTAATTTTTGATTAAATCCAGATGAACACTCTGATAGCTTTGAATCCTTCACTGATGAACTGAGGACCATAATAAGATACTTGGACCCCCCCTGAGACCCTTGACACTTGTATACTTAGAAAATGAAGCCAATTCTCAATCTTGCTTTGTGTGGGCTCCTTCTGTTAAGGAGTGGTCGATCAAAACCTGATCTCCATGTCACTAATGCAGTATGCAATGAGTATGACCTAATATGATGCTAATGAAGTGTAAAACATAATCTCATGCTTCCAGGAAAAATGAAGGGTAAATTTTGGGGTATTACACTGTCCCATTTGAAGTTAAAAACACTTTTTGAAAATAAATAAGTTTTAATTGCTTTTAAAGTGCTCTCGCTATTTTTAAAATCAATGCCTAGTTTTTACTATCCAGTTCGACCCTCACGCTCTCGCGATTGTCGGTTCTCACCTTAGTTAATTTCCCACTCTCGTGGCAAAAGCGTATTAAATAGCTTCTCACTCTTGTGACAAAGTTAATTAAATTTAAATTAAAAACCACAGCTAAAAGATTATTTGAGAAAAGAAGTTTTACACCGATTATTATTAAATCTCGTCTAATTAAATGGTTTACATACCGATACTGTTAGTTTAGTCGGACATGTTAAATAACGCAAACACAGACGAGCATAAACAAATCAACAATACATCAAACATGATTATAATAATAATAAAGCAATAACAATAATAATTGAATAAAAACCTGGAGATTGGATTAATAGAATATGTCGAATCTTGAAGTACTTGAGCAGTCCTCCACAGGTTGGTAGGATTCTGCTTCTTCGAAATAATTGCTTAAACTAAACTAAATCAATTGCAGTAGTTCACCAGTGTAGGAAACTACTACTTTGGCTAAATGAAAAACGAAAAGGAAAAAGGGAAAACGGAAACTCTGAACGGTAAAAGAAAATAATGTTGCTGAAGAAAAATAAAAGAAAAACAGAATTGTTGTGGAAAAATAAAATGCAGAGAAAGGTCTTGAAAGTTGGCTTCAGAGAGGAAAATTAAGCGTGCATGTAGGTTTCCAACTTCCATCCTTTTATATTCCCCATTTGGTCTTGGTAGTTGAGAGAAATAAGGGTGACTTGGTTGAGTGAGAAATCCACGGGAAAGTGGCTGAGGAATGAGAAATAAGGGTCTGGTGGATCACTTCTGTTGACAGATTCAATGGGCTGATTTTGGCCTTGTGACGGTCGTGATGGGCCTGTGACGGTCTTGACAGGCTGGGCGTGACGGTCGTCACATGCACCTAATTTGTATTCTTTGCTTTTCTGCTATTTTCTCTTCTGTTTCTTCTTATTTTCCTTCCTTTTCTATACTTTGATCATTTAAGCATGGGGATTGAAATACCTGCAAAAATAACTCGAACACTTGCGGAATAATCGGAATATAAATGAAAGTGGTACAATTTTTGAGTGTAAATCAAGGCAAATATACGATGTATTTTCGCGGTATCAACCACCTAAGTTTTTTGTCCTAGAAGGACCAAAAAGATCCATATGGAAAAGCTCAAGAGGTATAGAAGTTAAAACAATATTTTTGGATTTAAAAGAGACCCTTGTTTGCTTTCCCATTTGGCATGCATTGCATAAGTAGTCTTTTGAAAATTTAATTTTCAGTAGACCAATAACTAGATCTTTTGAAACCACTTTATTAAGTAGATCAAAATTAACATGTGCTAAGCGTCCATGCCATAATCAAAAGTCTTCACTCATGATTACTAAACACTTAGTACTTGTTAATGATACATCATTCGAGTTAAGCATATAGATAATGTTAGCCCTCAAGCCCTTAAATGAATAATCTTTCTTTTCATTGTGTTCAATTATGTATCAACTATTTATAAAAGTTATTTTATAGCCTTTGTCGCATAGTTGACTAATGTTAAGAAAATTATGTTTAATACCTTCAACAAGTATTACGTCAGAGATAGTAGTAAAAGAGGGATTACATACACTACCTTTACCAAGTATTGCACCATTGTTGTTGTTTTCGTAGGTTATAAAACCATTTTTCTTTTGCATTAAATCAATGCATAGGGAAATGTCACCGATCATATGCCTTGAGAAACCACTATCAAGAAACCACATTCTTTCCATGGAGCGAAGACATTCAACCTACAAGATCAAACAAGATTGATAGGTATCCAATTTTCATTGGTTCCTTGAGAGTGAGTGGGGGAATATTGTTACATTTAGGCAACCATTGAAATTCACCTTTAGGAACCAAATATATCCTAAATCTGTATTTAGCAGTGGTATGGCCTTTCTTACAACAATAGTGACAAGTAAAATGATGATGTGAATGACAAGCTCACTTTGTTCAAGCTTTCCAAACAATGTAGTAGTGTCTAATGTTATTAGGTTGTTAGCTTCCTTGATGGCGGTGACCTTAGGTTGTCATTCCCTATTAAGACATCTCAAAATTTTGTTAGTAGCAATTTTATTGGAAACCGACTTACTAAGTGCATTCAAATGATCTATAAGATGAGTGGACCTCTTTTACATATCGACAATGGTTTCACCATGCTTCATATGAAATAGTTCAAACTCTTGGTTTAAAATATTTATTCTTGCTCTTTTAACCTCATTTTTTACCCTCATGAGCAACTAGTAATGAGTCCCACATAGCTTTAGCGATTTCACAATGAGAAACACAATAATATTCATCAACTCCTAAAGTGGAGATTAGAATATTCCTTTCTTTCCAATCATAAGACCACTTTTTCTCGTCATCTGCATTTCATTTTGCTTCCGATTTAGGTACAACAACACTAACCGCATTGGTCATGGTAATTTCAAATTGGCCATTTTGGATGACGTTCCATACATTCCTATCAATAGAATTGATATGGATACACATACAATCCTTCCAATAACCATAGTTTTCACCATTAAAAATAGGCGTTTTATTATACACCCCTTTATGTTTGGAGGCCATAATCTAATAAGCGAATTTGAAGCACAAGATAAACTGGTGCTCGTGATACCACTTGTTAGACAAAGGCAATGATCTAGGGGGATGAATAGATCATAAATAAAATTTTATTCACTTAAAATTATATTTTGAAAATATTTACTATGACAAGCGGAATAAATTTTGGATCGACACTCGTTTATCCCGAACCGTTATCAGAAGAATCAGATATACATTTAAACCGTAATGAAACGTATACTAATAATGAGAAAATAAATCGATATGTTTTACAAAATAATCGGTTGAACAATATCATACTTTATAGACAATTTCCAATGAACTTAGAAACAAAATTGACACAAACAATTTATCAAACACTTGGTGTGCAATAAACACCAAGCTAATTTCCCTTTGTGTTGAAGATATGAAAAACGAATTGCAATTGTTTAGATTATAATCATCTTTAAAAAAACAGTTTGAATTACTTCGACACGGTCAAAAAATTTAGTTTATCAAATTGCACACTTTGTGTATCATCAAAATGTACACACACACACACACACACACACACACACACACACACACACACACACACACACACACACACACACACACACACACACACACACAGAGAGAAGAGTGAGAGAGAGAGAGAGAGAGAGAGAGAGAGAGAACACCAAGATTTGTTTAGGCAGTTCCCCAATTATCCTCATTATGGGTATGTCTGACCCCAATTCAAATAGAATTGAGATATGTAATTAACCTTTGCAAGAGTTGTATACAAGAAAAAAGGTATCAATCCAAACCCCAAAACTTTATGTTTGATGTTGATCCTAGCTTCTTCTATCCTCTTGATCTTAAGAAAGATCAAGTGACACAAGACTTCCAATTTGATCCTCCGGTTACCGTTATTCCTTTGGCAGAAAATATTTTCTTTAAAGCTTTCACTCGACAGAATACTCGTTGCGAAATCTTGTCCCAAGCCTTTCAAATGATCATCCGGTTACCGTTACTCCTTTGACAGAAACCCCATTCTTCAAATCTTTCACTGGCTGAATCCAAATGCAAAGACTTGTGTAAAAATCCCCAAATCAATCTTAATCTTGGAGGAAAAATCCTAAATGATTTTATCAATGAAACCCCCAAAGAATACTCAGCCCAATTTGATTACAACAATCCTAAATTGGACCTTATCAATCTAATCTAGATGACACTTAACAAAAATGATTATATGTAATTGTTGAATGTATGAAGAGAAAAGATTGAAGATGATGAGAAATTTTATTTGTATGTTATTGGTTTCTATATTTAGAGAAATGATGCATGAATGCATATTTATATGTATGTGTGTGTAGAAAAACAACAAACAAAACATATTCTTTTAGCCAAAAACTAATAAATTTTGTAAAGTGTAACAGTATGTAGCACTACATACACATTATGTATCGTTATAAGTGAGCCCGGATTACTTGCTTGAAAAATAAACTTCAGCAGGAGCCGCTACATAACACTTATGTAGCGCTACAAGTAAGCCAGAGTGAATTGCTTAAAAAGAACTCTTATCCAGGAGCTGCTACATACACAGATGTAGCGCTACAAGGAAGGTAACTTGTTATTTCAAAAAACTGCTTCAGTATGAGCCGCTATATAACACAAATGTAACGCTAGATACACAATATGTATCGACTCAATGCTGCTATATAACGCTACATAGAAGACACACATTTTCTTTAAAAATTCTTCAATATGTATCGACTCATAGTTGTGATGTATCGACTCATTCGCCTGGTTTTTTTAATGAAAAATCATAGTTTTTACTTGTAATATCTTATCTAATATGATTTTAAATGTCATATTATGATAATGCACATATAGACATAGACAATAAGATCCAATATACACAAAATACTAAGTGTCCTAGTTTTGACATTATTCAAAATATATCTAAGAGGATAGTGCTCTCACATCAATCGATTGGTAGAGAGAAAATTCTCCCATAACTTTTCTGAAAACTCCTAACTCATCTAGCATGGCTTCAAGGCATTTTTGAAAAGGTTTACTTGAGAAAATAAGTTTGAAAATAAATTTGTGTGTGTGATTTATCCATGTAATTTTAAGAGAATCCCCTTAAGTTACACAATATGTTCACTCAAGCGTGTCGAGACAGGCTTTCACATACTTCAAGTCTTATCAGATATTTTATTTGAAGACACTTGCTTGAGTTTACTTGAGACGAGGCTTGAGTTAGATTCCATTTGATTGCCATCATTAGAATGTCAAGTCCATCAAACCCTTATTCTTAGGTTCGCATCTTTAGACGCTTTAACCCTTTATGCTTGACTTGTCATTAGTTGTCATCATCAAAAGTTATTGTCTTTATTAAAGGCATGTCACCTAAAAGTAACCTATAAAACAAGGTTCCACAATTTGGAGTGTTGATATCCCACAATCAAAATATATAAATTTTTGGAGACCCGTGATGGATAAGATCCCCACTGATGATTAATTGAAGCAAAAACGTTGTTACATAGTCACCAAATGCAACCTTTGCAGGAAAGCAGAAGAAACTTCCCAACACTTGTTCTTTGATTGCCCCTATGCCAAGAAAGTCGGGATCTGATTCTATAACACGGTTAGAATTGTTAATCACCCCTGAACTCTTGAAGATTGGTGGATTGCATGCACCATAAACAGATCAAAACAATGCTCATTAATATTAAAAGCTACAATAATATACAACTTGTATAATCTTTGGGAAGCAAGGAATTGGACAAATTCATGAACATTACTCCAAGCTACAGACGTATAATTCAAAAGATTCAATCTCAACAGATTTTAACAGGAAACAAGTCTACATCTACTACATCATCTTCCCTAGACGAATTTTAAATCATCAAGGCTTTCATCATTTTCATAAAACCTCCTAGAGCTCAAAAAATTACTGAAGTCATTTGGCATCCTACACCACTCGATTGGATCAAATGCAATTGCGGTGACACCTATAATCATAATCTTCTTCCAGTTGGATGTGGAGGTATCTTTTGAAATAGACATGATGATTTTCCTCTTACCTTGCCGAATTTACCAAAGTCTTTAAATGAAAATAGCTATGCAAAATGGTTGGCATAAACTTTGGATAGAAACAAACTCAAGCATTGCAGTACAAACTTTTCACAAACCTACCTTGGCAAATTCAAAACAAACAGAATATCTGGTTTATTTTACACATAAACAAAAATTCATCTCTCACTATATATAGAGAATGAAATTCTTTCCTGACTTTTTTTGACAAACTTAAATCTTACTTCTAGTTTTCTAACAATTTTTAAATTCATTTTAATGAACATTATGAAGGATTTTATACAAAAATAGAATAAAAATGTTTTTTTAATGTTTGCGTGCTTTTTAGGTTTTTTTACAAAAATAACCCACCTTTTCAAGGAAATTCCCAAAATACCCCCGATTTCAAAAAAAATCCCAAACTACCCCACTTTTAGGAGGAGTCGCCAATTGAATTGGAGACTCCTCTTAAAACTTGAATGGAGGCGCCAATTGGATTGGCTAGGGCAGGTGCCCTAGCCAATCCAATTGGCGCCCCTGTGTATCTGCCCTAGCCAATCCAATTGTCGCCCCTGTGTAGGTTTTAAGAGGAGTCGCCAATTCAATTGGAGACTCCTCCTAAAATACAATTTTTTTGTTATATGGTATACGTGATAGATAAATTTGATATAAGACCACTTGATATTAATAAAATTTTCCGTTTACACAAAAAAACCTAATGGTGATGACCGGGATCACCTAACCGACCTCTGGTCCCACATCCTCTAGCTACTCTAACCCGTGGCCTTAACTCACGTTGACGATTCTGTACCGGTGTTTGATCATCTGAGGGGCCAGGAGCGTCACTACCAACTATAGGAGAAGGTCTGTTGAGGTATTCAGATAAGTCGGCATAGTCTTCAGTATGCATCAATGGTGTACCGCCGTAGTTGAGCTCATGACCCATGCCAGAGAAGTTGGGATGTGGTTGACTCATTGATGGGCGACCGGGATGGTTGAAGGGAGACATGGGTGTGAACGATGCATCGAGGAAGGGTTGGAAAGGTTGTTGGGGTGTTTGGTAGAGATAGGATTGTTGGATGTTTTGGTTTTGTGAGGTTTGGGCTTCTTGGCTACGGTAGGAGGAGGGGTGGTTGGTGTTGAATGATCGTTGGGTGTTCTGGCTTAGGCGCTTTGGTAGGGTGATGGGGTGGGTGCGAAGCGACCTTGAGTCTCAGGTTGATGGTCAATTTGTTGCTGGTGATATGGGGTATGCTCTTGGTATTGGGGTTGGGTGTATGGAATGTTTTGGTTGTATGTTTGTGTGTTGGTTGAACGAAACGTTTGACAGATAGGGGGTTGTGTGTATCCGGTCTGACACTGTTGTTGGGGGTTTGATGTTGAGGTGTCAGGTGTGTAAGTCATCTGGCGTGGGTCGTACAAGTACATATCCTCGGCAATGATTTGAAAACCAACCGATCTGTACCAAGCCATATAAGTACGACTTGGTTTTTCTTCAGTTGGCATGACTGCGTCAGTTAACACATGGTCATGACGGTGCTTCCATTTGCGACACTCCGATCTTGCGAAGCTTTGCCATGGATTGAAGTTTCATTGGTCGTTAACTTTACGTAGATGCCATTCTCCTAGGCTAGCTGGGGGATCTGGGATATTTTGGAGCATACCGAACTGCAGCTTCACACGATCACTGTTGTGCATCTCCACAGTTGTGAACCGTATTGTCGGTGTGCATGCAGTCCATACGGCCGCGTCTTCAGCGTTGACCTCATGGTCATGATCCAAATTAAGGTATGGACGCCAAATGAACTGAAATGTGAAAGAAGATAGGATTATAGTAAATGTAGAAGAAGTTAACAAAACATAACGAAATAATTAAGTTATTTTCCTTACGTCTGTCGGTCGAAGGTGATCCAACAGGTTGCGATACTGAGTAATACAATGTCTTGGACATCTGTTGCAACTCATACCACGTGCAGACCATCTATACCAAAAAGTCAAAAAATATTAGTTAGAGGTAATAATCTTTAAAAAAGTAAGTAAAGATATAGCAATTTAAACAATTTACTTTTGTGCATACGGAAATGTGAAAGGGTTGTTATTGACGGGTGCTAGAGACGGTAGTCTTGACCAACCCCATGCTTGTAGAAAAACAGCACATCCAGAAAATGTAGATGTGCCTTTGTGTGAGTTTTTGCACAAGGAGCTATAGAGATAGGCTAGACAAGCAGATCCCCAACTGTAACTTCCTATTCTATCTACATGTCTAAGTAGAGGTAAGTACATAATATGCATGGTAGAACCACTACCTTCGGGAAATAAAAACGAGCCAATTAACAGCATAATATAACACCTAGTTTTTATTATTCGAGCATCTTCGGTAGAATGCTCATCTAAGTATAAACTATTATAGTACGACTTAAGGCGTGAGAGTAGTATACCTTGACCTCTTGCATTATCATCTAACAAATCAGTCTCTAAGAGCTCCATGCAAATTGAACTTGCATAGTTGGTTTTACCATTAACAACCTTACCTTCAATGGGTAGTCCCAAAAGCATGTAGACGTCTTCTAATGTCACGGTACACTCACCGGTTGGGAACCAAAATGTGTGTGTCTCTGGTCTCCATCTTTCGCATAAAGCTAGAATGAATTTGTTATCTATGGACCAAGACAAAATCTTGCTAATATGACCAAAACCGGCGAGTTCAACATAAGGTTGAATCATCGGGTCCATATGGACATATTCGTGGACCCGAGTTCGGAACCTTGATACATCCTATAAAAGAAAGAATAAAAAACTTAACTAAGTTGGTATGTTAAAATAAAAGGGGGTTGGTGAAGATGAAAGATAAAAAGTTAACAAAAGAAAAAACTTACATATGTTGCGATGTTTGCAACCGTTCCTCTATGTGCTTCGCCCATTGTGAGGATAGACATTTTGTTGGGGGGTTGGTGTAGATGAAACTACAAGAAGTTGTTGCAGATGAAATTGTAGAAGAAGTATTGTAGAAGAAGTAGTGAGAGTGATGGTGTGGAAGAAATGTTGATGGAGTGGATGTATTTATAGGCAAATGGATGGGAGCATGAAAAGTTGTGCTTGCATGGTGTCTCCACTTGAATTGACGACCATGTACAACCTTTAAGAGGGGTCGCCATTCAAATTGGTGCCTCCTTAGGGACATGCATGCAAGATCTAGGTCTAATTGCTTGGTTTCGAGGTCTGAATGCATGGTGTCTCCACTTGAATTGGCGCCCATGTGCAAGGAATGAGTGGGGGCGCCAATTCATTTGGAGTGTGTGTCTGCATGTCTGACACGTGGCTGTCTTGTCTCTTGCATGCTGAACATGTCACTTCTTAGTAGCTTGCATGGCTGGCACATCATTTCGGAGCAGCTTGCATGTGCGACACGTCTTTCCCATTGCCTTTGCTCTTGTTGAAGGTGAAACGGCTGGTGGATGGGGTTTCTTCCTTCGACATCTCAGAACGCATGTGGCTCCACAAGCCAATTTCTGTTTGATTTCTGATAGACATGCTGCCATTGAGAGTGCCTACAACAACCATGACAATGGATGACATGATCCTCCTTCTACCCATGTCTACTGTATCAGACACATTGCACAAAACTTCATGCGTGCTATAAAATATAAGAATCTTCGCAAGAAGGTGGTGAATGCTGGGTATGCTCTAACTCAACCGTCATTTCAATATTATCGTGATGAAATTAGACTGTCTAATAAAGACGCAGGGAGATGGCTAAATAACATACCGGTAGAGTAGTGGACAAGGGCATTTGACAGAGGTTGTCGATGGGGCCACATGACAACAAACATTGTGGAATGCATGAACGGGGTATTCAAAGGAATTCGAAATCTGCCGATAACCGCCTTGGTAAGATCAACCTATTATAGGTTGGCTTCTATGTTCGCAACCAGAGGTGAAAGATGGAGTGCGGTGTTAATGTCCAGACAAGTATTCAGTGAGTGTTGCATGAAGGTCATGAAAGAGGAGAGCATCAAAGCTAGCACACACGATGTAACAGTCTTTGACCGTCATAGGCAAAATTTCAGCGTCCAGGAAATAATGGACCACAACGAGGGGAGACCAAATTTAGCCTACGCTGTTAGACTAAACAGAAGTTGGTGCGATTGTGGAAAATTCCAGGCCTTCCGCATACCTTGCTCCCATGTCATTGCAGCATGCGCTTATACTCGTCAAGATGCTTACAACCATTTATCTGATGTGTACAAGGCCAACACCATCATGAATGTATATAATCAAAGCTTCTCAGTACTACCAATGGAGGATTACTGGCCTCCATATGAAGGTGATATTGTTTGGCACAATGACGAGATGCGTAGAAAGAAGAAAGGAAGGCCAAACAGCACATGTATCAGAACAAAGATGGATTCCACAGATAAAATGATAAGATTATGTAGTATCTGTCGTCAACCAGGACACAACAAGAACAACTGTCCCAATCGAGGAGCATCATCTAGGTCTTAAACTTTTTGTAACATTGTATTTCTGTAACATTCAATCATTATATATCATTAAGTTTTTGTTACAACGAGGTTCACAACAAACATCAGTACAAAATAAGCTATCTGAAAACATAAATATTTCTAACTGATTACAACAATCAAAATGATGTCGTCTCGACCGAACATCATTTCCCTAACATCCTTATCAGTCTTCATTCGCACCCAACCAAAGATATTGTCAAGTCTCTTAATACTTCTAATTTTTCCCATTCTGGTATTTTCCCATCTAGTCAACGAACCAGCTCCCGCTTCAGTTGATCGAACATAGTGATGTTGCAGAACAGCATCAGCATCTGAGGTTTGTCTCTCGTATAAATCACCTTACCGTATCGGCGACGAACACCAAACATGATTGTCAAGTGATTGTGTGAGATATGGAACATTTACTCACACAACGCATCTATTTATAACATAAAAATTACATTTTAGGAGGAGTCTCCAATTGAATTGGCGACTCCTCTTAAAACCTACACATGGGCGCCAATTGGATTGGCTAGGGCATCTGCCCTAGCCAATCCAATTGGTGCCTCCATTCAAGTTTTAAGAGGAGTCTCCAATTCAATTGTCGACTCCTCATAAAAGTGGGATAGTTTGAGAATTTTTTTGAAACCGGATGTATTTCGGGAATTTCCTTGAAAAAGTGGGTTATTTTTGTAAAAAAATCTACTTTTTAATAGGTTGATTATTTAATTTTTTTTACTTTTGTATTTATCCATACATATTTAATGAATCCACAAACTTATCAAACAATAAATCCAAAGATACTAAACCAGAAAATAAGTGAACTTTTGTTGAAATATTGTCGAAAAAGTTACATAGCAAGTTTGAAGTTTCTTCCTGCAGACGCAACAAGCCCTCAACCTTTGACCAATGTGTGAAACACTTTACGAAACTTAAAAAAGCAAAGTGTTAGTGTGTGTCTATTTTTCTCACCTAAGTTGATGTGTTTTCAAGAAGCAAAAAATATAAATGCATTTATGTCGGTTCTGAATTGCATAGAAAGATAGCACTGCACACAGACTTGACTTTCCTACAAGGCACTGCACTAGATGAGGAATTCAGGACCCACTTTTATTTATTTAATGTATAGACTATAGACCACTTGATCAAAGCTTTTCAAATAAGATAGGCGCAAAGTTTCTTCTAGATGGACCCATTTTCCTCCTAACCACACTTAAGAGATTTCACTTAGGGTGACTTGTATTCATTTTTTAATTAATATGTTTAAAATATAATTCTAAATATATGTTCAATTTTCGTTTAACCTGAGGTGGAAGTTTCACATTATTTAAAAAATTGAGATTTAATATTTTATAAATGAGATAACATATGCGCATATCACTTTAAAATTTCTTAGTCAAAAGAAATTTTCAAAGTCCAAAATTTAGGATTCCATAGTAGACAGCATGTGGGGTGTGAGACTTTTTTTACTATGATTGATTATATATTGACATAAGTTGTATCTAATTATGTCATCAGTCTCTCGAATTATATATCAATTATTAAGTAACATTGTTCAAGTGCCGTGTTCTCTGTTTTTACCAATTATTATTAGCTTTCACCACATTATTTACAATGGATAAGCATGGGCTATTAAAGGTTTTTGAATATTTTGGAAGTAGTTGAAATGGAATGAGTGCAGAATAACTATCACTAGAACAGTGTCCTATCACTAATTACCATGTCATTGTACAATACTAGGAAGTGGATATATACAATAAATATGTAGTCAACTACTAGTACTAAATCATAAATTTTTTCAAGCAATATTATACTCAAATTTAGATGCATGATGAATAATTTAAGGGTCGTAGAGGAATATGTCCGCTATAATTCTAATTATGTTTAATAAATTATATACAAAATTTTGATCCTCAAAACAAATGAGTCTTAGATAAATATTTAGAATATAACTGTGTCAAAGTGTCATTTCGACAGAGTCAGTATTTGTCGAAATATTATGTGTGTCGAAATCTAGTTCTCAAAATATATAATTATCGAAATATCGATAGAATTTTAGACTTAGCTTTACTTGTCGATAGAATTTTAGACTTAGCTTTAATATGGTAGTAGCAATAGAAGAGTCAAAATATTTGTCAATATTGGCAGAGGAAGAGCTTCAAGGGACGCTTGAATCTCATGAGCAAAGAATGGTCGAAAGAGCTGCAAGTAAGTCGAAAAATGATGTGGCTTTGCAGGCGCAATCAGTAAGAGAAAAGAAGGACAAAGAGAAGTGGTTCGACAACAAAGGTATAAGAGGCTAGAACAACTCGACTGGTAGAGGAAACCGGCAAGAAGGAAATTCGTCGAATCAAAGAAGACCCACATACCAAAGCAACCACTGAGGTGGTGTCACAAGTAGAGGAAGAAGTGGTGGTCGAAAACCTGACAAAAGTCACATTCAGTATTTCAATTGTCAGAAGTATGATCACTACTCCAGTGATTATCCTGAAAAACAAAAGAATTAAGAAAATGATGCAAAGTTTGCAAAATATGAAGAAGAAGAAGAAGAAGAAGAGATGTTGTTGATGGTCACAACAAGAGATGAAGAAAGATTCAATGATCAATGGTACTTTGACCCAGGATGCTCATCACACATGACTGGTAGGAAAGATTGGTTTGTGAACATAAAACCTTCAATTAAGAACATGGTGAAATTTGAAAACGACAATACTCTAGCAGTTGAAGGTATTGGTGATGTTTTGATTATGAAGAAAGATGGCAAGATGCTCGTAATTTCCAATGTATTGTACATACCAGGCATGAAAAGTAATTTTCTCAGCATAAGGCAATTGGTTGAAAAGAATTACAAAGTGCCGACCAAAGACAAGATGATGAGAGTTCTCGACTCGGGTTGAAGGATAATCTTGAAAGCACCTATGTCTCAGAATAAAACCTTAAGAATTGATTTTAATATGATGGATCACAAGTGCCTTGCAACTGCAGCTAGTAGGGACGAATGGATATGACACTATAGACTTCACCATCTCAACTTCAAAGACATCAGAGATCTGAAAATAAGAAATATGGTTTTGGGGTTATCAGAAATCGACATTTCAAATGAAGTGTGTGAAGAATGTGTGCAATCAAAGCAGTGCAAGAACAACTTCAGCAAGGATACAGGAAGCAAGTCAAATGCCATTCTTGAAATCATATACTCTGATGTATGTGGTCCTATCCAGGTGGATTCGATTGAAGGTAACAGATGCTTTGTCACATTCATAGATGATTTTAGTCAAAAACTGTGGACTTACCTAATCAAGAAGAAAAGTAAGTGATATAGGTATTTTCCAAGTTTAAATCTATGGTCGAAAACTCAAAATTTTGAGGACTAATGGTGGTGGAGAATATGTGTCGAAAGACTTCAACACATCATGTGAGAAAGAAAGGATTGTGCATGAGGTAGTGTCACCCTATACTCCACAACAAAATGGAGTTGTAGAAAGGAAGAACATAACCGTCATGAATATGGTGAAAATTATATTGAAAGGCAAGCATCTACCTAAAGAATTATGGGGAGAAACGGTGTCAACTACAACATAAATACTGAACAAATGTCCGACGAAGAAGCTAGAAGGAATCACGTCAGAAGAATGTTGGTGTGGTGTCAAGCCTAACTTTAGTCATCTGAGGTATTTGGATATATATCACATAGATATGTGTCTGATCAGTTGATAACAAAATGTGATGATAAGTTGAGAAAAATGATTCTAATAGGATATCATTTGACTGGTGGATACAAGTTGTTCGACCCAGTGAACAAGCAAGTAGTGATCGGCAGAGACATGATCATAAATGAGCTTAAGGAATGAGATTGGACTAAATATGTAAAGAAGGATTCATTGAGAATCTTATGTGAAAAACCAACAAGTGAAGTTAAAAGACAAGTTCGACAAGAAGAAGCCAGGGGTCAAGCAAGCACAAGTAGACCACAAAAAACTAGACACATGCCTAGAAGGTTGCAAGAATGTGTGATTACATCAGATGATGTGGACGGTGATGAAGGTGAGCTAGTACACTATGATTTATATGCAGATGTCAAACTAGTCAATGCAGATAAGGCATTGAAAGATTCAAAATGGATGAAAGTAATGAATGAGGAACTGAAGTCCATCGAAGTCAACAACACTTAGTCACTCCTCGAATTGCCTCAAGGAAATAAAGAAATCGGTGTGAAGTGGATATACAAGATGAAGTTGAATCATAAAGGAGAAGTAACTCGACACTAGGTAAGACTTGTGGCAAAAGGATTTCTTCAGAAAGAAGGAATTGACTTCGACGAAGTTCTTACACCTGTTGCTAAGATCGAAACAATCAAGTTGGTTGTTGGTCTAGTAAACATGAACAACTAGTATATATGTTAGATGGATGTGAAATATGCATTCCTGAATGCCCCCTTAGATGGAGATTTTTATGTTGCACAACCAATTGGATTTGTGAAACAAGACGACGAAAGTAAGTTATACAGGCTGCAAAAAGCCCTATATGGACTTAAGCAAGCTCCAAGAGCTTGGAATAAGAAGATAGATAGCTTTCTATGGGAGAAGGAATTTGTGAAGGTCAAAAATGAGCATGAAGTATATGTAAGAAGAAGCAAGAGAGAATTGCTTATATTATGTCTCTATGTCAATGACTTGTTAATAACACGTAGCTGCAATCAGTTTGAAATGCCTGATCTTGGTAACATTTCATATTTCCTTGGCATCGAATTTTACAAGGGCAGTAGAGGCTTGATGATGCATCAAAGAAGATGTGCGAGTGAGATACTCAAGAGATTTGAGATGGAAGACTGCAACTCGACATTGACACCTACTGAACCAAGACTGCAACTGTCAAAAAATTCAAATGAAGATGATGTCAACCCAACACAATACAAAAGACTTATTGGGTCATTACGATACATTTATCCCACAAGGCCTGATCTAGCATACAATGTAGGTATGATGAGTAGATTCATGAAGAAGTCAAAGGTGTCACATCTAGCAATGACGAAGAGGATACTAAGGTATCTTAAAGAAACTCTTGACTATGGTATTTTGTTTCCTACAGCTGATGAAGGAAAAGAATGCAAGCTAGTGGGTTACACCGACTCAAGTTGGTGTAATGATATTGAGGATAGAAAATCCACAGTTGGCTATGTGTTTGTGCTAGGTGGTGCACCATTTACTTGGAGCTCGAGAAAAGAACCAGTAGTAGCATTGTCGTCATGTGAAACATAGCACATTGTTGTTTCCCTTTGTGCATGCCAAGCAACATGGATGATGAATTTGGTCAAAGAAATTACAGCGAAGAATCATGGAGCAATTACTATGAAGATCGGCAATATGTCTGCTATCAATTTGGCGAAGAATCTGATAATATATGGAAGAAGTAAACACATCGAAATGAGATTCCATTATCTTCGAGTGCAAGTAGCATATGGGAAGCTGAACTCGGAACATTATAGAATTGAGAATCAGATTGTAGACATCATGACAAAAGAAGTGCATGTCGAAGTATTCAAGAAATTGAGATCAATGATGAATGTGTATAGCTTAGACACAACGAATTAAGTGGTGTGTTGAGAATGTAATTTTTTTTATCAAAGCATCATTTCGATAGAGTCAGTTACGGTTGAAATGTTATGTGTGTTGAAATGTATAGTTGTCGAAATGTCGATAAAATTTTAGACTTAACTTTACTTGTGTGTTTTAGCTCAGTTAGTTAGGTTAGTTGGAGATTGCTTGGTACATAAGCAATCTCAACCTATAAATAGAGAGGTTCCCTATCATTGATTGTAATGCAAATGCATAGAAAATATTGAATAAACTTTAGTTTGAAGGCAGAGAGAAACTCTGCAGAATTTACAACTCTTCTTCTTCCCATGTTCTCAAAAACCCTAATTTCTCATATCTTCCTCAATTCACTTTTTCCCTTTCTTCATTAATAATCATCGTGCAACAGAATAGTCTTGCAATCAAGGTTGGTTGATTCACTCGAGTGAAGAGTGAAGAACAAGAGGAATAATGAATCAAAAACTTTGATTCTTGTTCATCAAGATTGATTCGAAATTCTTCAAGATTTGGTGAAATTCCACTTATGAAATTTGTTTTAATTCCAACGATGGAGCGGACATGCAAGTTTTACATCTCTAAAGACTAAAGTTGAAATTTTTTTATTAATATTTACGTCTGCAAAAGTTGCAAAATAATGGTGTGGGACCGAACAAATATATTAGTGAATATCAATCTAAAACTTTGATATGATCGTAAAAAAATACATATTAAAAAAAAAACAATCCGACGAATCTGACTCGTTTTGTTACTCTTAAATAATCCTTAAGGCATAGTACTTCACAAAAACAGTCAAGTAAACCTCACACTAAATATGAGTTAAGAAGAAATGACAAATACTTCATCTCTATTATTGAAATTAATGAGTTTGGAAAGAAGGGGACAAAAAATTTGTTTGAAAGAGAGAAAGTTACTATTGATGCTGCCCTACAAAATAGAAATCCCTTTAACATAAAGGAAATATTTGAACTCTCCTTATTATTAATTATTAATTAATAAAGTACTTTCATATTGTATAACTTTTTATGAATCGGGTACAATTTTCAGTTTTATTATAAATAAAATTGATTTTTTTTTTAATTTATTCTATGTATTTTATTTATATACAATTCAGATACATTAATTATTAAAAAAATTAAAAAAATAAAATTTGTTTATAATAATGATCAACTATAAACTGATTCTTTGAGTTGGAATGAATTAGAATAAACTGTAAAAAAAAATCTTAAGAAATTTAACACTAGTGTATATTTAAAGTTGATTTTCAGAACTTTTGTTAATCTGAATGAAACTCTTACCTCCTATATTGTATAACTATGTCAGTGTATTTATAAAAATACCTCAAAAATTCAAAAAATATTTATTTCTCGAATATAGTATCTGTCAATTAGATAAGTACTAAGTGATGCCTTGATTCACTATTATTATTATTCTTAATGGACCACAATTGATTCTATAAAGTCTCCAATTATTAAATAGTATGATACGTACATGTAATCATGTATAAAATACTCGTATAAAATATTCATGATTAATCAAGACACTCTTTGTGGAACAAATTTGTAGCCAGAAATTTCAGAAATTCACCACCAACCACTACGTAGTAGTACTTCACAACCTTAATAAATAAGAACAGTTTTTCACAACATTTTTAATGTTCTGTCCCCTTCCCCATCACCATCCTCATTTATACACCACCTAGGTTTCCTCTCTTTTTCTCCTTTCTCTATATAATCATTTTCAATTCTTTCTTCATTGCTTCAAAACTAGCTCTTCCACACTCCAACATATGAAAATCATAGCCTACCCCAAATAATACACATTCTATAAAGTCTCATTTTATTTATTTATTTTCTTAAATGTTTTATGTGTTTTCAGGATCTGAGATAACCCATTTTCTATAGAATCTTCTTCTCTTATGGATCTTGTAAGTAGAAAATTATTGATCCATTTTTCACAACATGGGTTGGAATCACAATCACAATCACATTCACAATCACAAGCTATTTCTCCAATAACAAGTTCTTCGAGTTCAATCTTTCATCCTCATATGCATCATTCTAGCACAAGCTTTCCAATCATAGCAATTGCTATAATCGGAATATTAGCAACAGCTTTCTTGCTTGTTTCCTACTACATCTTTGTCATCAAATGTTGTCTCAATTGGCACCGTATCGACCTTCTCCGACGATTCTCACCGTCTCGAAGACGGCAAGATCCGACAACAGGTTATTCACCGGGGACAGAGCCTCGCGGCCTCGAAGAGGCCGTGATTAGGCTAATCCCGGTGATTCATTTCAAATCAGAAGATGAAAATACAGACTCTGCCGAATGTGCTGTTTGTTTGAATGATTTTCAACAAGATGAGAAACTTCGGATTATACCGAATTGCAACCATGTTTTCCACATTGATTGCATTGATGTTTGGTTACAAAACAATGCTAATTGTCCACTTTGTAGAACAAGCATTTCTTTGACAAAAGGATACCATTTTGATCAAATGCTTCAACATAGCCCCTTTTCAGTTTCAACTCAAGATCAAAATCAGCATAATGATGAAGATTTTGTTGTGATTGAATTGAGTAACAATGATGCAATGGAGTTATCATTACCATTACCATTACCATTACCATTGCCAAGAGCAAGTTCTATTAGTCTTTCGCCGAGAAAGAGTCGAAAAAAGTTGCATAAAGTGACAAGTATGGGAGATGAATGTATTGATATTAGAGCAACAAAAGATGAACAGTTTTCAGTTCAACCAATTAGAAGATCATTTTCAATGGATTCATCAGGGGATAGACAGTTTTATCTAGCGGTTCAAGAAGCTCTGCATCAACAAAAGAGGCAAATCAATGAAGTTAACAACTCCATTGAAGGATGCAGTGGCGGTGGCGGTGGCGGTGGTGGTGGAAGCGGTAGGGTGAAGAAATCATTTTTTTTATTTGGATATGGAAGTAGATCTAGAAGTTCTGTTCAACCTGTTTATTTAGATTCTTGAAATTTTTAATTTTTTGTGTTCAGTTAATGTTTGCAACTTGCAAGTTTCTTAGGTTTTTTTTCTTTTTCTTTTGGGTTGAGATGGAGATAATAGAGGTTTGAATAGGTCATAATAGGATTAGGGATTGTAATTTGTATGACACAAAATTATTCAATTGGAATTAATTTTAATTTGAAACAATTATCTGTGTAATTAGGGATTGTTATGAGTTTTAAAATTGAAATTTCTACTATTTTGTTTTTTATATTTAGAGAAGAAAAAAATTATAAAAAAAAATTTCAACTTTTTTAATTTCAGATAATTAGAATTTTTTTGAAAACAAATATTCAAATATATATATTTTTTTAATAAGATTATTTTTAGATTTAATTACAATTTTGTTCTTCCAATTTTATTAACCATAAAATTAGTCTATTTTTTAAAATTCAAACAATTTTTTAATATCAATATCATATTTATCTTTTAACTTTTATTTTTAATTTATAAAATTTCACAAAAATTTCTATGAAATGATTTATTACGTAATAATTGACGTGTCGTAAATATAAAAGATAAATAAAAATAATTTTAATTAAAATAGGAATATTATTTCCATAAATTAGATAAAATAGAGAATATAATTATAATTACAACTTTTTTGTTCAAAAGTACTTTTAGATTATATCTTAGAAAAATAATAAAAACAAATTAATTAAATATTTTAAACTAATTTTTAGCTTAAATTTGATTAACTGAATTTTTATAACAAGAAGTTTAATTCATTAACCATTTAAATTCTTTTTTCTTGAGTCCAGTTTAGTATGGAAATATGATTTAGTTAATCATATTTTTACACTCTTAAATAAATTAAAAAAATTTAATTAAAATGTCATGAATTTGTATAGACTATGGTATAATTTTAAATTTGTAAAATGAAAAAAAAAAGGTGTTTCACTTATAAACTCATTTCATTTCACATTGGATATCATAAATGTAAAAGCTTGAACATCTCATTTGAAGTAAAACTTTCTATGACATTTTATCTCATTGTATGGGGTCATAATGTGGTCCATGATGATTAAAAAGTCATGAATCCATTATAACAAGCATCATTGCTGAAATCATCACATTGTTACCTTTTCCAAAAAGCAATCGTTTTTTTCCCAGCTATAGATCAAAAAACTTATTCCCTTCCATGTCTTGCTCTACTAGAAAATATCAAAAAGAGATATACCAAAATCTGGCTTTAAACAAAAAGTACTATTCAAAATTAAACCAAAAGAAATAGAAAAAGTTAACAAATCACCTAAAAGGAGAATCCAAAGATGAATAAAGTCAATAGCTACATGTGCCCCAAAATTGATTTTGAAAAGAGAAGAAAATGGTCCTTTCATATTGATTAAACAGTGTACACAACAACCCAAATTATAATTCTGTACACACTTTGTCACTGTGTGTTGTAATGTTGGTTGATGGAAGGTAAGGTTTGGTGATATTTGGGATGCTTTCTTGTTTCAACAGTTTCTTCTTCTTCCAGCTTGTATCAATCAATTATTTAATTTTGGAGTTGAAATATTATATTGTGAGTAATCAAAGTGTAGCCAAACTTTTTGGTTGTGGTTCATCATTGTGGTTATTATTTTTCTCAACCATAAATTTGTCTGCATATATAAAGGAATACTTTATGTTTAGGGTGTGTGTTTGGGTTTATTGTGAAAAGAATACAACCTCATTTTCATCAATAGATCAACTTTTGAAGTTAGGCCGAATTTTATTGTGGTTTGGGACCAAGGCTATGCCAACTAAATTTGACTTTATTTTTAAAGTTTTGTTTGTTTCATGATATCTTTCTTTATTAATTGCATTCTTATGTTTATGTTTGGGTTGGAGTTTGAGATTTTTTTTTTAAATAATCAAGTTTACAACAAAATTCTTTTTGTTTTATTAATTTTTAAAATATCTATGATTTAAACAAACAAAAATTACAACATATAGCACATGCCAATCTAATTGGTGATTTCGTTGAACAAATAAAAAGCCTAATCAATTGAATTGTTGACTGCATCTAATCTAGCCACTTGAAGTGACGATTATGTATAAGTCATAGGAACATTAGTCAATTCATGTCTCTTATATGTTAGTTACTTTTTTTAGTTATTTATGTTGTAGTCTCCAAGCATATGGTTGGTCTAGATTGTCGTCCATAGCTTAGTTATTTATGTTGTAATCTCCAAGCATGATGTTGGTCTAGATTGTCGTCCCTAGCGCCTGTCAACAACAATAACTTCACATTCTCCAATGTGTAAAAAAAATAAGTTACTAACATTATTTTCAATTATTTACTTTATCCATTATTATTTCTAAATAATTTATTTTAACTCTTTTGGTTTAGATGATCAACTCGTGAGATTGAATTACAACATATGTCATAGACATTACATCACTACATCACTCAATATCGAAATCTCTTGGATCACCTAACATCAAACAATGTATTGCCATTAAATTAATTATTTTATAATAAATGTTTTTAATATTAACCATTTATTAATTTAATTTATCTTTCTTCTACAGTTTATTTGGAGATCATATTGGGTCTGAGACATCATCATTAAATCAACGAAGAAGATGCAGTCGTTTGGTATGCAACAACACTGATCACCAGGTTCACCACTATGGAGATGTGACCGTGTGAAACTGCAATTTGACATGCATCAACATATCACATATCCCCTGTGGTGCCTCGGACAATGGCATCGATATAAAGTTAATGAACAACGAGCCTTTGACAATTGGAAAGACTTCACTAAAGCTGAGTGACGTCAATGGAGGTGTCATCATCAATGAGTCTTAGCTGACGTTGTCATGCCAACCGAATCTAAACCAACTAATAATTATATGTATTGGTACATATCAATTACAATTGGGTTTTTATTCGAAGATAGTTTTTTATACGACTCACGCCAAGCCACTTACACACAAGAAGCTTCAACATCTAACCCCCAACAAAATTATCAAACCACTTACAAACAAACCATATCCAACAAAATTATATACCCACAAACACTCAAACCCACAACCAATACATATCACACACCTAACCACAAATCCAACAGCATACCCCATACCACCACCAACAAAATGGTTATTATCAAAACACCCAACAAACATACCTCGCCAACACATCGTCCTACCATAGCCAAATTATCCAAGAAACATATGACATTAACACTTCCTACTATAGTCGAAACACTCTAACATCACAACACCAAAACATCCAACAAACATACGGCTACCAAACACCACAATGACCATTTCTTCCATTTCTCAATGAAGCATTCACACCAATGTCGATATTCAATGGACCATGCCACTCATAAATAACCTCATCAACTCAAACAACACAACCCTACTACAATGATATAGGTAACAAACTCAGTTATGACAGTGCATCTTGAATACATAAGACTGTGTAGAATTACAAAAACTTATTAGGGAATCTAGTGAAGGAGAACAGCGATCCAAAACGCCGCAGAACTTAAATTTTTTCTCCTTTAGTGATCCTTACGAATGGGCATGATCAGTGATAGAATCGTTACCTCTTGTGGCGATTGAAACCTTTGATGCAAATCTAGGGAGTGATCACGAACGTTAAATGGTGACAACGCTTATACTCAATCCACACGAACGGATTCCTTCAGTCTCAGTGCTAGCTGCTACGAATGAAGGCTTTGAGTGAGAGAGACAGAGAGAGAGAGAGAGAGAGAGAGAGAGAGAGAGAGAGAGAAACGAAATTTTTCATCTGTGCCAATGCTTATGCACAAGGGTTCTATTTATAGAACCACTTGTGTGGTCTGCAAGCTAAAAAAAGCCCACTTAAGTGTATGTGGCCCATATCTTATGATATACCAAAATCACTTAAGCGCGTGGTACCTTACCATATTTCGTATTCTACTTAAGTGAACTGTACCTTACGGTGTTCCTTATTTACTCAATCTCTCATCAATCCGTCCTTTTGTGTGTGACCCTGTAGGTTTTCGTGACATTGGCAATTATATTAAATCACGTATTTAACATAATAAACAGTGACCGATATCTAGCAACACATCACTTCTACCCAAGACATGAAAATGTCATGTGATCTGACAAATCCTTTTGTGATAATACTATGTGTACGATTACCCTTTTGCCCTTATGTCTATATTGAACACAAGGCATAGACTGTGTCATTCTTGTCCAGTTCAATATTGGGCCCGTAGACATTTATCCTGTTACGCAGGATGGGCAAATTACATCTTGGTCACTCATGTTCCGCAGTATGTTTCGTGGAGTACCCATCAACTGTCTTTATGGTCATCCAGTTACGGACAACGTTTGATCAACAATAAGGCACCGGACTCTACATCTAGGGTCCATAGTGGTTTCAGGTCGAAGGATGGTATACACCATTATCACCATGAGAATAACTTATGACACTTCGCATAACATTCTATATAGTATTCTTATAGCGGGTCAATCTAGTATTCTTATAGCGGGTCATTGGGAACGCACTCCAGGGGTCATTCCATGGTGAAAAAGATTTTGAGAGCAGGTTATTATTAGATGACCATGGAAACTGACTGCCACATTCATGCCAGATCGTGTCACAAGTTCCAAATTTACGCTGATAAAGTGCATGTTCCTCCCATGCCTTTGAATATTTTGACTTCTCCGTGGCCCTTCTCAATGTGGGGTATTGATAGGATCAGACGTATTGAGCCAACTGCTTCAAATGGACATCGTTTCATCTTAGTGGTTATTGACTATTTCACCAAGTGGGTGGAAGCTGCTTCCTACGCCAACGTGACTAAACAGGTGACTGCTTGTTTTATGAAACAAAACATCATTTGTCATTATGGAACCCCTAAGAAGATCACAACAGCTAATGGGTCCAATCTCAACAACAAACTAATAACGGGGTTGTGCAAGAATTTCAAGATTCAACATCATAATTCCTCTCCTTACCGCCCGAAGATGAATGGGGCAGTGGAGGCAGCCAATAAGAACATAAAGAAGATAGTACAAAAGATGGTTGTAACCTACAAGGACTGGCACAAGATTCTACCTTTTGCTTTACATGGTTACCATACTTCGGTACATACCTCGACTGGGTAAACTCCATTTTCATTAGTGTATGGCATGGAGGCAGTTCTGCCTGTTGAGGTTGAATTCCCTTCTTTAAGGTTGATGACAAATGTGAAACTCGACGAGGTCGAGTGGGTGCAGAATATATTTGATCAGTTGAACCTCATTGAGGAGAAAAGAATGGATGTTATCTGTCACGGGCAATTGTATCAAAAGCGGATGAAGAAGGCATTCAATCAGATATTTCTTCCTCAGAGTTGCAAAGCTGGTGACCTCGTTTTGAAAAGGATTATTCTTCCTGAAGGAGAAGGGCGATCCAAAACGCAGCGGAATTAAAAATTTCTCCTTTAATGATCCTTACGAATGCGCATGATCAGTGATAGAATCGTTACCTCTTGTGGCGATTGTAACCTTTGATGCAGATCTACGGAGCGATCACGAACATTGAACGATGACAACGCCTCTACTCAGTCCACACGAACGGATTCCTTCAATCTCAGCGCTAGCTGCTACGAATGAAGGCTTTGAGTGTGTGTGTGTGTGTGTGTGTGTGTGTGAGAGAGAGAGAGAGAGAGAGAGAGAAACGAAATTGCAAGTGCTAATGCTTATGCACAAGGGTTCTATTTATAGAACCACTTGTGTGGTCTATAAGCTAAAAAGCCCACTTAAGTGTATGTGGCCCATATCTCATAATATGCCAAAATCACTTAAGCGCGTGGTACCTTACCATATTTCGTATTCTACTTAAGTACACTGTACCTTACGATGTTCTATAATTCACTTAAGTGCACTGTATCTTACGATGTTCCTTAGTTACTCTATTTCTCATCAATCCGTCCTTTGCGTGTGACCCTGTAGGTTTTCGCGGCATTGGCAATTATATTAAATCACGCATTTAACATAATAAACAGTGAGCGATATCTAGCAACACATCACTGCTACCCAAGACACGAAAATGTCATGTGATCTGACAAATCCTTCTGTGATAATACTTATGTGTATAATTACCCTTTTTTCCCTTATGTCTATATTGAACACAAGGCATAGACCGTGTCATCCTTGTCCAGTTCAATATTGGGCCCATAGACATTTATCCTGTTACGCAGGATGGGCAAATTCCATCTAGGTCACTCATGTCCCTCTGTATGCTTCGTGGAGTACCCATCAACTATCTTTATGATCATCCAGTTACGGACAATGTTTGATTAACAATAAGGCACTCGAGTCTACATCTAGGGTCCATAGTGGTTTCAGGTCGAAGGGTGGTATACACCATTATCACCGTGAGAATAACTTATGACACTTTGCATAACATTTTATATAGTATTCTCATAGCGGGTCAATCCAGTATAAATATTACTCTTAATATTCATACCTATGTTTAAGACTTGATAACTCCTTATCCATGATCCATGAGATGTGATCATCAGTCTATATACATAATAGTCTTAATGATTTAATGTTATCCCACTTCACAACAAAGCTCGACTACTGATGCTTTAAGAATAGTGTCATTATGTTTAATGGGATCTCATGATCAAGTCACACTGGATACATTAAATGGACTAGCTATTCTAGGGACTTTATTAAACAAACATAATAATGAAAAAAGCCTTTTATTATTAATAAATAATTCGATACAAGTACCAAAAGTATTGGCCTCTAGGGCTTACACCAACATCTAGTGATGGTGATATTCTTGGAAACTCGTATCAAAAAACTAGGGAGAATCAACAAAGGTTGGTAAGAGAAATGGCACCTTAGAGGTGTGGAACTGGTGGCATGTACGATCAAGCGGTCGTCGTCGTTAGTGTAAAAATGTTTTCGTATGTAATCCTATTTAAATTAAATATTAATAGTTTTAATTCAATTTTTTATATTAATTAGTTTTATTAAAATAAGAAAATGTATCTAACACATAGGAGCCAGATGAATTGGTGATCGCTTATATGGCTTGTACATAGTCATCAATTCAAATGGCTATACTAGATGCAGTCTCCAATTCAATTGGTTATGGCTCTTAGTTGTTCAATGGAGTCATCAACTTGATTAACATGTGTTCTTCGTCGCAATTTTTTTTTGAAACATGGGTAATTTGGAAAGTAATGGATAAAGATGGTTATTTGGGGAATTTTATTAGAAAACTTTTTGGTTATTTTGGAAAAAAAATTATGGAATTGATCAAGTCAATTAGCACTAACTTAGATGTATCCTACACAGATTTAGGAACGACATATATTTTTTAAATAGAAAATTTTTAGGCTTTTTTTTAATTAAATAAGTTTATAAAAACAAGCTTAGGCCCTTTCTATTTAAAAGAAAGTTTGGTCTATGACCTAGCCTACATTGATCTGTTGAAAAAAGTAATTCAAGTAGAGTGTATCCGACTACGTTGGGCTATAATGTAATCACTTATATGAAGCCAATGCCTCAATCTGGAGGTTGTGGTAACCAGTTACGCTAAAGTGGTAACTAGTTACAAGTCGCTACAATATGGCTACTAGAACATGTGGTAATCGGTTACATGCTCACAATAACCGGTTACGCCCTGTTAAATTATGTTTTTGTTAGTTAGTTAGTTGTACATTTATGTAAATGTTGTATAAATACTCCAACATTGTTGTTAATGAATAATGTCATTATTTTCACCAATTTTCTCTAATTCTCTCACTCTTTATACATTTCCATACTTATTCATCATTGTTTTCTTGTGATTGAGTTTTTCCCCAACATTTGGCATCAATATTCTGATTACTTTGATCAAACACTTAGTGTGCAAATATGCTTTTCATCTCCAATGAAAATATCCCTAAAAATCTCTCAATTCTCGATGCAAAGAATTATGATAAGTGGTGCAAACAAATGAAGTTTTTGTTTGGTAATCAAAATGTTCTTGAAGTCATCAAGAATGGTGTCAATCCACTTGTAGAAGGTGCGATGAATACATAAAGGATTGTGCATAAGGAAGATAAGATGAAAGATTTCAAAGCTTTGTATCTAATTCATCAATGTGTTGATGTTGATAACTTTGAGAAGGTTGGTGATTGGACATCCTCAAAGGAAGCTTGGGAAATTCTTGAGAAAAGTTATGCAGAAGCTGATAAGGAAAAGGTGGCGAGGTTACAAACTTACAAGAGACAGTTGGAATTGATTCAAATGGAAGATAAGGAGACTAGTAGTGAACTTACTACTCGTATGACAAGATTGGTGAATCAAGTGAAAGGCTGTGGAGAGACAATCACTGGGAAGTATATGGTTGGTAAAATCTTGAGATCTTTAATGTAGTGTTTTTAGTTGAAGAGTCCAAGGATATTTCAACTATGAGCAAAGAAGAGTTGCAAAATTCTCTTGAGGCTCATGAGAAAATAATGGAGGAGAGGAATGTTGACAAGGCAAAAACTGAGATTTCTTTGCACACCCGTTTCTTTGGAAAATAAATAAGGTGAAGGTAAAGTGGTCCATGAATAGAATTAGAGGAAACTATCAAAACAATAGTGGAAGGGAATCCTGAAATTCCAAAAACTCAATATTCCAAAAGGGTGAAAGAGTTACAATAAAGGTGGTGGATCAAGCAATTACAAGGTGGCAACAATAGTGGAAGAGGAGGAAGAACGAAAGATGATAAGAGAAATGTCTAATGTTATAATTGTGAAAAGCTTGGACATTTTGCGCGTGAATGTAACGCCATCAAGAATGATTCACAAGAAGCTGAAGCAAAGTTTGCAAGGAAAGAGGATGATAAAAGCACATTGTTGATGGTGATCATTGAAATAGAAAACATAAAAGAATGTGATTATTTTTATGTGTCACTAAATTCACTTTTCTAGCTAAAGCATTATGATTTGCATTGGAACTTGGTGAATGGAGAAAATTCATAAGCTGATCATATTTCTCCTTAGTGAATCCATAAGTGTTATTACCTTTGTATCTTTTTAAATCATCATCGTCCTCTATTTCTTCATTTAATTCGAGGGAAGATTTATTTGCTATAACAGAATATTTACCAAAATGTAGAGGAAAACCATGCTTCATATAGCAAGTACCAGTGGTGTGTCCATTCCCTCCATAGTATGTACAGTTATTTTTGTTTCCAAGCATGAATGAATAACCATTGACACAACCTCTTCCTTGAGATTTACGATAATCAACTTAATTTATGAGGATCTTGAATTCATGTTGCATTACCATACAGAAAATCATGTTGATATTAGGTAATGGATTCATGAGTAAGATCTAAGAGTGAACCAAATCAAATGAGTTATTTAAGCCAGTAAGGAATCGAATTGAACGTGTGATTTCATGTTGGTCTTTTGCATTACTCAGACCTATGATGCAAACACAACGGTGCAAACAAGAATAAGTAGGAGTAGGGAGATACGTTTCAAGTTCATCCCAAAGAAATTTTAAGGTCGTGTAAAATGAAATTGCTCCACCCTTTAGGGATTTGGTTTTGTTGCTTGTCTCGTTTATTATCATTTATCATTTATCGCTTTCGTAATTGATTTTTCTCTAGTTAGATCTTTGCAAATATCTTAGAATTGAGTGCATTACTTCTTAAATGGTGTTTTGCATTAAACTGTGATTTATCTGCATAAACCAAGGTGTTTGTATTTTAGTATGATCATTATGCTTTAAGTCAATTGATTGAGTTAATGGAAAAAGAACCACATTTGAGGTTGGTTAAAGTTATGTAGCACTTAGAATCTCAAACTATTTGAAAAAACTTGAAAAATTGAGATTTCATGTGTGTGACTCGAATCACACACAATTTATACTTGATTAGAATCACGATCCTTCATGACTCGAATCACAGTTTTAACTTGAGTTGAATCACATGAAAATGGGTCACTTTTTTATGTTGATCTTGTTCCACTCTACTTGTTCACTTAACTCAAATCAACAAATTTTCTTGACTCGAATAAAACATAAGTTTTTCACTCATTTTGTGCATAATCTCAAGCACCTATATAAATCTTTTTCCTCTCTCCCTCACCATTAATTTTTCATATTATCATTTTTCATTTCTCACCATAATAATGAGAATGGTTATTGTGATTATAATCATATCTTTGAAAGTCTTTCTAAAAACTTGGAAACACACTTTCAAAGAACACCTTTTTCACATCTATATTTAGCATCTAAACTCATCCTCAAACCTCTAGCAAGATTAACATCATTATTTCTTCTCAATTCTATGGAATCTTAGATCTATTGTAAATGGGGTTCATTAATGTTGATGTTTGTGAAGTTCTTGAGTTGCAGATCAAGATTCAGATTATGTTGTGTTGCTGGAGTTTGGCAATCCAGTCGGAAAAAGAATACGTCTTCCCTCCATGATTACTTTGATAGAATTGTGTGGAAGCTTATAGACGAATTCAGAGTTTTTGTGTTCTTCAAACAAGTCATCGCTAAATAAATTGGTGGGAATAGAGGGATTTCCATATACTAAGACTTGGAATATGTTGGTGATTTTGGAAGTTTTAAGTCAAGATCAGGTGGATCTTGCAAGATCGGCGAAATAGACGTCGTATGCAACAAAAGAGCGTCAATTTAAGAAGACTAGCTATTTTCAGGAGTATCATGTATCAAGTGGTTGTATAATTTCTACAAAATAACTGTTATATTGTTTTATAATGGAAGAAAACAATTTCCATTTTATGTATTGTTTTGCATGCTTAGGTTTGTATCGCTTTTGTAAAATAACATGTTGTTAGAATTTGTCTTCTTATAGTGATTTTGTGATTAAAGTTTAGGTACATGATAGATCTAGTCATTTGAACATTCTCTCTTGAGATTATTGTTGCATGAACTTTTGTTATTATATTGATCATTCGATTAATAAAATTCAATTTGAGCTTTGTAGATTCTCTCACGAATGAACCATCATATTGAAACGATTTCAAGCTTTGAAGATTGGATTAAACTCCATGGGAACAAGAATTGAGCCAAAAACAAAATCAAACTTGTTTTTCCCACCAATAGCATGTCTCATGAATCTTGCCCATTCCAGATACTTTGAATGATTTAGGACCCATGCAACTGAAACTAAATATGGACTATCTGAAGGATGCACATAATACACATTACTAGGCTATTGAGAAGGATCTTGAATCGAAGCAATCAGAACAACAACTTTTCCTCCGTCATTGATGGAAACATTGACTCCACGAACCATCGTGGACAATGAAACACGAAAAAGAAAGGAGAAAAGCAATGCATAACATAGCCCAAATTAGACTCTAATACCATCATGAAGTTTTCAATTATCATGATAAAAACTAAAAAAAAATACATATTCAGCGAAGAAGATGAAGTGAAACTGTTATTTCTCATTGATTAACCATCAAGTTAATTACATGTTGTACATTTATAGTAGCTATGAACACTAACTAGCCATAACAAACTACTTCCTCCGTCCCACAATGAGTGACCCAGTTGATTAGTTCACACATATTAAGAAAAAGAAATAAATGGAAGAGACATAATGATATTTTTATTAAAGTACTTTTATCATGTATTGGGAATTATGAAATTGAAAAAATGTATTGAAAAATTGAAATAGGTCACTCATTTTACAACACTCTTTTATTTCAAATGAAACACTCATTATGGAACGAAGAGAGTAACAAACAAGAATAATTAATTTTGGTACAACTTCAAGGTGTTAGCTTGCTAGCTAAGGTATTTCATTAAGAATTTCAACAATTTGTTACCTTATGATCACTAAAACGATCATACATTGATTGTAATCAACTTCATTATTCTATCAATTTAAAACACAATCTTTCTCTATGTTGGGTTCTACCATATATTTCAACAATTCGTCCTTACAATTGATGTAGAAATAAATATTAGTGCCTAAAGTTAACTTATACATGTTTTATTAATAAACATTTATAGGATTATTGTCTCAACTAGGGGTGTGCATGGATCATAAACCAAACCAAATTGAACCATATATATGGTTCAGTTTGGATTTTAAAACCATTTTCATAAAACCAATTTATTTTCTTAAAACCGGTTTATAAGTGGATCGGTTTGGTTTTAAACCGGTTTTTAACAAAAAAAAAATAGTTAAAAAAAACAGTTTTAAATCAATTTCTTTAAAACCAATTTTTTATTTTCTTAAAAAAATCAATTTCAAAACCTATTTTATAAAAAAAAAACAGTTTTTAAAACTATATTTTTAAAAAAGCAATTTTATATCAAAAATAATTTTATTTTCTTTTAACTAACTTTATTATTTTCACTATTTATATAAAAAAAATATTTATTTTAAAAAATTACTTTAAATTTGACTTTTATAATCACACAAATAATATCTCGATTAAAAACAATCCCAAAGTATGATGTATTACATAAAAACGGTCATAAAATAAAATGATTATGAATCATATCTCTATAAATCATAATTATTCATAAAATAAATAATTCATCAAAAAAATTGTTCAAACTTCTAAAATCTCTCATAATAGTTTATAAACAAATTTTATGAGGTTTTGAATTTTTTTTTTAAATTTAAAAAACATAAAAAAAAACAATATTTTATAGAAAAAAAATTGAAAATAATAAAATTCTATTCTGAAAAAAAAATCTTAAAAAAAAATTATTCCAAAAAATAAAAATAATTGAAAAAAAATTATTTTAAAAAATGGAAATCGAAAATAAAAAAAAATTGAAAATAAAATAATAATTTATTTTAAAACATTTTTTTAATGAAAAAAATACAAAATATTTTTGATAAAAAATATCGTTTTTATTTAGAAGAAAATAATAATTTTATTTTAAAAAAATATCAAATATAATTTTTTTGAAAAAAAAAATCCAAATATAATATTTTTTGTGAAAAGAAAAAAAGAATTTGAATTTTATTTTTAAAATAATTTTTTATAAAACTTAAAAAATATAAAATATAAAATTGATTTATAATGTGATAAAACATGAAAACAGACAAATATAAAAATCTAACGCATAGTAAAATTTTGATACCTAATGACAAAATCAAATTTTTATAATGGGTAACGGTTTATATTTGGATAACAAAATGGATACCCAAATTTTTATTTTAGCATTTGGTTTGATTTTGTTAAGAGTAGAACAATTTGGATACCAATTTGATTATGGATAACCGGTTTTTTTGCACACCCCTAGTCTCAACCATAAGAGTTTGAGATTGTTTAAAAATAAATTCTAATTTCTGACGAAGCAATTTTCTCTATAGAGACTTAAACTTAGAAATTATAAAAATATTTTAAGACACAATTTTAAATAAAAAATAATATTTCTACTTGTTAAATATTTGTTGCTTATCGAATATATTTTTAATCGATTTTAAATCTGAGTCACATATATTGTCCACTTTGAATGTAAAAAAAAATAGTCTCAATTTGTAAGTAATATGAAGTTATTTTGGTCAATCTAAAACATTGGCTCCCCAATCGAGGCTAAGGGGTAGTGTGTGAGTATATGAAATCTTTTTTCCGTACTAATATTCCGATCTCCGCACTAATATTCCGATCGACGTCAAATTCATCTTAGTGCAGTTATAAAGTATTGTCTGCTTTAAATATAAGAATTCTTAAAACTTTGTATATAAACATATAGCTTGATACTATTTCCAAAATCCTAAAACCATAACCATAGTATTCATGAAAATTGTTGACCCTTTGATATTATGGTGATAATAGAGTGCTTCCAAATCTAGCAATCTTTAAAGGCCATGTGCATGTAAGCATGGGCAGGGGGCTACAAGATCTATTGCACACTTCATGAACCCGTGAGATGTTTGCTGATTTCATACTTGTCAAAGAGGGAAAGGGGGCAAAACAGAACCAAAAAGTTCCATGAAACTAACCCCTAAAATGGGGAAGAATTAATTTTCAGCGATATGGGGCTTGATTGTCCCTTGATTTTGGTACCATATGTAGGTGTCAAAATCATTTATATCACATTATTTTATTATTTTAATATTGTGGAATTCGGATATAAACATTCTACTATTATGTTACCATCATTTAGTTGGCCTATAAATATAATCATGTATAAAAATACATTTTGTGTTAAAAAAAATTAAAAATTATTTAGCTTACTTTTAAAAAGACAAATGAATTGTTTAAGTTTTGTGCTAAAGAGCAAAGTATAGTAAAAAAAAAATCCCTCTATTTTATGAAGATTATCCTAATTTTTGGATAAGAGAGTTTGAAGCATAACACTTGGGAGAGTAAGATCACTAGTCCTTCCTACATAGCCACAACATCGTTGATGATTTAATCGTTATGTTTAATATTTATTAATACAATATTAGCACTAAACATAATAACTGTTGATAAATATAAGATATTTGGACTAAATTTTCTTATAGTTAGTTTTAATAGTTATATAAATTTAAAATAATTGAAATGAAAAATAACTATTTACGTAGAAGCAGCCACATCACATCGGAAAAAAATGAAAATTATATATAACAAAGTTATTGGCAGTACCACCTCATCTTAATTGCTGACTAATTTTCAGGAGGATTTAAAATAGGAGAATATTTATAAAATATAGGAGAATTTGTACTCTTTTTTACTGAATATTAATTATTCTTTTTTATGAAACAGAATTAGACGAACAAAATTTCACTATAGTAAGTTATAAGCTTTTAGCAGGCGATTTAACCCATTATTAAATCTTATTTAAATTAATTCTTTAGAGAAAGAGTTTTTAAAAGGTTTAATGATGATTTTTCGATAAATATGAAAAGGAAATAAACGAGTAAACAATATTACGAAAGCGGACAGCTAATGTTCTAGAATCTCATGTTCCTCTAATGTTAATGTTTGATGTCTTGTATCGATGGTCTTATCACTATAACACCATAGCGAATTAACAAACCGCTATAGTCGATCCCTCACGAAATAACTCACTAGCCACTACTCAGACTTTTCTATCCCTACTCAGGGTCTCCTATTCCTATTCAACAAACGTAAGTACAATAATTGTTTTATTTCCAACGCATAGACTAATGGTTAGTATTCTCTATGTGCCCCAAATTAGATTAAAAGAGTATCTTATATAAAAAAACATTAAGAACAATAAGCAATTGAATGACATTATAGATCAAAAGGTTCATACAATGGTCAAATCAACAAAGAATCCAATAATATAGAAATATGTTAATCATAACACAACCTAACCTAGAGGAGCTTAGTTACTCATAGTACAATTAACAATACCGCAATTGATAGATGAAAATAATGTAAGAAATCCCTTGAAATGATGACCTACAATTGCTTCAAATGTTTAAAAATTCATCCTTTGTACTCTCAAAATCGTGCTTCACTCTCCCCAAACCGCAACTCTTGAAAAAATGCAAAAAGTCTCCTTTTAAAGTAGTCAAAACGCGTCAGAAAAACCCAGAAGATAGCTCATCGGGCGCATGATACTTTTCCACCGCACATGATATAAATCACACTACATCGCGTGTGCGATACTTTTAGCCGCACACATGATTATTTTAAAATGTAGATATTTCTTTTAGCATCATTTTGCACAAAAAAAACTGCGTTAAAACGAGTTACGGAACTCCTATGATCAATTTATTAGACAAATGTCAAGATGTAAATTGTGCTGAAAATTGCTTGTTTCTTCACAATTTCTTTCTGACTTCTTGGTTTTACTCTACTTCTTAGATTTCTTCATTTTCTTCATACTTCTTACTATTTAGATCATCTTTAACTTGAGATTTCATCGAATTCATCGCAAATACTCATATAATTATATAATGGCAAATTGTCATCACAACCCCAAACTTAATATGTTGTTTGTCCTCAAGTAACTCTCCTGAAACTACACATTTCAAACAGAAAAAAGAATTGCAATAATAATAAATGAACATCACCAATTATGTTACCTGATCATCATTCCAGTTTCCGACTTCAATCGAGAAAAATTGGAAAAGTTCTTCCAACACAACAAGTACTCAACATATCTCTCAGCTCACTAATTTTTTCACACGAATTGATAGGGTAATCACACAATCAGCGTAAAAAAGTATTTTACCATAAGTTTGTAAAATTTCTAATAAAATAAATCAAAGTCATCTAAACACACACTTTTGAAGGTCTTTCAATGTTGTAATGGAGCTTATGTCAGGGTAGGATAATTTGGGATAGTTGACTTGAACCTTTGGAGTTAGGTACCTAGTTTTCCTTATTTTATCATATTCTTTTTCATATCAACTCTTGCTTAATTACTTTGGTACTAGAGATTAACATTTTATGGTCCTAAACATTGTTTTTCTCTTTTTTTTTAAGAAATTACTTTGACTTCTTGATTTTTCTCATTTTGATTTTTGATTTTTTTTATGACCAAAATCTCTAGTACACCAACCCTAAACTTTAACTTTGCTCACTTCCAAGAGTAATCCCAAACTTATTCTTTTGCATATGACCAAGGAACTACATTTTCCACCTAACTCCAAAGAGATAGTGGAACGATTTAATCTTTTAAGTCAATTGGCTAATAGACGTGGCTATGTCATCGAAAGAAAGGGCTTAGGCTCAAAGTGGTAGAAAAGGGTATAAACATGATATACGGGTTAGTTTGAAAAGGCTTAGAGTTTACCACAAACAAGTTTCTCAATGTGTATTTATCAAACCAATATATTAAATCAGAAATTATGCAAATTATAGAAAATAGCAATTGTACGGATACTTCCATAAGAAAGAAAAGTAAACAATGAAATATTTGGCTCAAACCTTACTAGTTGAGATATCTACAGATTGAGTACAAGGTAATTGGTTGTTCCTTTCTTCCTCAACTCTCAATCCGCAAGGAACTTTCCTGATGATCACGTTTTTTTTATGATGCTTATGGTTCATCTGTTCACTGCTAAAATTATAACTTTGTAAATCTGAAAGAAACAACAACAAACTTGTTTATTAAAGACAAACATAAATTTATTGGTACAAAGGGGAACCAAGTATTGTAGCTCATACTCTAGATTGACTTGAGAGATTGACTTGTTGGACGTAAAAGAGAATCACATAAATTAATACAAATTCATAAAACTCCAAATTAACATGTCATTGGAGCAGAAAAAGTCTTACACTTCTTGCATGGTGTTGTTGAAGTCTTGGTTCTGTTTGGTCCATACTATCCTCGTCTGATTGATGTTGATGCTCGATAGGAGTGGCTTCGCTTTGGATCCATTTCCTAAAATAAAAACAACACTAGAAAGTGCAGAGAGATTAGAAAAAAAAAATAGGATTAGAGAGAGTTTTTAGTCTCTCTTTCTTCTTTCAATCCTTTTCTCAAGCCTTTGTCCTATTGCTTCTAAATGTGACATGCTACAAAATAAAAACAAGTAATTGAAATAAACTGAAATTTAAATTTTACAAATGAAATAAAAATTTATCTGATGAGTTGCCTCCCATTAAGCTCTTCTTTAATATTCTAAATTTGACTTTTCTAATTTTATGTTAGAGCGGCATATATGATACGAAAAACACACCATCCTTCTTATTCCTTTTGTTTGATAAGAATTACATCACTTTCAGGAATTGAAGGTTTTTCTTCCATATTTTCTTCAGTTTGATAGTATCGAACAAGGCATAAATCTCATCTAATACTTCATATATTTCTCCTCTTTTATCATTCTTGTTGCTAGCTGTAGGATTATTCTCTTGTTGAAGTTCTTGTAGTTGGATACCTATGTCTAAATGAATGATTGAATTTTGAGCTTCATCCAAAACTATATAATCTTCATATTGAATTCTTATACTTTTCCCACATATATTTTTCACCCCCGCTTCTTCTATTCTTGCTTATATTTCTTCATCAGATTGTATGCATTTTTTTTTCTTCTTTCTATTTTTCAACTCTTCCTTCATCGACTACCTCATATTCATGTTTGGCTTCTCTTTCAATTTCCACATCTATAGGACTATCTAACATATTTTCATAAAACTCCTCATTAGATCTCAGTTTTAATGCTAACTGGCTAGATATTTGACCAAGTTGCATCTCTATATTTTTGAAGGATGTTTCCATGTTACTTCGCACGGTTTCTTGATGTCTGTTGATTTTCTTGAAATTGAGTTAAGTCGTCTTTATAAAATGAGTCAAAGTTTTTTCAAGATGAGATGATGAATCCTCTTCCCATGAATGATCAGTGTAAGGATTTGGTTCTGAATAATTTATAGCATTTTCCAGAATGAGCATTTTTGTTGCAAGTTCCTTTGCATAAACTTCAAACTTTGCAAAGGTAGCATGGACGTCATCTTGCATGACTATTCCGACCTCCAATACAAAATAAAAAGAAGAATACCTTAGTAGCACTGTACAAGATAAATAAATTAACAAGAATGTAACTAAAGAGAAAAAGAAATAGAAAAGAAAAATGAAGAAGAAAAAAATAAAATATTTACAAATGAAAATATTTACAATTGAAAACAAAAATAAAAATAAATAAATAACTAAATGTTGCACAAGCGTCGCGTTGTTGAAATATCAACAGTCCCCGATAACGGCGCCAAAAACTTGATCACTTCTCGACAAGTGTATCGATACTGCCGAAGTAATAAAAAGATCCAATCCACATGGACTTCCTTCAAGCAAAAGAAAATATGTGCAATGTATAGAAAACTAGTAAAGAGGGGGGGCATGGGTTTCGAGTTTCAGTATGAAAAGTAAATAAACGAGTAAACAATATTACGAAAGCAGCCAGATTGTGATCTAGAATCCTATATTCCTCTATTGCTGATGTTTGATGCCTTGTATGAATGGTTTTATCACTATAACACCACAGCGAATTAACAACTTCTTAATTTTCTTTAAATATTCTTTGGAATTTGTTTATTAGATTGAAAAAATGATTGCAAGAAAATTGAAATGGTAGTTAAACTTGAAACATAGTAAACTACTTGTATAATTATAAATGACTTATATGCAACTATGATCCTCCTATTTTGTATTTTTTTTTTAGTTTTGATCTCCCTATTTTTAAAACCATGCTTTTTGGCCCCCTTTTTAAAGTTTTGTATTAGATTTTAGTCCCCCGACTAATTTAAAAAAAATGTGATGATGTGCTGCTTGTTTTGATGTGTCAATGTTAGATTTTTTCAACTCATTATTTATTAAATTATTAATGTTTTTAATATTAATAATAATAACTTAAAAATAATTCATTGATGTTTTTTCCAAGTAGAATAAATTAATGTGGTTCTCATCTCATTTCCATGTCAATTATTAGAAAAGTGTTATTCCCCAAATTAACCCTAATTTTTTCTCTCCTCCTCTTTTACTCATTTCGATAGTATTTAATCTCTTTTCTCTCCTTTTCTCCTCTTCTACTCATGTCTGAATCAATGTTCTCTTTTGCTTCAACAAATCAGTTTGGGTCAAGAAGACGGGGGAATGGATGTTGGTGTGACATTGAGTCACCATTGATGACTTTTTGGACTTATGCAAATCCTGAAAGAAGGTTTTATGGTTGTGGTAATTTTAGGATGATGAGGAAAAAAGGATGTAATCATTTTGAACGGTTTGATGAAGAAATGAGCATTCGTGCAAAGGATGTGATTAGATATTTGAAAGACAAGAATGATGAGCTTATGCATTTAATTAGCGGCACATGGAAAAATGAAGACCTGTTGAAGATGAAGATCAAATTCATAGATTATTTTCTGAGTTTTTCATTGGAATTTGTATTATTACTTGTGTTTGCATTAGTTGCAACACATATATACAAGTGATGTATTATGGATGTAGTAATGAAATTAAGAGTTGTTATGTATGTCACTGTTGTATTATGAGTGTCTTGTATAATTTATCTGGATTAATGAAATTTAAAATTTGGCACTGTGTTAATCTATATCTTTAATATTATTTGACAGGTTTGGCAATTTGACATAAGACCATTACCATAACTTGACATGTTTGGCAATTTACACAAACCTGCAACATTAAACATATTGGACCTGTTACACATAAACTGGTAATTTGGACATGAACATAGAAACATATATTTTGGACACATTAAGCATTACAACGTATATTTTGGACGTTTTGGACATGTTACAAACATAAACATTTTGCATACTGATGCAAACCTATATTTTGGACATGAACATATTGGACATGAAACATACTGATGCAACACACATTTTGGTACCATAATATTTTGCAACACACTCTTTGGTACCATACTGATGCAACACACATTTTTGTACCATACACATTTTGAAACACATTGTTAGACATACTAGTATTTTGCACAAACTTACAACTTCAACATAACTTCAACATACTGAACTGCAACATTAAGATTACAACTTCAACATATTAAACTTTAACATACTAAACTAATATTTCAACATAACTTCAACATACTAAACTAGTACTTTTACATGAATTCAACATTAGAACTAAAAAACATAAATTGCAACATTAAATCAATATTCTTTTGACAACAATATTACAAATTCAACATTACAACTCAAAACACAAACTGCAACATTAACTCAATACTCTTTTGACAACAACATTACAACTCAAAACACAAACTATAACATTAACTCAATATTCTTTTGACAACAACATTACAACTTCAACATTACAACTCAAAACAAAAACTGCAACATTAACTTAAAAACATTAAACCATTCCCATGACAACAAAGTATCCCTTGGGTTTTCATGGTAACAAAGTATTTAAAGAACAATTGGGTATTCTAACATCTGTTCAAGTTTGCAGGATTATGTCATTAAGAACAGATGAAGAAATGCTTGAGGAATTTGAATCTGAAGATCACTTCTGAAGACTCTGCCTCTGATGGAGATCTAGACTCTAAAGAAGTCAACTCTGAAGAAAGTCAGCCTCTCATGACCCAGACTCTAAAGCTTCAAAATCCAAGAAGAGGACTCTGATGTGATCAGCCTCTAGAGAGTGAAGTGTGAAGGAATTCAGCCTCTAAAGAAGAAGCTCTTTAAACGAGGTAACTCTGACAGACTCAGAATCTTTTTTATCATGTGAAGACTTAAGGAAATATTTGTCTCTTGGTTGTCTGAGGTTCAACGGATCATTCATCTTCCAGAAAGGTGTTTGCTTGATGTGTCTAATAAAGTACAAAGGTTAACCAACCTTTGGGTGAAAATCTCCAACGTCTCTTTTCTCCCTCTATATAATGAGCGGAAGGGATGAAGAAAAACACCACCAAGCTTTAATACAAAACACTGCTACAGACTTTATTCATTGACATTCATAGAAAAGCTATTATGTCAAATTTACAAGACTTAGAACATCTTAACTTTGTGTATGTTTTATAAGTTCTTAACTTTTAGAATCTTTCTAAGTTGTATTCTGTCTACACCTCCGATTGTATATCAAGTGTAGTTTTTACCCATATCTCTTAACAGTTTGTTATAGAGTCGGAAGCCTCTTTATTTATTTCTTGAGAATTTGAAGTCATTAGCTTGTGTGCTAGAGAAAGGAAGTCTTATACTTGTATGTGTTTGAACAAGGAAGTCTTGAGTGTGTAGGCTTGAGCAAGGAAGTCTTGAGTGTGTAGGCTTGAGCAAGGAAGTTTCAAACGTGTGTGTTTGAGCAAGGAAGCCTTATACTTGTATGTGTAAGCCAACAATTCTCTTGTGTGTATGCTTGAGAATTTGTAATTAGTTTGGTTATACTGGAAATCCCTTGGAAGTACAACGGGACTAGACTACTCTCAAGTTGTAAGAGGAACCAGGATAACTGTTTGTGTCTCTTGCTTTTACTTTCTTAGCTTTTGCACTTAATATTTTGCTGCTGTCAACTCTGAACATCCAAATCAGATTCTGGTTTAGAATCTAATAAGGTCTTTCAGAAGTCATACTAGTTTTTTGAGTCTTACTCTGAACCAAGTGTTCAGACTCTGGTGAAGAAACATCAGAAGCAGAATCTGAGAAGGCTTAAAGAAGAAAAAGCCAACACAATTCAACCCTCCTTCTTGTGTTTTTATCACCTTCATCATTAGCAACATAAAAATGAATTCAACCCACTTGGTCACATAACCAAAATATTAAGATTTGAAAAGAAGAGAGGAAATGACCCGTGAAATTAGTGCCCCAACAATCAAAAGGTTGGACCTCTAAGGTTCAATTGAAGAGTGTTTCATTTCTCTTGGATATATTACCTGTTTGTAGCATTTTACCTAACTTTTCACAAATTATATGTAATCCTTGAACAAAGTAGGACGAAAAGCCACTTTGTATAATATTAGCATTTGTCCTTTCTCTGTTGTGGTTATGGAAGGGCCACATGGTACTTTTAGACTCGCCTCTATTAGAACATGTGGGAGATCTACCATATGTTTTCCATTCTAACATTATCTCTCAAAATACATTTGAGCGTTTCTCTCAACTTGATTATGTATTTGATTGATTCATTGTTTGATGGAATTTGGACTATTGTTGCTCTTATTTCTTCTTCCTCTTGCTTAGATAGCCAGGTCACTTTCTAGTTTTCTTTTCCGATCTTCTCGATTTCTAAATTAAATATTAAGATCGTTCAACTCATATACATAAATAGAAAAAAAAACTTCAATAGTGCTCCACAATTAAAAAGGTAAGGATAAATCTCTTTTTGATATTTTTATTCAATTGTGTAACTAAATTAAATAAAAATTTACATAACTTATAAAATAAAATAATTTTTTTTATCCCAGGTAAAAACTAAAAGTTCCTTGTTAAAAATAATTAATAATACACAACTATGACACTAAAAACTTGATGGTCTTTTGGCAAGTGTATCAAGTTATCGTCAAGTAATAAAATTTATAAGTTCGTGTCTACATGGATTGTTCTAATTTATAACACAACAATGATTAAATTATTAAGGTTGTGAAATTGGGGGAGAATGTTGAGCATATACTTGGAAAAAATATGGGTCAATGACTCTCTCAAATAAAAGTTCATCTCAAGAATGCTAAAAGAGGCTGTGTTATACTGGTACATGAACCTTTAAGGTTCTCCATTGTAATTTAGCATTACCTTTCTAGAAAGTTAATCCACCAGTTCCCACTGAGCAAGCATCACAAGACATCGATCACGAGCTTGTTTAAAATATGGAAGGGGAGCATTCTAAATAGTTGATATTGGTAAGATAATTCTAAAATGAGCTAAAAATAGGGAATTTCAAGGAATCCCTTGCCCAAAATCTTGTAGATTCTATGGACTAAATAATGGAGAGAATGGAATGATATGTTAAAGGAAAGGAAATCAATGCATAAAAGAGATTCAGAGGTGCGAAGGAAACAAACAACATGGGATATGAATCATTTAATCAATGCAGAAACCATTTCCCTCAAGATAAAACTGTCATTGGCACTAGATGGGTGTTTTGGAACAAATTGGATGAAAATAAAATAACTACTAGAAATATACCTAGACTAGTGGGAAATGGTTATAGTTAGGATGAAGGGATTGACTATACGACTCTTTTTGGCATTTTCTTGCTGCCTGGATTCAATGTTGTATCATATGGATGTTAAATCGGCCTTTCTTAACGGATTTATAAACAAAGAAGTCTATGTCTCTCAATATCCTAATTTTAGGGACCATGGAAATTCCTGATTTTGTTTTTAAATTGAAACAAGCCCTCTATGGTCTCAAACAATCTCCTAGAGCTTGGTATGAACGCCTTAGTGGATTTTTATAAAACAAGGATTTAATCATGATAAAGTAGATACCACTTTATTTATAAGACATAAAGAAAATCATATTTTATTAGTTCAAGTTTATATTGATGATATTATATTTGTATTCACTAATGAATCTATTTGTAAAGAATTCGCTAGTATGATGCGGGGGAATTCGAAATGACATTAATGGGATAACTTACCTACTTCTTAGGATTACTGATAAAGAAAATAGAATATGTCATGTTCATCAGCCAAAAAAAGTATTCTAAAAGCATCTCAACTCCCATGGATTCGAATGTGCTGATAGATAATGATGAACAACGCATAATGTTTGATATTACCAAATATAGATATATCATAGGAATTTACTCTATTTAATCGTGAGTAGGCCAAATATTATGTTTAGCATGTGAATGTGCATTCAATTTCCAGCTTCATCTAGGGAATCTCATTTTAAGATCATAAAAAGAATTTTGAGGTATCTTAACGGAACCTCGCATCACGGTCTTTGGTTTCCCAATGAGAGAGAATGTAGCTTACTAGGATTTTCCGATTCTTATTTTGCTGGTTACAAATCAGATAGAAAGAGTACTACTGGGACTTGTCATTTGTTTGGAAATTATTCAGTTTCTTGGCACAGTAAGAAACAACATATCATTTCTTTTTCTAGCACTGAGGTTGAATATGTAGTCGCTGGTAATTATTGTGCACAGGTTTTATGACTTAAGAAGCAATTGTTTGATTACAATTTAAAACTCGATTGTGTTCCAATCAAAGGTAATAACACTAGCGTGAAACTATTAAGAATTGTGTGCTACATTTACACACTAAACATATAGAAATCTGGAACCACTTCCTAAGAGATCATATTGAAAAGGGCGATGTTATTTCTGAGTATGTAGATACGAAAAAATCAATTGGCTGATATTTTTACAAAATCTTGATCCATAAAATATTTTCACAAGATTCGTAGGGAATTAGAAATCTTGAATTATTCGTGTTATAAGTAGATTTAGATCCTTATTTCATTTCTTTTTGCTATATTCATTTTATTTTATAAACTAACATTTCCTTGTAGCAAGTTAAATTTAAACCAACATTATTGGTACGATCCTTACAACTTTTATCTTTAGTTGTATTATCTTCGTATTTTGTTATATATGTCTATTTGCTTACTTCTTAAATGCTACTTTTCATTCATTAATTTCAAAGTTATTGTAGGACGGTTAGTTGTGTATTTAAAATATTTTTAAGTGCATCATATTAATTATGTGCATTTCGAGCATCTTTATACTTTGTTTATGCATTATTTAATCTTTCATTCATGTATATCTTGATCACGTATATTTTTGTTGTTGACTAGTTTCATGTCGTATTACGCATATGTTGCATTTGGCATGTCTTTCTTCATATATTTGAGATATATCCTTATTTGATACATATCCTTCTAAGCTATATTTAGATATGATTTTGTTTATTTGGATTATTTTATGTGTTGCTGGTTATTTTGCATTTAGGCTCATTAGCGCCTATCTCTTTTTGATCTTGTCAAAGGGGGATAAGTTGTAATGTGAGTCTATATTTGATTTATGCGTTTTAGATTATTCATGATTTTGTAAAATATTTCAGGAAGAACACAACCAAATTGAGGAAAGCGTTGATCACACTTTACTTCTGCTTAAAGTCGATTAAATTCAAATTACATAAGTTGCAAGCTTGACAAGCATAAAAAAAGGGGGAGACTGAAGTTGCTTCTACCTCCTAGGGTTTATGTTTTGTTGCTTGTCATTTAGATTTTGGTTTTGATTTTATCTTTATTGAGTCCCCTCATATGATTGTGCATCTTAGGATTGAGTTCGTAATCTTTTTTTTACTCATGCATAAATCAAATTGTATGATTAATATCCGAATAATATGCTTATACTTAAATTGTGAAAGTTTTGAATCAAGAACCACATTTGAGAATTGTTTAAGTCATGTCAAGTTTGGATTTTGAAAAAAAAATCACATTTTACCAAAATTAAATTTTTGGAAGTGTGTTTCGAATCACAAGCTTAGATGGTTCAAATCAAAGATACAAAATAACTAGAAATTTCTTCTATGAAGTTTGGTTCGAGTCACATATATCTTGACTCGAATCAAACACATTTCTGAAAAGCGGTATTTTCTTCTTTTTGCGTGATTCGAATCACAATAATCCATGACTCAAATCATGTAGGTTTGATTCGAATCATAAAGTGTTTGACTCGAATCAAACATAAATAGCATATTTTGGGTTTTGGTTTTGCGTACATGATTTGAATAGAAGGAAGCTTGAGTAGAATCATAGGGTCAATTTTTCTTTTTTCTTGGATCTTGATTCAAATCATTTTATCTCTTGTTTTGTCTCATTCTTTTTGCTAATGATTCAAATCAAATAGCATTTTTCTATAATTTTTGTGTTAGACCTTCAACACATATATAAATATTTTTCTCAAATCCATTTCACAATATTGAAAAACATACATATCCTCTTTTGATTTAGAATTCACAACATACTTTTTCTCAGACCTAGCAAAAGAGTTTTGAGTCTTGTTTTGAATTTTACAAATTAAATCTCTTCATCTTCAACCTCTTGCATAATCCACTGTAATTTGAATCTAGCTCTCATATTAGGGTGTGAGATCTATGAGGAGGATCATTATTGTGATTAAAATTTTAATTAAATTTTTATTGAGGATTTCAGGGGTTTGCATCTTTGTGTGTGGTTCTGGATATGATTGACAAATCCAGCGGAAAAGAAAGAGGTAATTCTCTCCAGAATTATTTTGGTAGAACTGAATGGAAGCTTACAGATAAAGTTGGAGTTTTTCTCATCATCAGACAGACCAAGGCTCAAGATATCCGTAAGATCAAGTAAAGATCACTATAGAATAGAGACTTGTAGCAGCATTCTTGGAGCTGGAAGATTTAAGTCAATTTCGAGTGTAGATTTTGCAAGAGCTCAATCAACAAGGGTTCATATCAAATATTTTTATTTTCGACATTATTTAAATTGTGATTTCATAAAACAACTATGTATAAATGTATCAAAATCATAGTGGAATAACAACACAATTTCAATGGGAAACCATTAGAGATTGGATTAGGCGCAAGCGAGGACGAAAGAGTTGAACTAGTATAAATCCTGGTGCAATCTTCTCTATCCTTATCTATATAGTTATATGATTAGTTTTATCATTTTCTTAGGATCTCATGTAGTTAGGTTTATTGTATTAATAAGTGTAAGTTTTATTAGATTGAGAATTCTAATTGTTCATGTTATTGTGTGGTATTTGGATCGAACTTTGGCCTTGACAAAGTTATCTTCATGGTTCGACAAGTAGTTCAAGATGTGCATGTCGTAGTCGAAGTTCGTTCTTGCATGCATAAATATATTAGTTTGTTGTTTAAGTTAGCATGTTCAATTGGGCCAGTCTGTTGGGCCAATTGTTTAGTATGTTAGTTAAAAGTTAGGATTTAGTTTTCTTATAAATAACATACTAGTTCTCACTTCTCCATCAATCCATTATAATCCTAATCAGAGGGAGAAAGTGGTGTGGTTGAGATTCAATTGTAAACATTTTTCCCTAATGTGTAATTCAATCAAGAATCAAGTTTTAACCAATTTGATTATTCTTTCTCTTCTCTTCTATCTTCTCTTTTACTTTATGGTTTTCTTATTAATCAAGAAATCGATCATACTCTGTTTTATGGTCATCGCTTTCACAAAAAACTGGTGCAGTGAGCGGGGAGGAGAAGATGACATCAACAAAGTATGAGATTGAGAAATTCACTAGTGTGAATGATTTTGATTTGTGGCGCTTGAAGATGTAATCCCTGCTGGTTTAGCAGAGTTTGTTAGAAGCGTTGAAAGGATTAAATAAGATGGATGTTGCCTTAATGAAGAAGGAGAAGATGGAAATGATCGAGAAAGCCCACAATGCCATCATATTGAGCCTTGGTGATAAGGTTCTCCGGAAGGTCATGAAGAAGAAGACGACAACGGGTGTATGGACAAAACTCGAGGGTTTGTATATGACCAAATCATCGGTCAACTGCCTCTACCTAAAACAAGCTTTATATTCATTCAAGATGAGTGAAGATAAAGTCTTGGATGAGCATTTAGATATGTTCAACAAGTTGATTCTTGATCTTGAGAATATCGAGGTTAAGATTGATGATGATGATGATCAAGAATTGTTGATGCTTCTGTCTGTTTTACCTAAGTCTCATGCTCATTTAAAAGAAACTATCTTATATGGAAGATATTTGTTGACCTTTGAAGTAGTTCAATCAGCCTTGTACTCTAAGGATTTGAATGAACTAAAGAAGCATAAGTCATCTTCTGTTGGTGAAGGTTTGTCCGTTAAGGGGAAGTTCTTGAAGAAAAATAGTAGGTTTAAGAAGAAGAAGGGTAACGTTCTACATAATTATTATGTTGGTAATGCTTCTGCTATTAGGTGTTATCATTGTAAGAATGAGGGTTATACAAGAAAAATGTGCATTGAACGTTTGAATAATCATGGTGGAAAGGATAATGGTAATGCAACCATTGTGCAAGATGGTTATGAATCATCTGATGTCCTGGTGGTTTCAAGCAACGAATCTAGCAAGGAGTAGATTAAGGATTCAGGTTGTACTTGGCACATGACTCCTAACAAAGATGTGTTTGAGTAATTATGTGATCAAGATGGTGGATCAGTGTTGATGGGAAACAACAAAGCCTGCAAAATTACAGGTATTGGATTTGTAAGATTCAAGCTCCATGATGAGTCAATAAGGCTATTAACTAATGTCAGGTATGTACTTAAGAGGAATTTGATTTCTCTTGGTGAATTTGACAAGAAAGGATATGTTTTCAAAGGAGAGCAAAGTATCTTAAGGGTGATGAAGGGGTCAAAGGAAGTCTTGAGAGGCGTGAAGAAACAAGGATTGTATACCCTTTGAGGCTAAGATTCTAAGTGGTTCAACAAATGCGACATCCATAAACCTTATGTCGAAGACTGAGCTATGGCACAAGAGACTTGGCCATGTAAATGAAAGATGCTTGGTAGAATTGTCGAAACAAAATCTGCTATGTGGTGACAAGGTCGAAAAATTGAGTTTTATGAACCTTGTGTATTTGGTAAATCCTACAGGGTGAAGTTTAACAAAGGTAAACAAAGAACACATGGATCCCTAGATTATATCCATGATGATCTTTGGGGCCTGCAGGGAATCCCACACACTCAGGTGCAAGATATTTTCTATCCATAGTTGATGATTACTCACGAAAGTTGTGGGTATTCATTCAGAAAGCTAAGGGTGAGACTTTTGAAAATTTTGAAAGTTGAAAGACATTGGTCGGAAACAAAACTGGCGTGAAGGTCAAGAGGTTGAGGACTGAAAATGGTTTTGAATTTTGTAATGAGGTTTTCGACAACTATTATATTGCGTATGGTATTGCAAATCACGAAACTACTGCATGAACACACCAACAAAATGGTTTGCATGAAAGGTTTAATCAAACAATTCTGGAAAGAGTGAGGTGCATGTTGGTTAGTGCGGAACTAAAGAAGGTATTTTGGGAAGAAATCATTGTGACTGTAACATACCTAATAAAAGACACCTGAAGAAGTCTGGTTGAGACATCCACCTAATCTCGACAAACTTAGAGTATTTTGTTGTGTAGCCTATGCTCACACTAGGCAAGATAAGGTCAAACTTAGAGCTCTGAGATGCATGTTCCTTGGATACCCTAAAGGAGTTAAAGCTTATAGGTTGTGGTGCCTAGAGCCATGTCACAGGAGGTATATCACAAGTCAATATGTAGTTTTCAATGAAGTTGAGATGGATTTTAAGAAAACTGATGACGTTGGTTGAAGTTTGAAGAGCTCTAAAGAAGAGCTGGAATAGGAAGACCTCTGAAGAAGGCATAATGATGTTGAATTGCATAATCCATATGAAGTCGGAGAACAAGCACAAGTTGCTGACGAAGTTGAGGAGACAAATAATGACTACCTGCTGGAAAAAACCTGTCGAGAAGAGTCATCAAGCCACATCAAAAACTTGGTTATGCATATCATATAGCTTATGCCTTAATCTCTACAAAGGTTCTGGATGAAGAGCCTAGAGACTATAAGGAAGTTATGAGGATTCGAGATAGGACTGAATGGATGAAAGCCATTAATGATGATATGAAATATCTTTATGATAATAAGCCTTGGGAGTTGATAGAGAAATCTGCAGGGGCTAGGTTAGTCAGCTCTAAGTGGATTTTGAAGGTTAAGGAAGGAATCAAAGGAGTGATGTCGAACCAATTTAAGGCATTGTTGGTTTCTAGGGGTTCACTCAGAAAGAAGGTGTTGACTTCAATCATATGTTCTCACCTATTGCAAAGCATATATACATTTAAATGTTGCTTACTATGGTGGAAAAGTTTGGCCCAGAACTTGAGCAGATGGATACGAAGACAGTCTTCTTATATAGTGATCTAGATGAAACAATCCTGATGAGGCAACCTGAAGGGTATGCGAGAAAAGGGAAAGGAAGACTATGTGTGGAAGCTGAATAAATCATTATATGGTCTGAAACAATCTCCTCGATAATGGAATAGGAGATTTGATAAGTTCATGGCACACATAGGCTTCACTAGGAGCCAGTTTGACCACTGTGTTTACCTCAGATTTTGACCTGCAAATTCACTTGATATTTTGTTGCTTTATGTGGATGACATCCTCATAGCAAACAAAAATTTCGAGGAAGTTATGAAGGTGAAGGTTGCACTCTATAAGGAGTTCGACATGAAGGTTCTGGGAGTTGCCTTCAGGATTCTAGGGATTGACATCCAGAGAGATAAAAAGTAGTCAAGATTATACTTATCTCAAGAGACATATCTGAAGAAGATTATCGACAAGTTTGGTATGTCGAATTCAAAGCATGTTGTAACTCTTATTAATCCTCATTTCAAGTTGAGTACGACTCAAAGTCCTAGTACTAAAGTCGAAAGAGCCTATATGAATAGAATTTCATATGCTAGTATAATAGGTTATTTGATGTACGATATGGTTTGTACGAGGCCAAACATAACGTACAGTGTGAGCCTTGTAAGCAGGTTTATGGCCAATCCTGGAAAGGCGCATTGGCAAGTATTAAAGTGGATTCTAACGTACATAAATGGGTCTATGAGAAGAGTCTTTATTTATGATGGAGCCTGTAGTGATGATAACAAAGTCGAAATCAAAGGATTTGTCGACTCTGATTATGCAGGTTGTATGGATTCTAGAAAATCTATTTCTAGATATGTGTTCACTATGTTTGGCACATCAATTAGTTAGAAAGAAACACTTCATAAGGTTGTTGCCTTATCAACCACAAAAGTAGAGTATATTTCCCTAACTAAAGTTGTTAAATAAGCATTGTGGCTTGAAGGTTTTTCTATGGAGCTGAAACTTTAAGGTCGAGCTATCACTGTTAAATGTGATAGTCAAAGTGCAATACACCTGTCGAAGAATTCAACCTATCATGAGTGAACCAAGCACATCAATCTAAGGCTTCATTTCTTCAAAGAGATAATCGAGCATGAAGAAGTCTAAGTGCTAAAGGTTTCAACTTATGACAATGTTGTTGATATGATCACCAAGATATTGCTTAGTGGCAAGTTCTTCCACCGTATGCCATTGATAAATTTGCATGATGAAAGCTAGTTTATTCCCTTGTTAGTGTAAAGTTTGTTCCAAGGTGGAGATTTATGATATTTGGATTGAACTCCAGCCTCAACAAAGTTAGCTTCATGGTTCGACAAGTAGTTGAAGATGTGCATGTCATAGTCGAAGTTCGTTCTTGCATGCATAAATATGTTATCTTATTGTTAAAGTTAGCATGTTGAATTAAGCCAAACTGTTGGGCCAATTATTTAGTATGCTAGTTGAAAGATAAGCTTTAGTTTTCTTATAAAAAGTATACTAGTTATCACTTCTCCATCAATCCATGATAATCCTGTTTAGGTGGAGAAAGTGGTATGGTTGAGATTCAATTGTAAACATTGTTCCCTAATGTGTAATTGAATCAAGAATCCAGTTTTTAACCACTTTGAATTTTTCTTTCTCTTCTCTTCTCTCTTCTCTTATACTCTGTGGTTTTCTTGTTAATCAAGAAACCTTTCATACTCTATTTTCTTGGACATTGTTTCATAACATGTTGATTAAACCCTTAAGACTATGATATTAGTTTCTTTGTTGTATTGAAATTATTCTTTTACACAACTTGTGTAAAACAATCATAATTCAGTAGATTGATTAATTGATTTTTGTTTCTTGTTTCATCTTCTTTCAGTTTTGTACATTGATTGAGTGTTTGTATATTTCGTCCAAAATCATATATTTTATATGCACATTTTTCTGCCACGTAAATAATTTTAAAGCTCTGACTTTTTCGTTCATATTTTTCAAGGAGGTCTATTCAACCCCATCCCGCCCCATTCTAGACTGTTGTATTCTCATATTCTCTCCTAACACCGACTTCTATATATCATAGAGTACTTACTCAATATGAATTCATTGCTCACATCCAATGGCATGAGGGCAATCCTTTTTACCTGGAGGGGACGATTCCTAATGAAAGTGAAGAGGAGAGTGAAGAAGAGAGTGTTGAAATAGGAAATGGTGAAGAAGATAATGAAGAAACTGAAAGTGAAAGTGGATGCTGAAGTTGTTGCACTCCAAAACTATCTATGAATTTTGTTTGTTTATTTACTTTTCGTTTATTTTATTTTGATTATGCTTTTGTGAACAATTTGTTTTCTTATTATTTCTTGTTTAACAAAGACAAGAACTTGAACATGTTGTTCATTTTTTTCTAAGCACGTGAACATGTTCAAGTTCTAATGCATAACTCATGTTTTGGATAATTTGAGTATTTTCTAGATAATGTAAAAAATTATAATTGTTCTTGATTTTGTCTATGTTATATAGTGGGATTGAAACAAATCTCAAATGGTTCAATGGTTGAACAGTCAAATACATAGGAATTCAAAAGTCCAAGTTTATGACAAGTCAGAACCAATTACATTATTAAAGGTTCTTTTTAAATGCTTCATTCAAGATTTATTTTTTTGTGATTATCTACAATGATTGCATGAAAATGAAATGTTTTCTTGCTTAAATTTGTAGTTCACTTGTTTTGTGAAAGCATGTTGAATAAAATATGAATCATATGAAACCTAGCTTGTGAATTGTTTGCAACCTCATATTTTACATATATATTGAGAGTAGACATGCGTATAACTCTTTTGATTTTGTATGAATCTTGTTAATACTGATATGTATGAAGTCATGGATATAATCAATTCAATAAATACTTCTTTATTAAGTGAAAACTACTTGGCCAAATATGTAGTTGCATGTCCCTAATAGATTCAAGGGGAACACCCCAATACAGTTATTTTGATGCTTGTCTTACCACTTCCATTTTGATTTACTTTCAATTATTGAGCCCCATTCATGATTGCACCTCTATGGATCAAGTTATGAAATGATTCATTTTTAGCATGCATAAACTATTGGTTAGGTTTGAACTTGATCATGATGCTTTTAAGCAATTGCATGAGTCAGTGAAATAAGAGCCATATATATTATTGATTCAAGTTAGGTGGAAAGAAAAATCTCAAAGTCTTTTGAAAAACTTGAAAATTTGGGATTTTTAGTGTCTGATACGAATCAAACACAAATCCTTATTCGAATTTTGGACAGAGGCAAACTCGAAAATTTAAAAACAATTTGATTTGAATCACATTTTACACATAATTCGAATCATCAAACTCTAGGTCACCTCTGCCTCAATTGATTCGAATCAAATTTTACACCTAATTTGAATCATGCAATTTTCCATATTTTCTCAATTGGCTCAGCCTGTTTGATTCGAATCACACTTTCCACATGATTAGAATCAATTGAAAAATAGGTCAAAACTCTATTTTTGTTTTATTCCACTTCACTTGTTCATTTGATTCAAATCATGAAATGATCTTGATTCGAATTTAACTGGGTTTTTCAACCATTTTCTATGCTTAATCTCAAGCACATTTAAAACTTTTTTGTCATAATTTCTCATTTAAAAAAATACACTTTGAATTCTAGAAATTTAAGAACATTTTTAAATTTTAAAAGAAATTTTAAAAATTTAGAAGATAGCAAAAGAAAAACTCTTTATTTCACATCTTTTAGGCCTTTTGTTTCCTAGCTCTATATTCTGTTTTTTTTTCTCTTTTGGGCCTTTTTGTTTTCTAGCCTTACAGGCTTTGGGCTGTATTCTTTAATGAAGTAACTTACATTGACCCAAAAAATAAAAACAACGTTCGTTATTACTTTTTCAAGCTTCGAAACATGAGTTAGTATTTGACTTAAGTATGAGGAATTATTTTTTAAAAAATAGAGGATGTTTTCAGTCCACCTTCTTAAATATGGAGAGATTATTAGAAGCACTATCAAAAGCACGTTTTCAATTTCGTATTACGACAATTTGAGCATAAAAATGTGTAGATTGAAAAACTGTCAAGTTTCAAAAGAACTTTTAATATAGGCTTAGTTCATGATGCATGACTAGCGGGCTTCATACTTTGATTGGGCTAGAAATTATATCTAACTTGTCTTGACTATTATACTTATGTATAAATAGTATAAATTTTAAAACTTATATATATATATATATATATATATATATATATATATATATATATATATATATATATATATATATATATATATATATATATATATATATATATATATATATATTATATATATATATAGATATATATATATATATATATATATTATATATCTATATATATATATTATATATATATAATATATATATATATATCTATATATATAAATTTAAAACTTATTATATATATATATATATCTATATATTATATATATATATATATATATATATATATATATATATATATATATATATATATATCTTTATCTATATATATATATATATATATATATATATATATATATATATATATATATATATTGTTTTTTAAGTTGTCTGGTCTTATAGTTTTTCTTGAGAGAAAGAGAAGAATTTTTTTATACTGAAGTCTTTCTTTGAAGTTGCTCGGTCCTGTTAGTCTCTCTGAGATCTTCCAAATAAGTTGGATGGTGTATTATTTATTTAAATGAAGTTCATCGGAGAAATAAGGACTAAATCATTTATTCCCTACTAAAAAAATTAAAGACCGAAAGTCTTATACTAAAGATATCTGGTAGTTAATTGTACTTGACCAAATGTCTTTAGCATAAGACTTCGGGGGATTTTAATTATTTTGCCATCGAATATCTTGAGCTATAGTCATCCGCAAGTGTTTTTTTTTTTTTGAAAATTTGTCAAACATAGTTTTTTACTAGTGGTGCTGAGTCGAGGATGTGACAGTAAGATTATTCCGCATGGATGCCTAGGATTATTAGCATTACAAGCTTAATAGACGACAAGAAGATTTGGGTGTATTTCTTGAAGTAGAAATCATTCAAGTTATGGAAGGCAAAGGTCGAGAATCAAACATACAGAGAAATCAAGTATTTGCTGTCAGACAATGTGACATAGTACATTAATTCCAATTTCAAGAGGTTATGTGAATAACACGATATTCAAAGTCATTTCTCAGTTTGTAAGACACCACAAAAACATGATATGTCAATTGGAATGAATAGATGTCTAAATGAAAAGGAAAGATGTCTCTTGCTAAACGTTGGACTATAAAAAAAATTGGGTAGAGGTAGTTAATATGACAAGTTATCTTATTAACATGTCACCACAAGCTTCATTGGAGGGGAAAGTTGCAGAGGAGGTATGGACATGTAATCCTATTGATCTTGACAATTTAAAGATTTTTAGAGGTCTAGCTTATCTGCATATATCTAATGAAGATCGATTCAAACTTGATCCATAGTTGAATAAGCGTGTCTTTGCGGGTTACACAAAAGGTGTGAAGGGGTTCAAGTTATGAGATCCTATTAAAAATAAGATGGTAATAAACATAGATGTTGTTTTCGATGAGTTGTTAATGTTTAAGCAGATGGATATTAGTATATGAAGGAGAAACTTCCAAAAAATAAGTGATTCAGATGGATGTTGATATTCCACTAGTGAACAATCTACAAATAGTGTCTGAACCACTGGAGGAACCAAACTTTGATATTAAAATTGACCATAAACCTAAAGTATCAAGTGGAGTAAATGATTATAGTCTTGTACCTGAAAAAGAGCGTTGTTCAACCAATATGGATACGAAGACTTGACATCCTATGCACTTCTTACTATTCTAGAGAACTTTCCACCTTTCGAGAGGCAATAGCTAGCCAGGAGAAAAATAAGTGAATGAGTGCAATGGTGTAGGAGATAAAGTTGTTGAAGAAATATTAGACATGAGAACTTTTTCAGCTTCTTAAAGGGAAATGACCATCAGTTGTAAGTGGGTGTTCAAGAGGAAACCAGTAGTAACAGGAAAAAAAAGGAAAAAGTTCAAGGCTTGTATTGTAACAAAGGAGTACTCACCGCATAAGGAGGTTGACTATGATGAGATTTTATCTCTGGTCGTTAGACATGCTTCTAATAGGACAATGTTAGCCTTAGTAGCCAACTGGGATATGCATTTAGAGAAAATGTATATGAATAATTAATTTCTTCACAGTAATATAGATAAGCAATTTTACATGGAGCAACTATAGGGGTTTAGTGACACTTAACATCGCAGACTAGTTTGTAAGTTGAAGAGATTTTGGTATGGTTTATAGCAATCTTCAAGGAAATTGTATAAGCACTTTGATTAATACATGTTTTAGATTGATTATGGAATATGTAAGTATGATTCTATTGTTTATGTTATAAGCCTTAATGATGGCACTTCTATTTTCCTGTTAATGCATGTTGATGATATGTTGATTGTTTGCTAATCATTTACATGATGTAAATGAACCAAAAATATTGATGGGAAATGAGTTTGACATGAAAGACTTATGTGTTGTTAAGACGATTCTTGGTATAGAGTTTCTCAGGGATATAAGTGCTAAAAATTATGGCTCTCTCAGAAAATCTATGTTGAAAAGGTGTTAGACAAGTTTTTCATGAGAAATTAGAAGCTTGTGAGTACCTCATTGGCGAATTACTTTAACCTATCATTGGATCACTGTTCAACAAAAGATGTAGCAGTTAAGTATATGTCAAAGATTCTTTATGCCAATGTTATTGGTTTTTTTAATGTATGATATAGTTTGCACTAAACCATATTTGGCATAAATTGTAAGTTATGTGTGAATGTTTATCTCCAAATTGGGAAAACACCATAAGAAAGTAGTCAGCTGGATTTCCAAGTACTTGAAGGATGCAATAGGTCATGGTATCATGTTTAGCGTGAATAGGGTGATCCCTTGGTTGTAGGATATGTTAATTCAAACTACATTGGTGATATGAGTGATAGAAGGTATACAATAAGGTATGTCTTTACTTTAGCATGAAGACCTATTTGATGGAAATTATCGGTTCAATTCATAGAGACCATGTCGGCAACTAAAGTAGAGTACATTATGGTAGGTGAAGCTGCCAAAGAAGCCTTATAGCTTATAATATTGGTGATAGAATTGGGTGTTAAGCAAGGTGGATTTTGATTGCATGGTAATAGTTAGAGTGCCATTTATTTGACATAATGCAAAGATCAAGCATATTGATGTGAGGTTTCACAAGTTTAGAGAGTTACTTTCATTTGGGCACTTATTACTTGAAAATGTTCATACTTTAGAGAATGCAATTGATATGTTAACCAAGTCAGTCATCAGTGACAACTTCAAGCGTTACTTAGACTTGTTACATGTTTCTCAATCTTAAGTACGAGGTGTACCTCTTTAGTTTCCATGATTCAAATTAAGACAAAGAGGAACACAATATTTGAAATTTTCAAACAGTTCTTAAGCCCAACTATTTGTTGTGGATAGGTGACTAGGCGTGCAAGGCAGTAACCCCCGCGGTATCATTTAGGAGAATTATTATAAAATAAACCCTAGTATTAGACACACACACGCACACGCACCGATGCCCCCACACACAACTGAGAGGAATTATACCTGCCCTATAATCGCACAAGTAGGCATTATTGATCGAACTGCGCTAATAAAAAAAATAATCGTGTTCATTATCTTTTATGTTTGTTTTACTTTAATCTTTTATGTTAGTTGTTGTTTTCATATTTTTCTTTAAAATAAATTTTATGAAAAAATACAAAAATGAATTAAATGGATTATTAGTTACAAAAAAAAAATAAGAGAACAAAATAAACTAATTTATGTTTAATCGCATCTAAGTAGTTTTAAAACAAAATAAATAAATATAATAAAAGTTAATTTTTAAACTTTATAATTTGTGACAAGGAAAATAAAAAATTGTTTATAATTAAGATGGAGGAGTGCATATTAACTATTTATGAATTTTCAAATCAATTTTTAATTTTTTAAATTATTTTATAGCTACAATATTTTATTATTGTTAAAAAATTATTAGAAAAACTTGTTATTAAACAAATATTTTTAGGTTTAAAAAAAATTATTTAAAAATAAACAAAAATGTCTGAACAAAAAGATGAAGAAAAAATCCATGTAATAATATGGAAAAGTGTTAATCTCACCCTACGAGGTGGAATAACACCCTATAAAAATTCAAAAATATTTCTCAAATTTCAGAAATGCATGTTTGGATGCGTCTCTTACACCACTAAAACACAATTCAATTGAGTCACAATTATTTTAAAAAATAATATGTTTCGGAGATGCATTCTAGACCAATCCTATCATTTTATTCCTAATTCACCAAGTTTTTGATTTTTTGAAGGTTCATCTCCGGAATTGTGAAGCGGGAAATTGAAAAGGTGTGACCTTTGCATGTCAGCCTCTTCTGGAGATGCATCTCCCGAAAAGTCAAACTCATTTGATAAAACAGAACCTTGCATTATCAAACTCAATTGCCAACCTTTATCAAAATCCTTGGAAAAAAACCTTTCATTCTCAATCAAGATTTTAGCTCAAAAACTCCAGTCTTGTGTTTCATCATGTCTCAATAAAGATCATTTCTTTCATTCTTCATTGCTCACATTAATCTTATTTTTGTGCTGTCAAAGTTACTCTATTTCCAAAAATACATCTCTGGAACCCAAATGAATTCCAACGGAAATGCATTTCCGAAATGTCTTGTGTTTCGGTTTTTAAATATTTTGTGTTTTTGTTTGCATTAGTTATGGTCCACCCGGATTTTTTCCCAAAACTTGTTGTGTCTACAGATGCCAAAGGTTTCGTTGTTAAAGAGATGTTTGCAAACAATTTACAACTGGACAAGAATTTCACTTTCGTGATCATATGCTTCAATGGATACCCATTGAGGCATCTAAGTTGGGGTTTGGAGTTGTAATTGGAAGGTTAAACAATGGTTTGGATAGAAGAACTGCATTTATGACAATGAGATGCGAAAGAAGTGGTACCAATACGTGAACACTCAGGTTCACCGCATCGATCCTCACCTCCTAGGATCAAAGACACCAATTTTCTACCATCACCTCCGATAACGATTCATTGATTCCATCACCTCCGAAATCATCTACCAACCCAATCCATACAATGAGATTTAAGGCTCACCAACAACAGGCCATTTGTCAAAAAACATGAATGCATGTAACATATTATACATGCAACAACAACATCATGCACAATCACCCACCATTATAGTCAATGTACACTATCAATATTGTTTATCATGCATCAAACACATATTATACAACTTAACAATATCAACATACAACATAACAAGCAACAACAATGCATTTAAGGTTATGTCACACCACAACATAAATATTATAATGCATTTCAACACCATTGCATAGAAAAATATGCATCTTCAGGTACTGAAACCAATTTAAAATGAAAGTACATGCTCTCAGTTTTTAGACGCTTCAAATGATACTCAAATCGGACACTCGAAACAAAAGTTATGATCAAAACTATGTTGGAACCCAAATCCGCCTAGCTGCGACGGGGCCAGGGGCTTCATGGCATCCGCCATGGACCTTCAAAATGCAGATTTTGTGTTTTTCCATCATTTGAGGCTTTCCAGACCTTCGATTTCGATTCGTAAAAACCTCCAATCTCAAAATTCGACATACTATAATTATTCAATTATTAAAACAACAAATTCACATTATGTCACAGATTGGCAACAACAAAATAATTCAATCCCATGTATTTCTTCGTGTAATCATGGATCAACAAGCCTACTTAATTATAACATTAGTTTCATCATTTTCAATCACCGGTTCATATCTTTTTCAACATAATACATGACATACATCAAAAACGAATCACACAACGTTGACATCATACAATCCAACCAAATTTTATGATTCCAATAACAATAATTACAATAATTCGTCATTCCAACATCAGTCACAACATCATCATACAACACACATACAATTCAACAAGTAATTGATCAATTCAACAATTACCAATTGTCACAATGATCATGTATATAGAGAAGAAGAGCATAAAACCTACATGGCATAATCTACCCACCATCATCATGTTAACCCTTAGATAATCAGAACCCCGCCCTTACCTTAGAGTTCCTAGCAATTGATTTTTTGACCTTCAACAATGGTGAATTCTCCTCTTGAGCCCTGGCCCCTTTTTCTCCCTTTCTTAGTTTCTTCTCTTTTCTCCCAATTGTCATGTGTTCTCTATTTCTCTCTCACTATCCCCTTTTCTATTTTTATTATAAGTCTTATTATTATTACAAATCTCATTAAATAGAATAATAAAAAATAATAATACCTCTAATTAGTTTATCTAAATAATAATCACCTCTTATTATTTTATTAACTTATTACTATTATCACTAATTTCCACTTATTAAATAATAATAATAATAATTATAATTATAACCCATTCAATTAACTAATTAAATTAATATTTAACTAATATTAATTAATTAACTAAATAATAACTAATATAATTAATTAGTTTTACTCACCACATCATCCTTTCTATACTTTTGCTCACACACTTCCCAATACTTTAATTTCTATAATTCTAAGGCAACTACCCCACACCAAGGGTAACACAACACATAAAAACAAAAATAAACATAATACAACCACAACTATCACATAGTTAAATCACGAAAAAATAATTTAAATAAAATCGGGGCGTTACAACTCTCTCCCACTTATAATATTTTCGTCCTCGAAAATTACTTAATGCGAATAACTTTGGATACGATTCTCGCTTCTTGCTTTCCAACTCCCAAGTCACCTTTCCTCCGAAAGCGCCTCCCCACACTACCTTCACGAGAGTAATCTCTTTACCTCTCAATTGTTTCAGTTCTTGATCATCAATCCTTATAGGCAAAGCCTCAATTGTAAGGTTATTCCTCACCTGAACATCATCCATCAGAACCACATGTGACGGATCCGGAACATACCTCCGAAGTTGTGAAACATGAAACATATCATGTAGATTTGACAAATTCTGTGGGAACATCACTCTATAAGCAACGGGTCCAACTAGCCTGAATATCTGATACGGACCAATAAGTCGGGGAGTAAGCTTTTTTAACTTGAAAACATGTCCTACACCGGTCACCGGAGTGACTCTAAAAAATACATGGTCTCCCTCTTGAAACTCAAGATCCTTTCTCCTCTTATTATGGTAGCTTTTCTGGGTATTTTGCGAATCTTTCACCTCCTCCCGAACAAGCTTCACCTTCTTAGTAGTTTGTTGGACAATCTCAGGTCCAAGCACTACACTCTCACCAGATTCATGCCAACACGAAGGTGTCTTGCACCTTCGACCATACAAGGCTTCAAAAGGTGTCATTCCAATACTAGAATGGAAACCGTTATTATATGTGAACTCAATCAATGACAAATGACTTTCCCAAGCACCTCTTTGCTCGAGAACATAAGCTCTAAACAAGTCCTCTAATGACTGAACGGTCCTCTTTGTCTAACCATCAGTCTGCAGATGATAAGTTGAACTTAACCTCAACTTCGAACCCAAAGCTTCTTGCAAACTCTCCCAAAATCTGTAAGTGAACCTCAGATCTCTATATGACACAATACTCGATGAACTCCATGCAACTTCACAATCACACGTATATATATCTCTGCCAACTTCTGCATAGAAAAACTTATGTTAATCGAAATAAAATGGGCTGAGTTTGTCAGTCTATCAACAATTACCCAAATGGCATCATGCCCTCTCAGAGTATTCGACACCCCCATCAAAAAATTTGTAGAAATGATATCCCATTTCCATTCTGGAATATCCAATGGTTGCATCAACCCTGCAGGTTTATGATGTTCAACCTTTGACTTATGACAAGTCAAACAAGCATAAACAAACTGAGTCATATCTCGCTTCATTATAGACCACCAAAAGATCTTCTTCAGATCTTGATACATATTAGTAGCTCCTAGATGAATACTCAAGCTACTTCGATGACTTTCTTCTAAAATCATCTTCTTCAACTTAACTTTATCAGGAATCCAAGTTCTATCTCTGAACCTCAACACACCTTGTTCATCCACTTTGAAATAATTACTTTTAGTATGATTGCTTCCAACCATCAAGTCCACCAGCTTCACATCCAACATCTGACTCTTATTAATGTTATTAAGAAGATCATTATTGATCTTTAGCATACCCAACATCACACTTTGCGGTGTCAGCTCACAGACCAAACTCATGTCTTTGAACTATTCAATCATTTCCAACTCTCTAACCATCATAACAGACACATGCAAAGACTTCCAACTTAAAGCATCAGCCACGATATTCGCCTTATCGGGATGATAATTCAAGCCAAAGTCATAATCCTTTAAGAATTCCAACCATCTGCCTTATCTCATATTTAATTCCCTCTGGTCAAACAAGTATTTCAAACCCTTATGATCACTAAACACTTCAAATATGGAACCATAGAGATAATGCCTCCAAATTTTCAACATGAACACCACCGCAATCAACTCCAAATCATGAGTAGGATAGTTTATCTCATGAATCCTCAACTTTCGTGAAGCATAAGCCACAACCTTTCCATCTTGCATTAGCACACCACCTAAACTCATCAACAACACATCACAATACACAACAAATGGTTCATTCAGTTTAGGTAAAAATCCAAACTGGAGTTGTAGTCAACCTTTTCTTCACCTCTACGGAACTGCTCTCACAACGAACGTCCCACACAAACGGTTTACCTTTTCAGGTCAATTGAGTTAATAGAAATGCCAACTTGGAAAAGCCTTCAATAAACATGCATTAATAACTAGCCAAGCCAAAAAATATTCTAATCTATGTCACTGACTTTGGAGCCTCCCTTTATAGAACTGCATCTACCTTGGATGGATCCACAACAATACCACCACCTGAAATAAATTGACCAAGAAAGATAACCTCTTTATAACCAGAATTCACACTTCGACAACTTAACATAAAGCTTCTTCTCCTTCAACACTTGTAATACAACTCGCAAATGCTCAACATATTCTTCTTCTGATTTAGAATAGATCAAAATGTCATCAATAAATACCTCAACAAAAAGATCCAAGTAAGTATGAAAGATATGATTCATGTACTCCATAAATACTCCGGGTGCATTAGAAACACCAAACGACAACACCGGATACTCATATTGTCCATATTGAATTCTAAAAGACATCTTCTGTGCATCTTCATCCTTCACTCTGATTTGGTGGTAACCTGACCTCAAATCAATTTTTCTAAACACACGTGCACCCACCAACTGATCTATCAAGTCATCTATTCTCGAAAGTGGATACTTGTTCTTAATCGTCACTTTATTCAATTACCTGTAATCCACAGAAAACCTTATGCTATTGTGTTTCTTCTTTACCAACAACACCGGAGCTCCCCAAGGCGACACACTTGGTCTCACAAATCTCTTCTCTAGCAGATCTTCTAATTGTTTCTTCAACTCTGCTAACTCCTATGTATACATCCTATATGGTGCCATAGAAACAGGTATAGTACCAGGGACAAGATCAATAGAAAACTCCACCTCTCTCTCTGGCGGTACATCTGAAATGTCATCTAGAAACACCTCTAAAAAATCCCGCACTACCTGTAATTCATCAATCACCGCCCGACGTTTAGAAGATAACACCACGAACAGCGCAAACACCTGAGCTTCCTCTTCCAAAAGCTCCTTCAACCCTCTAGCAGACAAGAAACCAACTTCTTCTTCCTCACCAAGAGTAAGAAACCACACCAACTTGTTATAACAATTGATATTAACATGATTGAACTCTAACCAGTTCATCCCCAAGATAACATCAAGATTCTCCAATGGTAAGAAAATAAGATCAATGCCAAAATCTTTATCAAGGATTAACAAAGGACAATTCAAACAAACTGAAGTAGTAGTCACCGGACCCTTAACAGGAGTTTCGATAACCATTTCTCCATTCATATAAGACACAACAAGGCCTAGTCGTTTCACACAGTCAATAACAATAAAAGGAGGAGTAACACCAGTATCGATAATAGTAATCAAAGGCGTATTATTAATGTAACATATACCTCTGATTAACCTGTCATCACTGGAAGTCTAAGTCCCTGTCAGAACGAACACATTTCCTCCATTTGAAGCTTGCTTAGGCTTTGGGAAATGAGTGCTAATATGTTTAGGTTCACCATAGTTGTAGCATGTCACCATGTTCTCTTTGCAATCAGCAACCAGATGTCCTAACTTCCCATACTTGCAACACTTCTTCATATCACTCTTGCACTCACTAACACGATGACCCAGCTCACCGCACCTATAGCACTTAAGAGGAGTAGGAGCATCTCCCCCACTTAGCCTCTTACCATCAGCAGGTCTCTGTTTACCTTTATCAGCTGGAGCATTATATGGCTTCCTACAATTCAGAATATGCTTTCCTCTTCTCTCGCTCAACCCCTTGTAGTGAGTCGACCGAGCCTTACTATCATCCTCATAAATTCTACAGTTGTTCACCAACTCTGAAAACCTCTTGATCTGTTAGTATCCAATCACCTGCTTAATTTCAGGACACAAACCATTCTCAAATTCGATACACTTCGATAACTCAACAGTAGCCTCACTGTAATGAAGGTACAACTTAGCAAGTTCCACAAATTTGGAAGCATACTCAGTAACCGAAAAGTTACCTTGCTTCAACTCTAGAAACTCAATCTCCTTCTTCCCACGAACATTCTCAGGAAAGTACTTTCTCAGATTTCCCCTGCAGAACACAACCCAAGTTACAACTTCAGTTGCAACATCCAACACCTGACGAGTGTTGACCCACCAGTCATCGACTTCCTCGGCTAACATATGCGAACCAAACCGCACCTTCTGTGCTTCAGAGAAATCCATCACTGATCACTCTGAAAATCCTCTCAATCTCCCCGAGCCAAGTCTGCGTTTCATCAGAATCGTACCTACCCTTGAAAGTAGGTGGATTGTTCCTCTATAACTTCCCCAAATGTTGGAACTCATCGTTCCCACCAGCATTAGGCTGATTCTGCACAACCTTAGAAACAGCCTGTAAAACAACAACAATAGCAACGTCGTTTCTTCCAGCCATTTTCTGTTTCACACCAACAACAACAATAATGGTTAAAGAGACAACGTCAACAATATTCAACTGTCACACCACACCAACTCAACAACTTGTCCGGACATACCGACCTACTCTGATACCACTATGTAACACCCTAAATTTCCCCCCATGTAGATTTAAAATATTTATCAGAGTAAAACAATTCAACATTTAGGATGCTGCACTACAACATACAATCAACCTGCTCAATCGAAAAAGACATGTAACACTTTACAGTTATAAAAATAGTAGTAATAACTACATGTTTGAATATTAACTTTTATTAAATATCAGCGAAACAACAATAACAAACAGTTAACTCACATATCCAACATTAACATAACATTTCATTTTAAGAAATGTTAAAATATAACGAAATACACATCGTTCCAAATTCCTTGGTGTTACACATCAGAGTAGACACCGACACTAAAATAAAACAGAAGACTTCATCTTCCACTCACATCTGAGCCCCTACCGTGGATTATCTGCATGTTACCCACATGGAGGCAATATTCAAACAGAATGGGTGAGATATCAAAATTATATAAAGTAAAGCATGAAAATAAGTAAGCATGATATTATCACATGCACATCACCCAATCCACAACACAATTCCACATAATCCACACAACAACTATCCACACATAATAGCAACCTCACAACTATCCATATGTAACACAACACACCGACTATCTAAACAGGATAACAATATGACAACCATCTAACATAACAACAACATAACAACCATCCTGCATAATAACAAATACAACCAATGTACAATGCAATGAGACTCAACAACTCGACTTAATGCATGTGGTACCAATACGTGAACACTCAGGTTCACCACTTTGATCCTCACCTCTTAGGATCAAATCCATCAGTTTGTTACCATCACCTCTGATAACGACTCACTGATTCCATCACCTCCAAAATCAACCACGTCCCAATCCACAAAATGGGATTTGAGGTTCACCAAATGGACCATTTGTCCAACAACATGAACGGATGCAATATATTATACATGCAACAACAACATCATGTACAATGACCCACCACCATAGTCAATGTACACCTTCAATATTGGCTATCATGTATCAAACACATGTTATACAGCTCAACAACATCAACATACAACATAACAAACAACAAGAATGCATTTAAGGTTATGTCACACCACCACATAAACATTACAATGCATTTCAACACCATCGCAAATAAAAATATGCATGTTCAAGTACTGAACCCAATTTTAAATGGAAGTACATGCTCTCAGCTTTTCGATGCTTCAAACAACACTCGAATCAGACACTCAGAACAAAAGTTATGATCAAAACCGTGTTGGAACCCAAATCTGCTTAGCCGCGACAGGGAAGCGTCATAGGCATGTCGCCCGCCACCAGGGGCTTCATGGCGTCCTCCATGGGTTCATGGCGTTCTCCATGGACCTTCATAATGCAAATTTTGTGTTTTTCCACCGTTGGAGGCCTTCCAGACCTCCGATTTTGATTCTGTAAAAACCTTTGACCTCAGAATTCGGCATATTATAATTATTCAATGATTAAAACAACAAATTCACATTATTTCATATATTGGGATCAACAAAATCATCTAATCCCATGTATTTCTTCGTGTAATCATGGATCAACAACCCTACTTAACTATAACATCAATTTCATCATTTTTAATCACCGGTTCATATCTCTTTCAACATAATACATGACATACATCATTAATGAATCACACAACATTGACATCATACAATCCAACCAAATTTTATGATTCCAACAACAACAATTGCAATAATTCATCATTCTAACATCAGTCACAACATCACCATACCACACATACACAATTCAATAAGTAATTTATCAATTCAACAATTACCAATTATCACAATGATCATGAATATAGATAAGAAGAGCACAAAACCTACGTGGCATAATGTATCCATCATCATGTTAACCCTTGGATAATTAGAACCCCTATCCTTACCTTAGAGTTCCTAGCAATTTATTTTTTGACCTTCAACAATGGTGAATTCTCCTCTTGAGCCCTAGTCCCTTCTTCTCCCTTTCTCAGTTTCTTCCTTTTTCTCCAAATTGTTACGTGTTCTCTGTTTCTCTCTCACTATCCCCTTTTCTATTTTTATTATATCTCTTATTTTTATTACTAATCCCACTAAATATAATAATAACAAATAATAATACCTCTAATTATTTAATCTAAATAATAATCACCTCTTATTATTTTATTAACTTATTACTATTATCACTAATTTCCACCTATTAAATAATAATAATAATAATAATAATAAATAATAATAATAATAATAATAATAACCCACTCAATTAACTAATTAAATTAATATTCAACTAATATTAACTAATTAACTAAATAATAACTAATATAATTGATTAGTTTTACTCACCACACCACCCTTTCTACACTTTTGCTCACACCCTCCCTAATAACTTATTTTCTATAATTCTAAGGAAACTATCACACACCAAGGGTAACAAAACACATCAAAATACCAATCAACACAACACAACCACAACTATCACATAATTAAATCACAAAAAATAATTTAAATAAAATCGGGGCGTTACATAGAACTCCTCTCCGAAAATTCAAACGAGATGACATTGGTTCAAGAAAACGCGAGTGTCCTTTTAAGTTGTGTGGTTATCTGTTTTTGAATATAAAATGGAAATTTAATGACATTTTTGGTTTACATAACCATGACTTATGTGTCAAGTTAGTGGGGCATCCAATTGCATGTTGCCTAATGCTGGAAGAGAAGGAAATCGATACGAACGTGACATTGAATGTGGTACAACCTAAAAGCATACTAGCAACTTTGAAATGTGAGAGACCCGGAAACATCTCAAATATCAACCAAGTTTACAATAATCGTGTTGTCATAGCCTGTTTTTCCCCAAGTCATTCATCTAACAAAGCATTTTCATCTTGTTCAATCATTCACGCATAAGAGTCAACATTTTGTTTAGGTCCACAAAAGTCAACCTTTTGACATTTCCAATTAAAATTTTCCCTAATTATATTCCTACATTCACTTTTGTGATTCTTCATTCAATTTTTATACCATACCCATGCGTTCTTCTTCATCCATTTCATTCATTTATACATTATGTGCATGGTGCTTATAGGTCAAAATAAAGTCAACAAAAAGCCAAAAAAAGAAACTCAACACTTGGCTTAAGACTAATTTTTCTAATTATATTCCATTTATTCATTATTATATTAACGTGTTATTCATTATCACATACAAACAAAAGTCAATATAAAAAGGAATTGTGCATTAAAGGACAAGGTCTCCTAAATGTTCATTTAAATTTAATTCATGCATTCATTTCAAGCATTTTTGCATCTTTTCATCATTTAAAAGTGAAAGTAAAAAAAAAGTCTACATAATAAGTGAATAAAACTAAAGATACAAATCATGTTATCATCATTCTTCCATGTATATAATTGTTTTAATCTTCATCATCACCATTTATGGTTTAAACAAAGTCAAGTCGAAATTCATTGTTATCATACATTCATTTCAACATACATACAACAAGAATTTGAATCATTACCATTCACATGAACAACTTTGGAACATGGCCAAATTTGAATTTCATAACCATGGCCATACATGCCATCATCACCATCTAAAATCTAACAAAACCAAATTTGAATTACATTACAAGATCACATCATCTTCATCCAAAACTTGAACAAAAACAAATTGAAATTAATGGAACAAAACTGAATTGGAAAATGATCAATGTGATTTCATTCATTCATATATGTGATTACATTTTACATCATATAGAATCATCATATGGCATCATTTGCACATGGATTTACAACAAGTTTGTCACATGGTTTGCAACCTCCATCCCACGAATTCAACAACAACTTAACAAATTAGAACTCACACATTTCACCCTCACATTCCTCTCACTTTCAAATGGAATCACCAACCAATTCACCAAAATATCTTGAATTCATACACTTACATCACTTACATACTTACCAATCTAGACCTAATCCACTAACTATAAAGCCTAAGCATCAATAATTTATTCGGCAACCATTATCTACCAAATTCATAACCAAAAAAATCTCTGAGAATTTATTCACATTGAGGAAAGATTTGAGCAAACCAAATCGAGCCTCCATAGCCTCCACCTTCATCTTTACTTGAGCCACAAGTTGCATAAAAAATTCAAAGCCACTGAAGAATACACTGGAAAAAAAGAACACCTAAAAACCTCTATGAATTTTTTCGAATTTAAGAAAATTCTAACCTAAATCGATCTACCTTAATCCTCATCCTTTAAGTTTCTTCGTAGATTCAAGTTACCACTTCCTAATCCTTTACTTTCCATATTTGAACCTCAAACAACAACATAGAAACACACCGTTTTAGAGTAGTTTCAAAGATTTTATGAAGGAATGGAGAAGAAGGGTAGAAAAGAAGCTAAAATAAGAAAGAAAAGTTGAAAAATTGCATTTACCTAGAAGTTTGAAGCTCGCCGAAATCTGGATTTTGACCACCGAAAACTTCATACATAGCCAGAAAATTCATCGGATTCTGGGGTTTTCAGAACTCTGGTTTGGTCAATTTCTTCTTCTTTTTCACTCATTTCCTTTGCCATACAGTTCTTGCACTTACTATGATCATTTTCCCCATTTTTATTGATGCTAGTTTCACCTAATTCACACAAACAGTCAAGGTTTAAAACCTAGGGTTCATCGTGTTCATGTGTGTTCATATTGCATTTTCCAGGTTTTGTTTGTTTGTGGTTCATGCTTGTATGTGTCTATGTTAATTTGGTTTGAAGCTTGCTATGAGATGAAATAAGTGTTAATATTGATTGATTGTGTTCATGTTTTTGGAAAATTGTTCAAGTGTTCATCATGAACACTATAAACATGATGAACGCGAAGAGAGAGAAAATTTGGAAAATAAGAGGGATCTCATTCGATCCTCTCTTTTGTTCCCATTTGTGAGCCTCTCATTGGAGGCTATATGACGTCTTGAGTGCCATTAGATCCAGAATTCAAGGACTCTTGTACAAAGGTCCCTACGCTAAAGACCATGAACCCCCTTGCTAATCATCATTTGATCATCGTCTAAGGGTCACTCTTGAGTCAACATTTACTTCATTTGACCTAGCGCTCTTGGGCCCTGGGCGCTTTGGGCCCTGGGCGCTTTGGGCCTTGATTTTTTACTTAGCCAAACACCCTATTTCTTCCTCACACCCACCGATGGTGTAAGGGAAGGAGAATTGGGCTTCACCTCATGCCCAAGCGCCAATTGTGCACCACATCCATTGGTTTGTTTGTTGCACCCTTTTATTTTATTATTTGTTTGATTTTCATTTCTTTGGGCTTCAAGCCCATTGCTTGTTTTTTTTTATACATACCATCATGTGAATACTTACACCCCTTTATTTTATTTTATCATGTTGATTTATTGATCTAACTAGCTCATTAACTAAATAATTGAATATAGTTAATGTATATTAAAACTATATTTCACAATAATCATATATTTTTTTAAAACCAAAAATCAATCATTTCACAACTTGATCAACATCATTTATTCTTTATCCCACTTAATAAAAACATATTTTAAAATAAAAAATCAAACATTTTTTTTAACATAATCAACATCAAGTCATTTTCCCAACTTAAATAAAAAATATTTTCTTATTTAAATCGGATGAAAAAGGACTAGTTTGATGTATATCCCTCTTTTCCCCGAGTACTTAGATACCTCCTGTATAGGTTGTCTTTCAAGTATTTGTCATCTTTAAAAGACTTTAATTTGATCAAATCTTTTTCGTAATTAAATCGTATGAAAAAGGACTAGTTGAATGTATATCCCTCTTTCCCCCGAGTACTTGGATACATGTTATATGACTTGCCTTTCAAGTACTTGTCATCTTCAGAAGAATTTAATTCGATTAAATCTTTTTTCGTGATTAAAACATATGAAAAAGGACCAGTTGAATGTATATCCCTCTTTTCCCCCAGGTACTTGGATATCTGATGTATAGCTTACTTTTGAAGTACTTGTCATCTTCAAAATACTTTAACTCAATCAAATATTTTTCACAATTAAATTGGATGAAAAATGACTAGTTTGATGTATATCCATTCCCCCCCCCCCCCCCCCCCCCCCGAGTTCTTGGATACCTGTTGTATAACTTGCCTTTAAAGTACTTATCATATTCAAAAGAATTTAATTATATCAAATCTTTTCGTAATTAAAACGAATGAAAAAGGACTAGTTGGATGTATATCCCTATTTTCCCCGAGTATTTGGACACATGTTGTATAACTTTCCTTTGGAATACTCGTCTTCCACATAAAAGAAACTCCAAACCTACTTTTTCCGCCTTAGCGCAACCAAACTTTTCATAAATGAACAATGTTTTGTCTATTCTGACGTGATACATAAACAAACACTTCAGCCTCATATGCACGAGCAACAAGTATTGTTTGACCACTCGAATGCGATCAAACAGGATCCATTCTGATGCGTTATACAAACAAATGCTTCGGCCTCCCATGCGTGAGCAACAAGCAATGTTTAACCGCTCAAATGTGACCTAAACATCATTCACTAAGTTCAACCAACACACATGATTTTCTAAAATAACTATGTAGCTTTGAATTCCTCATTGCACCTGGGGATACGTGGGAGTGATATTCAATGTCTCATCAAACACCCTAATAAAAACTTATTTTTAGTCATTTTCACTGTATATAAACACAACATAATAATGAGAAAAAATCAAATAACATATGCTAACACTCTTATTCGCAAAGCTGATTAAAAGGCTCATGTTGGATACAACGAATGTGTGGGGTGTTAATACCCCACCCTCGCATAACCGAATCCTGGACTTGAATTTAGTTGTGAGGACCATCTTTTTGTTCTTTTAGGGTTTTATCGATGTTTTCCCTTTTAAAAATAAACTTTGGTTGCGACTCTATTGTTATTTGGAGCATTCGTAGGCTCATGTATTTTTCGTATCACGACAGTTGGCGACTTTACTAGGGACGTGCCTAGTGAGTAAAGCCCAATTTAGTCAATTTTGTGTTGAGTATTAACTTTGTTTATTTGCCTTCTTCTAATATCTATTTATCTCTTATGTGTTATCTTTCCTACATGTTTATCTGCTATATGGTTATTGTGTGTTGTGGTTTGGATATTTTGGTTGCTTATACACATTTTAAGAAAGGCTATATACCCGAGTCTAAGAAAGAGTCTATGATTAGGATTGATGGTTGCATAGTGTTGGCCTTCTTGACATATGTCTCGCTTGGTTGGCATGAAAACCTAACTTAGAATAGATCCTCTTTAGGGTATTATTGTTTAACGAGTATTTGTTATTAATCAAAATATTTTCAAAAAGGATCAGTGACTCTGGGAACCGTGTCTAAAACCTTGGAATTTATGGTTGCATAGTGTTGGACTTCTTGACGTATGTCTCACTTGGTTGTCACAAAGGTCTCACCTAAAGTAGGTCCTTTTGAGGGTATTATTGTTTAACGAGTATTTGTTATTAATGGCAATATTCTCATGTATGATCCATGACTCTAGGAACCTTTAAAGCATTAGAGTCATTCCTTGTGAGATCCAATATGTACAAAGCGATCAAAACCATTCCATTATGATAGATCTGTACACGGACCATTTGAAACCATATTCCCCAATCACCTAAAACATGCATAGCATTACATTGCATACCTTTGCATATTTTTAAAAAAAAAAAGGCTTTTGCATCACCATGCATCCATACGTATTAGCATTTGCATCCACATATTCCATGTTCATTCAAAAGAAGAATAAAAAGAAAAACATTCAGTCCATCTTTTCCTCTTCATTCTAAAAAATGTCAAGCAAACAACCATCCAAATTGATTCCTCGACACCCCTATGGGACACGCAAAAATTCTAGAAGAAAGATGGAAGACCTGGAAAAAGGACAAGAAAATTTAATTGAAGATGTTAACTCGCTCAAAGGCACTATGAGCAAAGTCCTTAAGGCTTTGCAAGTAATTGCGAGCAAGATAGATAAAGAAGACCAACCAACTAAGCATGTCGAGAGTGTTAATCCTTCAGGCTTCTATGTGGAACTACCACCCAACCAAGGGGCAGGCGTTCAGTTCTCGCTTTTTGGTCTACCTCCAAACTACAATCGACTGTTTGCAAAAAACAACAATAGTGGTCCAGTTGTTCAGCAAGTGCAGGTCCATGTGAGCACCGAGGCGAATTTTGCTGGCTGTTCAGCATATCAAGGTCCCTTCGGTGATCCTTTCCTTGCATACCACACATCTGGTCTCCAAGACAACCATCTAGAGGTGACAACAGAAGGTGATGAATCCAATGAAAAATACCATGTCCTTGAGAAGAGATTGAGAGCAATTGAAGGGAACAATGTATTCAACCTAGACGCCTTCGATATGTGTTTGGTTCCCAACATGATTATCCCTCCAAAGTTCAAGGTCCCATACTTTGAAAAATATAAAGGCCTTAGTTGCCCTAAGAGTCACTTGGTGATGTACTATAGGAAAATGGTTGCCCAGGCACATAACAGCAAACTGATGATTCACTATTTTCAAGATAGTTTGAGTGGGGCTTCTTTAAGATGATATATGAATCTAGAGTGGGGAAAGATACAATCATGGATGGATTTAGAGGATGCCTTCCTAAAATAGTACAAGTACAATCTAGGCATGGCTCAGGACAAGACAGGACTACAAAAGATGACTAGTAAAGACAAAGAATCCTTCACAGAGTATGTCCAATGCTGGAGAGAACTAGCTTCTCAAGTTGAGTCATCTTTGGTAAAACGAGAGTTAGTAAGCATGTTTATGGATATTATACAATCCCCTTTTTATGAGAAGTGATCGGGATTGTGTCGTATGAATTCTCTGATCTAGTAATGATAGTGGAAAGGATTGAGGATATCATGAATCATGGTAAAATTCCTAATGCTACCGGGGTATCTAGTGGATAAAAAAGTTATATGGGAGTTTCCCAAAGAAAAAGGAGGGTGAATCAAATGTTGTAACATCCATCCAGGGTAAATCTTATCAGGTACCACCAGCTCAGTTGCCATATTACCAATACCCCAATGTGGCAGTTGTACAATATCAACGACCTCTTGTACTTCCCTATCAGCAAGTTGTGTAAGTACCTCCTCCAAATCAGTATCCTCCTCAAAATCAATATCCTCCAAAAAATTAGTACAAAAACTGATATCAACGCCCAAATCAACCTAGGACTAGAAATAATCGCTAGGAGGATCCATCTGTTAATTCAATTCCGATGTACTACACTTAACTATTGCCTTATCTAATCCAAAATGGAATGGTTGTTTCGAAAGTAATGAGGCTGGTGCCTATACCATTCCTAGATTGGTATGATGTAAATGCCAAATGTGAATTTCAGGATGGGTCGTAGAAGCATACCACCAAGAACTGCTGAGCTTTCAAAGCCAGATTACACAAGCTTATTAATTAGAAATTGTTATCATTTATAAAGGAAGCCCTAAATGTGAAAAAAAACCTACTACCCAGACATGGCGGTCTATCTATCAATGTCTTTGAAGAACCTACATAACATGGATTGGTCAAAGAAGTAGGGAGTGTAAGGACTTCTATGGCAGTAATCCGTGAAAAGTTGACTAAATACGGGTTGATTAAAGAAGCACATGATAACTATGTGTTATGTCTATCTGTACAAAATGAATGCGAAGAATTGAAAAGGTACCTTCAAGAGTTAATTGACCAAGGGTTGGTCCATATCGGCCAGACAAAACATGATGCAAGTGTATCCATAGTGGAACCCATGTTTAATAATACTAAAAGGATTTTTAAACCTCTTAAAGTTCCATATAAGAGTAATGACGCTAAATAACCAGTGAACAGGATAAACCATATGGTCATCTGTGTTCCATCACCCTTTCCCTTCACAAGTACGAAGGTGGTACCCTGGATCTATAATACCACAACTTATTTGGGCAATAAACCATTGGTGATAACAGATCCAGAAATCACCAACATAGTCGGCACAAGAGGTATGACCTGCAGCGGTAGATTGTTTACTCTAGAAGGTTTTCAAAAGAAGAGAGTTGAAACTCCTGTGGATCCCTCTAAGAAGAAAGAGGTTTCCCACTCCGGTGGAAGGGCAAGACCCTCAAAGAAGGAAGTATCTCAGGAAGAAGCTGAGGAATTTTTTAGGATCATAAATAAGAGAGTCTACAAGGTAGTTGATCAGTTAAACCAAACTTCTTCTAAGATTTATATGTTATCTTTGTTGTTGAGCTCTGAGGCTCATATAACAACTTTAATGAAAATACTGAGTGAGGATCATGTCACAAAAGACACCATTGTTGACCAATTTGATATAGTGGTAGCTAATATCACCTATAGTAGCTGTTTAGGCTTTAGTGATGAAGATTTGCCGATGTAGGGGAGAGTACATAACATGGCCTTACGTATTTCAATGAAGTGCTCAGACAATATCCTCTCTCAAGTATTGGTAGACACAGGTTCATCTCTGGACGTCATCCCAAAAACAACTTTGATGAAGTTAACGGTTGAAGGATTACTGATAAGACCAAGGGAATTGGGTGTCAAAGCTTTTAACGGGTCTATACGAGCAGTTATTGGGGAAGTTGACCTCCCAATCCTAATTGGCCCTCATACATTTGAGATCACTTTCCAGGTCATGGATATTAATCTGGCCTACAACTGTATCTTGGGTTAACCTTGGATCTGTGTTATTGGAGTTGTCATTTCGACTTTCCATCGGAACTTGAAGTTCATTGTGGGCAATAAAATGATAATAGTCTCGGGCAAAGAGGGCATGCTGGTTAGTCAATTGTGTTCATTCAGATACATTGAATTCGAGGAAGATACATTTTAAACTTCTTTCCAAGCATTAGAATTTGCAAGTGTTGTGGTGCTAAGCCAAAAATAGGGTACTAAAAGGTCCAAGTTGTCGATGTCCTCATGGAGGAACCTGAAGGCGGCAATAGAAAATGGACACCCTGAAGGGTGGGTAAAAGTGATGATTATGCATGAGAATAAAGATCAATTTGGATTGGAATACCAACCATATTTAGAGTGGGCTACAAATCATTAAGTTGACCAAGGGCAGAAACACACTATGCAATAGATCTTCTACAGGTCTAGGTTCAAACATGAGGATCAAATCGCTATGGTCGAAGATAGAAACAAGGAGATACCCACTCTAGTGTACCGCTTCCCTCTGGATGATGTTCTCAACAATTGGAAAGCTATAAAGATTCCGAAGATTATGTCTTGTTTAAACTAATTTGTACATTCTCTTAAAAAGTCTTTTTCTCTGCCCAAGGTAAATGAATAACTTTGTAGGCCTCACTTTGTTTTAATGATTGATTTTATCATCAATAAAATGCATTTTTATATTCAATTGAGATCTCTGTCTTTCAGTTTTCAGTTTTTCAAAATAAAAATGGCAATTTTATTCCATACATTTTTATTTTTCCAGATTTATTTTCCTTTTCTAAAAAAAGAAAAAACCATCCTTATGCATATCCATGACTGAACCCATTGACCATGACACGACTATAATCGCTTACGACTTCAAACTTCCAATTAACCAAGCCTAATAGGATGGTGAGGAAGATTTAAAACTCTAAGAAGAGTTATCCAGATTATTGAAGCAAAAGGATAATATGGTTCAGCCTCACCAGGAGCCAGTAGAAGTGACTGACTTAGGAATCGAGGGGACCAAGAAAGAATTCAAGGTCGAAGCATCTCTATAGGAGAACATGCGAGAAGAGTTGGTCAAATTGCTACAAGAGTATATATACGTGTCTGCTTAGTCATATCAAGATATGTCAGGGCTAGACACCAACACTGTTGTGCACAAGTTACCACTTATGCCGGACTGCCCGCCTGTTAAGAAAAAGCTTAGAAGAATAAGACACAATATGGTTCTTAAAATTCAGGAAAAGTCAAGAAGCAGATTGACACTGGCTTCTTAGTTGTTTCCAAGTACTCATAGTGGGTTGCAAACATAGTTCTAGTCCCAAAGAAGGATGGAAAAGTATGAATGTGCATGGACTACAGATATTTGAATAAGGCAAGCCCTAAGGATGATTTCCCTTTGCCTCACATTGATGTATTGGTGGATAATACAACTCAATTCTCGATCTTTTCCTTCATGGATAATTTCTCCGGCTATAAACAGATTAAAATGGCTCATGAGGACATGTAGAAAACCACATTTATCACCCCATGGGGCACTTTCTACTATAAGGAAATCCCTTCAGGCTTGAAAAATGTTGGGGAAACTTATCAAAGAGTAATGGTAACTCTCTTTAATGGCATGATGCATAAAGAATTGATGTATATGTGGACAACATGATTTCCAAGTCCCAAACAGAGGAAGAACACATAATCCATTTACAAAAGTTGTTTGCTTACATGAGAAAGTACATACTATGCCTAAATCCGACAACATTCACTTTCAACGTCAGATCTGGAAAGCTGCTAGGGTTCATTGTTAGCCAATGAAGAATATAAGTTAATACTGACAAGGTCAAGGTAATACAGAATATGCCAACTCCTAGTATAGAAAAAGAAGTTTGTGGTTTCTTTTACAAATTGAAGTATATTTCTATATTCATCTCGCATCTGACAGCCACTTGTGAACCAATCTTTAAGTTGTTGTGAAAATATCAATCTATTGAGTGGAACAAAGATTGTCAAGGGGTATTTAATAAAATCAAACAATAATTACAAGAACCATCGATCGTGATACCTCTTTTGTCAGGGAAACCCCTGATTATGTACTTAATAATACTCAATGAATCGATGAGATGTGTACCAGGGCAACATAATGAGATTGGCATAAAAGAGCATGTAATATACTATTTGAGTAAGAAATTCACCGATCTTGAAACTAGAAATTCAATTTTAGAGAAAACCTGTTGTGGATTAGCATGGGCCGCTCGTCACTTAAGATAGTACATGATATGCCATATGACATGGTTGATATAAAAAATGGATCCCATCAAGTACATTTTCGAGAAACCTGTCCTAATTAGGAGGATTGCTCATTGGTAGATGTTGTTGTCTGAATATGACATTCAATATGTTACTCATAAATCCATAAAAAGAAGTGTGTTGTCTGAACACCTCACTCACCAACCAGTGGAAGATTACCAACCCATGTAGTTTGAGTTTCCAAATGAGGATATAATGGTCCTAGATGACAATGAAGCGCCCAAACCAGGAGCTCGATGGGCGTACGTATTTGATGGTGATTCAAATGCCATGGGACATGGAGTTTGAGTTGTATTAATATCTCAAAGGAATTGTTATACCCCTTCAAAACAAGGTTTTGCTTTGACTACACGAACAATATGGTAGAATATGAAGCGTGCATCATAGGTATTGAAGCTGCCATTGACCCGAGAATCAAAGTTTTGGAGGTATATGGAGATTCAACACTAGTTATTCACCAAGTGAGAGGAGACTAGGAAACCCGTCACTCTAAGTGGATCCTATATCATGCCCGCATCATAAAACTGATGAGCCACTTGGATGAAATCACTTTTCATCACACCCCTCGAGAGGAAAACCAGTTGGCTTTGGCTACATTGTTGTCAATGTACAAAGTGAGATTTCCCAATGAGGCACCATCCATAAGAATTGATTGTCAAGATGAGCCGACATATTATTAATTAGTCAAAGAGGAAATTGATGGCAAACCATATTTTTATGACATCAAATTCTAGCTTTATAAATAGGAGTACCCATCAAATGCTTCAAATGGCGACAAGAAAACCTTGAGAAGGTTAGCGTCTAAGTTATTCCTAAATGGCGAGGTGCTCTACAAAAGAAATCATGACATGGTTATGCTCATATGCATGGATATACACGAGGAAAACATGCTTATTAAAGAAATTCACGAAGGATCTTTCGGCACCCATGCCAATGGGCATGCAATGGTAAAGAAAATCCACAAAGCCGACTATTACTGGTTGACTATGGAATCTGACTGCTTTAGATATGTCAAGAAGTGCCACAAATGTCAGATTTATGCTATTAAAGTGCACGTGCCGCCAACCTCTTTGAATGTCTTGACATCACCATGGTCATTCTCTATGTGGGGAATATACATGATCAGGCTCATCGAGCCGAAGGTTTAAATGGACATCAATTCATCATGGTTTCCATAAACCATTTCACCAAATGGATTAAAGCTGCTTCTTACACAAATGTAACAAAACAAGTAGTCGTCTGGTTTATCAAGAAAGAGATAATTTACCGTTACGGGGTTTCCAACAAAATTATCACTGATAATGGGTCAAATCTGAACAACAAATGATGAAAGAGTTATGCGAGAGTTTCAAGATTGAACACCATAACTCGTCACCCTATCGACCAAAGATGAATGACATTGTAGAAGCAACGAATAAGAATATTAATAAGATCATCTAGAAGATGGTAAAAACCTACAAGGATTGGCATAAAATGCTTCCTTTTGCGATGTACGCCTACAGAACGCCAGTCCGCACGTCAACAAGGGAAACCCCTTTCTCTCTAGTATATGGATTGGAAGTTGTACTTATAATTAAAGTTTATGTCCCCTCATTGAGAGTGTCTTGATGGAGACTAAATTAGAAGAGGCAGAATCAGTCCCAAATAGGTTTGACCAGCTGCTGAATCTCATAGACGAGAAAAGAATGATTGCATTATGTCACAATCAGTTATATTAGAAGAGGCTAAAGAAAGTATTTGATAAGAAGGTCTGTCCTCGAGAGTTCAAGGAAGGCGACCTGGGGCTGAAAAATGATTTTGTCTATCCATAAGGATTCACATGGGAAGTGGGCTCCAAACTATAAGGGTCCATATATCGTGAACTATGGTAGAGCCTTAATCCTTACCACCATGGATGGAGAGGAGTTTCCATTTCTAGTGAACTTCGATACAGTCAAGAAATACTATTCCTAACAATAACAAAAAGAGATAAAACTCGCTAAGTCGGAAACCTGAAAAGGAGACTTAGGCAAAAAAGGGTATCCCGGTGGACTGAAAACTCAAAAGATCGGTCCAGGAAAAAATTAGGGATATGAAAAGAAAAGAAATAACACGCTAAGTCGAAAACCTGAAAAAGGCGACTTAGGCAAAAAAGGGTATCCCAATGGACTGAAAACTCGAAAGAGCGGTCCAGGAAAACAATAAGGATATGAAAGGTAAAGAAATAAGTTGCTAAGATGAAAACCTGAAAAGGAGACTTAGGCAAAAAAGGCATCATCTCGGTGGACTAAAAACTCGAAAGAACGGTCTAGGAAAAAGTTAGGGATTTCTAAAAAGGCATAAGACTACAACTCATGAGCCTACACGAAACAGAACTCAGATGGAAGGGAGCAGTCCAACCACCATCTTCAGAAGCAAAGTATTATGACTTAGAGGTCATAGGGAAGATATCATGTGTTATGATTCAATGGAAACCTGAATAAATTCCCATTGTCATTTTTGCTTTCTCTTTCTGAAATCTCCTCTTGTAGGGATTTACATTTTCATGTACTATTATCCTGTGTATGAGTCACGTTTCTTATCAAATAAAATCGTTCATTTGAACTTTCTTGATCATTTTTGTTTTTTCTGCTTGATTTCAAAATTTCGATTATTTTTTATATTAAAACATTGAAACAAAAAGCTTTGAAACCATAAACTACTTTGATGTTTGAAATGTCTAAGGAAGATTGTTAGCCTACAACAATACATCCGATTCACAAAGCATAAAACATCTTGACAATCGTCATGATCTGAGCAAAGTAAAATATGCTATTCTTCCAGAGAAAAGAATCAACATGAAACCCGCCAGGCGGTAAAGAAAAATTAGGGTCTTCGTGACCGTTCTTGGATAATATCCAACGAGTTTCCCCTGCATCCATTCCTTGGAGAGTCTCTTGTATGTCCCTAAAAAATCTACCTTCATTGAGAAGCGGCTGGATATGATTTTTATTATTACATCTATCTTTAGTGAGAAGCGACTAGATACAATGACGCTAGTTGTCTACCTTCAGTGAGAAGCGACTAAATATGATCATCCCCACGACTTTGTTAATAAACTCTACCTTCATTGAGAAGCGGATGGATATGATTCTTGTTAGTACATCTACCTTTAGTGAGAAACAATTGGATACAATTTTTGTTAGTACATCTACCTTCAGCGAGAAACGGCTGGATACGATGTTGCTATTAGTCTACCCTCAATGAGAAACGGTTGAATATGATCACTCTACGACTTTGTTAAGCAAATCTACCTTCAGTGAGAAGTGGATGGATAAGATTTTTAATAGTACATCTACCTTTAGTGAGAAGTGACTGGATAAGATGATGCTAGTGGCCTACCTTTAATGAGAAGCGGCTGAATATAATCATCCCACGACTTTGTTAAGAAAATCTAACTTCAGTGAGAAGCGGGTGGATACGACTTTTCTTAGTACATCCACCTTCAATGAGAAGCAGTTGGATACAACTTTTATTAGTACATGTACCTTCAGCGAGAGGCGGCTGGATACGATGGCGCTAGTAGTCTACCTTCAATGAGAATCAGATGAATATGACCATCCCCACGACTTTGTTAAGAAAATCTACCTTTAGTGAGAAGTGGCTGGAAATGTTTTTATTAGTACATCTACCTTCAGTGAGAAGCGACTGGATACGATGATGCTAAGTAACCTACCCTAAGTAAGAATCAAATGAATATATTCTCTAGATACCTTGTTATGAATCTAACTCCATCATAAACGGTTAAACATGATTCTAGTTAAAGAAAATCCACTTCCAACATAAGCGGTTAAACATGATTTTAATTATGGGTCTACCTCCAACATAAGCGATTGAATATGGTTTTGGTTCCGTAATTATATCTCTAGTGTAAGCGGTTGGATATGATTATATCCCGAACTTGAGCATTTGGATACGATCCTCGTAAAGTAATCTACCTTTGGCTATGAGGGGGCGAATATGATACTTTGTTAGGAGTTCATCCCCGGTAGAGAAACATAACATGATTACACTTTTGTTATGATCTACCCTTAGTAAGGAAGATTATTTGTCCTTATCCATTCCATAACCGTGGTTTTTGAGCTATTTCTTCTTTGCTCGGTAAAAGAGAAGAAGATCATACACTTGTCAGCCAACAACTAATCCAAGAGTTGAAGGAGCATAAAGAAACATACACACGACTATACAAGTCAAAACAAAATTATGATGTAATTTATGAATCTCTTGTTCCTTGGATTAGTGGACCGACACTAGAGGATAAATAAATGTGCTTCTCTAAAATGGGTCGTCTTATAACAAGTACGTGAAGGAGAATTGCCATCCAAGACGCAGCGGAATTTAAAAATTTCTCCATTTAGTGATCCTTACAAATGGGCATGATCAGTGATAGAATCGTTACCTCTTGTGGCGATCCAAACCTTTGGTGCAGATCTCTTGTAACGATCAAAACCTTGGATACAAATCCACAGAGTGATCACGAGCGTTGAATGATGACAAGGTCTCTACTCAGTCCACACGAACGGGTTCCTTCAATCTCAGTGCTAGCTGGTACAAATGAAGACTTTGAGTGAGAGAGAGAGAGAGGGAAACGAAATTCCTAGTCTTCACTTGAGTTTTAGTCTGAGTGACAATGCTTTTACCCAAGGGTTCTATTTATAGAACCACTTGTGTGGGTTTCAAGCTAAAAAGCCCACTTAAGTGTATTTTGGCCCATATCTTATAATATGCCCAAAATCACTTAAGCGTGTGGTACCTTACCATATTTCGTATTCCACTTAAGTGCACCGTACCTTACGGTGTTCCTTAGTTACTCTATCTCTCATCAATCCGTCTTTTGTGTGTGACCCTATAGGTTTTCGCGACGTTGGCAATTATATTAAATCATGCATTTAACATAATAAACAGTGAGCGATATCTAGCAACACATCACTGCTACCCAAGTCACGAAAATGTCATGTGATCTGACAAGTCCTTCTGTGATAATAATTATGTGTATAATCACCCCTTTGACCTTATGTCTATATTGAACACAAGGTATAAACCGTGTCATCCTTGTCCAGTTCAATATTGGGCCCATAGACATTTATCCTGTTACGCAGGATGAGCAAATTCCATCTAGGTCACTCATGTCCCTCAACATGCTTTGTGGAGTACCCATCAACTGTCTTTATGGTTATCCAGTTACGGACAACGTTGGATCAACAACAAAGCACTCGACTCTACATCTAGGGTCCATAGTGGTTTCAGGTCGAAGAGTGACATACACTATTATCACCATGAGAATAACTTATGACACTTTGCATAACTTTCTATATAGTATTCTCATAGCGGGTCAATCCGGTATAAATATTACTCTTAATATTCATACCTATGTTTAAGACTTGATAACTCTTTATCCATGATCCATGAGATGTGATCATCAGTCTACAAATATAATAGTCTTAATGCTTTAATGTTATCCCACTTCACAATAAAGCTCAACTACTGATACTTTAAGAATAATGTCCTTATGTTTAATGTGATATCATGATTAAGTCATACTTGATACATTAAACGGACTAGCTATTCTAGGGACTTTATTAATCAAACATAATAAAGAAAAAGCCTTTTATTAATTAATAAATAATTCGATACAAGTACCAAAAGTATTGGCCTCTAGGGCTTACACCAACAGTACGTATGAAAGACTATGTATTTATCTTACAAGATACAATTTCTCGGAAACATTTTTTTTCAATGCACACTGCCCCACCTCCAAATTCAAATGATCTTATTATGTGTATCAAGTGGCTTTTAAAATGAGGACACTTTGTTCAAGTTTATTTGAAATCTAGATGCCCTATACCACTGACATCACCAAAGTGGACAACTCATTCATACACAAAAGCGGAGACATGGTTGAATCATTTTTTTTTGGAAATGATGAAAGAGCTCATTTCAATTCATTATAGTGTTTGAATACAATATTGTGTCAATATTGATGACGCCTAATATACACATTTTCAAAGAAATTAACTCTTGTCTCAGTTTAAAAAAAAAAATTCTTTCCAAAACAGGTTCTACTTCTCACTGTTATGTGTTTCTGTAGTGTTGAGTATTTTCGGAGATGCATTTTCAGACGCATCCAAACTATTTAAAAAAAATACAAACATGGTAGTTTCAGAGATGTATCTCTAGAACGTTCCATGGTACAAGATAGAAATCCTGAGATTCATATTAATCTATAACTTGTATAAATATGAACTCCCATTTCTTTTTTTTACACCATTACATTACATTATAATGAACATCAATCAGAATACTAGATGTGTCTAATTCAATGCGGCTGAGCCATCGATTGCATTCAAGTTCATTGAGTATATGATCTAAAATTCTTACTGGAAGAACTCCTACCATACGACAATCAAAAAATTGTAAAGCTAGAGTACCGCTCACCCTCAGCTAACAACGAGGGAAACATTGAGTTCAACTACTTCGAGCTCAATACTACTGCAGATGTAAGAGCTATGTGAAATACATTTTCCCGTTATGAAAACAAATTCCCGATCGAGTTGAATGCAAAAATAGTGAGATTTGTCGAAGATATTGTTAAGATGTTGGAACGTCCACGTCGACGTTGATATGTTTCATATATGTAATATCTGATTATTTATGTAATGTTTCATTTTTTTAAGTTATCAATTTTAATTTTAACTTCAATATGTATCAATCCACATATATATGTTATTGAATATGTGTTTTAGTATATTTTGAAGATCCATCTTTGAAATAAGACAACATATCATTTGAATATTGTCAAATACAAATATGATTTATGTTTATGGTCTTAGGTGTCTCTAGCAATTCCCATAATACCTGTATTAGGCTGCAAAAGTGAGTTAGTTGTCCGATTCGTGGATAAAGAAGAAAGAAATGCCTCGTGTCATGTACAACTAAGCTCTTAATCACAAAGGATAAGATAAAAATATGCAAATCCTCTACACCAAAACACTATTTTTGATTAATGTAATCTATTAAAGAAATTGTTTAAAATAATTAACTAATTTCTTTCACTTTCCAATATTGTAATGTACTTTTCTCATAATCCCCTTGTTTTTCCAATACTTCCGAGCAAAATACACAGCAACCGCCACCAATACCCATCAACAAGATGAAGATAATGGTGGCCGTTAAACGAGTCGTCGATTACGCCGTCAAAATTAGAGTCAAACCCGACAAGGTAACCACAAACAACCCTTTTTCCATTCACTGTAAATTTTCAATCTTTAGATGAAAAAGACGCGATTTTTATTATTTTTGCAGACAGGGGTGGTGACCCAGAACGTGAAAATGTCGATGAATCCATTTTGTGAGATTGCCCTCGAAGAAGCCCTTAGAATCAGGGAAGCTGGTTTGGCATCAGAGGTTGTGGCAGTTAGCATGGGGCCTTCTCAGTGTATTGACACTCTTAGAACTGGTCTTGCTATGGGAGCTGATAGAGGGATTCATGTGGAGGCTGATGATTCTCTCTATCCTCTTTATGTTGCCAAGATTTTGAAGAAGCTTGTTGAGATTGAGAAACCTGGCCTTTTGATTCTTGGCAAACAGGTAATCTGCATTTTTGAGGGTTTGTGGAAATTGAGATTTGTGGATTTTTTTTAAAGGTAATGCATTCATTAGATTAAGAGAAGAGAACACAGACAATATAAATTTCATGAGACACTTGAAATGGGACATACCTCATCCATAGTTTTGACTCAAATCTAAACAAAAATCTACATAGTCATAAAAGACGTTACACATAGAATGTTCACAAGCTAATAGGACACGAACAAACCTGAAGTAGAAGCAACAACTGGTCATCCAGTCAACCAATCTCTTCCGAACATGATCAATGGCAAGATAGAAAAGAGAATCCGCAGGCTTTTTTCAAATCCAATTAGGGATGATTTCTTTGACTTGTGTTTACGCATTTCGACTATCTTTGGTCTCAATAATGTCCACTTTTATCAATGTTAGAATATTAATGGATGAGTAGAGGAAATGTAGGCGCTGCTCCTGGACACAACACTTTTGAGGCTTTTTGTCAAACACCTTGAGTGCAAACTTAGACCTCAAAAGACAAAGACACAAAATAAAAACCACATAAACATGATTAGACAAATCTGCCGGCGGCTTTCGGCTGCAAGGTGTAGAGTATCCATGGCGACTTTGGAGGTTGCCGACATCGAAGGTGAAAGAGCAGCTACACGGGTGAGAGGTATCTTCATTGTTGTTAAACTTGAGATGTGAAAACCTAACATTGCAAACTCTCCATTTCTTGGTGGTGGTGGTGGCTTCGGTAGCGGCCGCAAATACGGGAAGGGAGGGTTGACGGTGGTTTGAAGAGGAGAAAGGGGGTAATTGAAGAGTGAGTTTGTTTTGGTAAGAGCATGTGGATGAAGTTGAAAGGAGTGGATAGTGTGCCCTCAATAGAGGAGGAGGTGACCACCATAAGTGTGGGAGAGAGAGGAGAGCCACCATGAAGGTGGGAGGCGGCCACCAAACCCTAAATGGTTGGGGAAAAGTTCTAAAGAGAAGGGAGAGCATCTCTCTCTAGAAAGGGATAGGGTGTTTGTTAATACACTCTATTTTCGTCTTCGAGGTTTGTGGAAATTGAGGTTTGTGTTTGTTGGTGATTTTTCATTGTGATGGTTTGTGAGTTTAGATGTTTTGTTGTTTGATTTTTTTGGGTTATTAGTTTATAGCTATGAAGCACGGACGCACAACACTGAAACTACTTACACATTAGCACCGGTAGTAATTTGAAAAGAAATGAATAAATTAAACGTAATCACAAGTGTCGGTTTCGGACACTGACACAGACACATAGACACGTACACCATTTTTCAGAGATAACGGTGCTACAAATGTTTATAGTGACGGGATCAGTTGAACTATGTTTTCTTGTACAAGTCATCCCAGTCCCTCCATTTTTCACTGTGAATAGGACACTCTCTGCATGATTGGTTCCATGAAGCAAAATTGATCCGTGATGTCTAGAATTGGTTTTGATACGTTTGCATGATCTCGAGTGGAAAATATTTGACTTCAAGAATCGATACTCTTTGCCCCCGCGGTATGGTTGAGAGCCGTTGTTGTAATCTGGATCGTTGCATTCATACTTAAAGTTATTGTTCTTCAATCCACTTTTACATGATTATATCCAAACATAAATCATTTTTTCACCTATCAAATTGGGATATTATTAAAATAATGATGACGTTTGGATGATCGCCATTTTCTAGAACAATATACAATCTCTAACTCTATGAAAACATTTGGATGGTCATCATTGTCTAGTCTATTAAGTTTTTTTTTCCTTTACTTGTATATTTTCAGGCCATTGATGATGATTGCAATCAAGCAGGGCAGATGGTAGCAGGACTTCTCAACTGGCCACAAGGGACTTTTGCTTCAAAGGTCAGTCCATCATCTACATCTTCAGCAAATAGTGTCCTATTCATTTCTTTGGCTAGCTATCTATGATATTCATAAGTTAGATACCATGTTAGCACAATGTATTCCAGTTTATATATATTTTTTTTCCATTCTTGATCCTGGTTTGATCTTAAGGTAAACACTATATTTGAATAGCAAATGAATTTTAGTTGATTGAGTTTTCTTTCCTCTTTCTAGAGTCTATTGTTGATTAAGTTTACAATGTTAACCAACTGACAATTTTCCAATTCAGTTATGATTTTGAATAATCATTTTAACCTAAACATGAAATTATTTCTTTTCTTTGAATTGTTCCATAACTAACTTCTTTCCGGTAGGTTGTCCTCGATAAAGAGAAACAAGTAGCCACTGTGGACAGAGAGGTTGACGATGGTATCGAGACTATCTCTTTGAACTTACCAGCTGTAATAACGTAAGTATCACATTCATTTGAGCATGCTGTATCATACCATAATGCAAAATGTAGTGAAATACTAACGGTTGTTTTTCACCAGGACATTTAAAATCGTAGGTATGGTTAGAATCTGTTTCATAACGCCACATTTTATCGCCAGAACATAAACTATAATATTGTACCCTTCACCTTACCGGCTTTCTTGATATGTAAGTTTTGTGCTTTTTCTTGTCGCAGCACTGATCTGAGACTGAACCAACCAAGGTACGCCACACTTCCAAACATAATGAAAGCAAAAAAGAAGCCGATAAAGAAGTTTACTCCAGAGGAGTTGAGTGTGGAAATCAAACCCGATTTGGAGATTGTCGAAGTGACAGAGCCTCCTAAGAGAAAATCAGGTGTTATTGTTTCTTCTGTGGACGAGCTTATTGACAAACTAAAACATGAAGCTAATGTCATCTGATTATTCTCTCCATTGTTCATTATTTCAAAGGATAAACAAAACATTGCACAAAGATTCTGTTGTATGCTCAAGTGAGCCAATAAATTTTAAATACATATTCTAAAATTGTCACGATTAGACTCTGTATAAATTGTTGGTGATCCTAGTCAACTTATTGATGAAGCAGCTTCATCTTAGAGATAAATTAAACAACCCATTTTCAGAATGGAATTGCTTTGAGGCGCAGTTCAAAAACCAAACATAGAATCCAATTCCCATCTATACTTTTTTCATTCACTAATTTAGAGAATGTTCTCTTTGCAAATAAACATGTGGTTTCTTGTTGCTTCAGACTTCTGATTAGTGCTTTGTACACTGTTTTCTAGAGGCATTTTTGTGCTTAACTATTTTTGTTTCCATCTCTGTTTATTTGTCCTCCAGATTTAATTTTAATTTTAATTTTTTGTCCACACTTGGTTCACTGATTTGTCATCCAATTTTTATTAAAAATTTAGATTATGTCTAATTTCATATTTCAAAATCAACTTATAAGATAAATATTTGCCTCTATTTATAAATATATGTTCATGATATTTTTCATCTAATGTAAAATTCTTAACAATTCGAACTCTGAAGCTGAAGAGCCCATTTGTTTTAATAAAAGGGAGGGGAGGGGAGGGGAGGGGAGGGATAAGAGATATTTGATTTACATTTATGTTTTATTCAAAATATATACGGTGAGAGATTTTAACTACAAATATATTCACAAGGTGAAAAAAAATATTTTAAAATTAATTTACTTTTTTTCTTTGTAATTTTATCATAAGAATTGAGATATTTACCATTTGAAATTTGAACAAAAATTTATTTTAGAAATATAATGATATTTATTATTAATTATTTGAACACAAATTCATTAATGAAATATAAATATTCAAACCAGAGAACATCATAATTTATTTTATAAGAAAAAAATATTTTGTAAGAAATTAACCATAATAATATAAGTTTAAAAAAATAATTGATTACAACAAAATATAAAAAAATTATTATAAAGAAAAACAGTGACATTAAAAGAAATAATAATAAAAGATGGAATTAATTATTATTCTTAGAAATGTTTTTTTTTATGGTCAATCGAATTTTGTTGATACTGTATTGTAAGATACATTACCTATAAAATGAAATTTTTATATATCATATTCGAACATCAAAATAATTTATGATTCAATATCCTAAAATTGTACTCCTAAAATGTACAATAGTGAATAGTGATTGAAGAGGATATAATAGATAAAAGCTGGCAGAAATTTCATCCATTATATCCTTTGAAATTTCGGTCATCTTTTGCATGTTTGATGTTTTCTTAAATTTTAATTACAAACATGCAGTCTGTCTTTTATTATAATACTATACTTTTAAATTTATAAAAAATAATATAATGGATAAAAGATATATAACATAAATAGAGAGTAATTATAAATTTATTCAAGTGATATTTAAAATATTCATTAAATCAACATTCATATATATATATATATATATATATATATATATATAGAGAGAGAGAGAGAGAGAGAAAATGAATATTATTTTTAATATTTATCAAACTTTTTCTTTATCTCATAACCATTTCTCTAATCACACCATCTCGAAAATATATATTCATCTTCTTTAACTTTTATTTTTTACTTGAAACACACTTATGCAATCATATCTTAATTCAATTTTTTTTCTTCAAAATTAACTAAAATTAGTTTATAAATTTATTTTGGAGAATTTCTTATCCCATCCTATGGGATGGAAAAACACTACATGAAAAATAAAAATTGTCCCTCAGATTTTGGAGATACATCCCCAGATGCACCACCTTAAGGCGCACCAATTGAGTGCTACTCCAGATTAAAACAAAAATTTATTCTGGAGATGCATCTACGGGTGTTTTCAACAAATATATTGATATTTGAGTTGTCCGATGGATATTCCGAAGATGCATCTTCGGAAGATTGGAGCGGAATTTTGAAAATTTTGTCACCTTTGCATGTCTCATATTTTGAGAGATGTATCTCCGAAATAATTTGATAAAACACTGAACTGCATGATCACACAATCATACTTATTTTCTACTTCAAACCCTTACAAAAAACCCTTACTTTCTCAATTGCGTGTCCCCTTAAGTTGCGTGGTTATATGTTGGCAAATAAGAAATGGAGATTTAATGTCATATGTGGTTTACATAACCATGACTTGTGTGAAAAGTTAGTTGGTCATCCAATTGCGTGTCGCCTCATGCCGGAAGAGAAGAATGTGTTCCATACATTACATTGAATTTGGTTCAACTGAAAAATATACTTGCAACTTTGAAACGTGAAAGATCCGAAAATACCTCAAATATTAAGCAAGTGTACAATATTCGGTACCAAACTAATAAGGCATTAAAGGGGGATAAAACTGAAATGCAATAACTCTTGAAACTGTTGGATGATAACAATTATGTGTCTAGGTACCGAACTTGTGAGGATGGAGTAACTGTTAGAGATATATTTTGGACTCATCCTGATTCCATTAAGTTGTTCAACGCCTTTCCTACTATACTCATTATTGATTCAACGTACAATACCAACAAGTACAGACTTCCATTATTGGAGATGGTTGGTGTTACCTCTACAAAGAAGACCTATTATATCGGGTTTGCATTTCTAAAGAGCGAAAAAGAGGAAAATGTTACTCGGGCCTTAGAGGTGTGTCAGGAAATGTTGAAGGACTAAGAAGAGATGCCTAAAGTGATTGTTACCGACCGTGATACCACTTTGATGAATTCAGTTGCAAAGGTATTTCCTACTTCTTATGCATTACTTTGTAGGTATCATATAACAAATAATGTGAGAATTCAGATTAAACTTGCGGTAAGGACGAAACAGATGAAGTCTGAAGATGGAAAAATAGTGAAGGCGAGTGTGGTAGTGGAAAAAATAATGGATGCATGGAATGGTATAGTAAATTCTTCCACTAAAGAGTATATGCCGATTTCGTTATACATTTCAGGAAGGTGAGTGAGAAATATCCTGATTTGTTGAAATATGTCGAAAGCATAATTCTTGACCAAGTGAAGGAGAAAATTGTTTGTGCATGGACCGATCAGGTTAGACACCTTGGGAATACAAAAACACACCGAGTTGAGTCAGCCCATCAATTGAAGAATTGGTTGGAAAATAGTAAGGGCGATTTATGTAGAGATTGAGACTCCGTGAACCAAATGACCCAGAACCAGCATAAAAGATACATACATCATTTGGTCGAAGCATCACAGTTTTTAGACACAAATTTAAAGACAACAATTTTTATTCTCAGTCGGCCGACAACATATCTTGAGCGGGTTTGAATTATATTTTTCACGAAGCTAAACAAACTGATATTGTAGGCTCCAATAGCGAAATGTGAATGCATAATTGTGAAAACCTATGGTCTCCCATATGTTTGTCTTATTGTACAGAAGGTGAAACTTGATAGTCCGTTAAGAATGGATGATGTTTGTAGTCACTGGAAGAGGCTTAGGTTTGATGATGATGATGATGTAATGAAAGACGGTAAATCAAATATCTCTATCTTGACCGGATGAGAAGTGATACAAGAGATATTTTTGAAAGCCGATGACAATATTAAACTCCACATCAAAGAATGAATGAGGAAGATTGCTTATCCAGAAACCAGTGACTTGAAACCACCTTCACAATCGGTAAAACCAAAAATGTGCTCTGAAGACTCAAGCCTACCAAGTGACAATTCAATAACGCGATCTTCTTTGTATTTTGAACATGTTGACAAAGTTTTTCCGGACTCACCAACTTCAAGATCTCAAAAAAGTGTTTTTGAAGGAGATCGCATTAGCAAACCACCTCCACCAAAGATTACATTCATTGACGAGATGTCGGTTTTTATGCACAAATACATCGAGCGGATCGTCAATGTTGGGGGTGTCAGTAATTGCGGTTATCGAATTGTTTCAGCTTTACTTGGTAAAGAAGAAGATAATCATACACTTGTCCGCCATTAACTTATCCATGAGTTGATGACTCATAAAAAATCATACACACGACTTTACGGAAAGAAATAAAACTTTGATGTAATTTACGAGTCTCTTGTTTCTTGCATTAGTGGACCGACACCGGAGACAAAATGAATGCGCTTCTCTGAAATGGGTCACCTCATAGCATGTGTGTATGATAGAGTGTGTATTGATCTTACATGATACAGTTTTTTGAAACCTTTTTCCCACTGCACACCGCCCCACATCAAAATCCAAATGATCGTATTATGTGTATTTGGTGGCTTTCAAAATCATGACGCTTTGTTTAAGTTTACTTGAAACCGGGATGTCCTATACCACTTACGCCACTGGAGTGGGCAACTAATTCAACAATAAAAGCCGAGACTTGGTCAAAAAAATTTGTGGAAAGGATGCACGAGTTTGAGAAATTGAGCAACATTGAAAGAGAATGAAATGCAAAAAAGTCAAAGGGGGTATCACCATACTTATAGATTTTCCCGGTGAAAAATCTTTGGATTCATTTTAACTTTTTGTTTAGCAAGACCAAAAGTGTATGTAATTGTGTCTTAATATTAATGAAGTGTAATATATAGAATTTTTAAATATTTTAATATATTTTTGATCTTTGCCAAAACATTTGTTCATTCGCTAAACAAATTTATCAATTAGGTTCTGTCTTATACCTAGTTCAGGATAGTTTCCAGAGATGTATCTCTCGAACAAGATAATAGGGTGTCGTATCGGAGATATATCTTTGAAACCAGCACTGATACACATGATATAGTTTTTGAGGTCCACAATTGTTTAAAACTTCTATAAATTAAGGGACTCTTGTTTTTTATGTCAAACAAACAGAAAATGTCTCAAATATCACAAATAAACATCATCTGGTATGTTGCAAATGTCTCATTCTCTAACACGACACCCATGTGTAAGTTTAACCTCAACGAGTACACCTCTTTTGTAGATCTAACATACGAAGTCCATAATCTCATACCTTACAGAGACAATCGAAAAATTGTCAAACTCGAGTACAAATCACCGTCGATTGACAACGAAGGGAAGATTGAGTTCAACAACTTTGAGCTCAAGACGGATGCAGATGTACGGACTATGTGGAATAAATTTTTCAATTTCGAAACAAAAGTTCCACTCGAGTTGGAAGCGACGATTTCAAGATCGGTCGAAGATATTTTGAAGATGTTCAAGTGTCCACCTGAATATTGAAATGTAATATTTCATTTTATGTTGAAATCACATATGTAATACTGATTTTATGTTATGAATGATAATTTTATTTTGTCTCAATACAAGTTTCTGGTATGTGCCTCTGATTTTGTTGTACATATGGTACGAGAATGCATCTATGGACAAATTTCGGAGATGCATTTCCGGGTAAAAAAAACTCAACTATTAGGGCGTCACTCAGAATGACCTAGATGTGTGTGTATTAGGTGCGTTCGAAGACGAATCTTCAAATTCTAGAGACATTTTAGTATTTTCACGTGCTGTACTATTAATATATATCATGCATTAAGAAATTCTCTTATTTTTGATGGGTTAGCCCGAAAGTCCGTTTGGCCGGTTCGGCCCGACCCATGAAAAACAAAAACCTGTGGGTTGGGCAAAAATAATAAGATTGTGTTTTTAAAATGTTTTTATGGCCCGACCCATGATAAAATATGGGGTTCGTGGGTCGGTCCATTGAATTGGACCCTTTTGACAATTCTACAAGAAAGGATGAAGTGATTAACCTATAATAGAAGACTATCTCATTGACATAACCTCGAACCTATAATAGAAGGCTATCTCATTGACATAACCTCGAACCGTGTAGAGCGAATCCCTTGACCGTTGCTTTGGGCGAGACTCTAGAACATTAGATTGCTAGAATTTTTGTTAGATTAAAATTTTGTCTTGTAAAACAGGAAGCTGAAGTTGAACTTTGCACAAAACATATATTGCCAAGAGTATACCTAAAAATCCTCACTATGATATACATTTTATTCTCACATAGGAGTGCCTCTCTCTACTATCATTTCACCTAAAGTTATTAACTATATTTTGCATTCTTCAAGGTCTTCAATATTGTACTGCAATTTATCTTTGGCCTTGAAATCAACCTCATTGTCACCTTCTTTACCCCACAGCAACAAGTACAAACCCGTGATCACAATAATTGCACCTATGATACTGAAAATATAATGATAACCAAATTTCAGTATTATTCATAATTATGCAAAAAAACAATGGCATAAATAAGTTTTATTACGTGTAAAATAATTCACCTGCCCAAATAAAGTTTTTCTCCAACGACGAAATATGCTAGAATTGTCACAAATATAGTACAAAGAGGGTTAAATACTGTGACAAAAACTGGTCCTTTTTTCTCAGTGCACCATAGGTTAACGTATATGAACAAACCACCAACAATAATTCCCTGTAATTCATAATCATTGATATATAATTAACGTCAGAATTTTATATATTTGCTAGTATTTTTAAAAATTTTTTTTTTACAAAACACACACTGTACTAACCCCATATATTGTTGACCAAAAGTCAAAACTGAATCCTATGATCCATGCTGAAGGGTTATTGTGTTCTGCTATCACTGTGAAAACAGCTGATTGTGCTCCTCCAATAAAACACAACCATGTTGTGAGTGATAATTGTGCAGGATACCTTTTCAAAGTGGATGCCTATAAGAAACATAAAAAGTTCTAGTTATCTCTATAGCACAAAAAATCTCTGAAAACCATGTCACCGATAAGACATCAACACTTATGATTATGTCTAATTTATTTATTTTTCCAAATTATTATCGGTGGTTATGAGTTAAGATGAAAATTACCTGCATGATGTAGGACATAGAAAACAAAATACAACATGAAACGGTAAGAAGTGAACCCTTTAAGCCACTTTCATTGATAGAAGCACTTTTTGGTGGAATATGAATTAGAGGATGCCACAAATTTCTGATTATAGGCCCTTTGTATAGTGTCATGGTCGTAACTCCACCTAAGGATACTATAGTTCCAAGTACTTTCGCTATCCCACGTGGATTATGAAGATCAAGAACCTCAAACCTTAGTGCTACTGCAATAATGAAGGTAAGAGAAGATATGGTGTTGTACATGGAAGAGAGAAAGGTTGGAGAAGTATACTTCAAGCTTGCAAAGTACAAGTTGATAGATAAACTCATCCTGCAATATTTTTATTCATACAAAATATTATTTTCCCATAGTTTCTATAAAGTGAAATAGCACCCCAAAAAAATTATTTGTTCTTACCCTAACAGTGCAAGCAGAAAAAACTCCATAAAAAGAGCAAATGTCAACTTTGGTCTCATGTTTCTGCAAAAAAAAATTAATTGAGTTAATAAATTTTCATATGAAAATGCAAAATATTATCTCTACATGCATTGCGCATGTTAAGATTACTAATCAAAATCTTCATTATGATTAGTTTGGCTAAACACAAACCACAAACTCGGTTGCATTCTAAGAGAAATGTTTATACCTCTCGAGAAAATACGCGAAAGGAAACATGACAACTCCGGCGATAGCATGACGATATGTAACATAAACATAAGGACTCATTCCTTGGTTAAAGGAAGCTTCAGTGATGAAATATAAGAAAGTATAGGAAATTTGGGCTAAGATCATGAGCATGTGTGGTTTGAACTCTGTGAAAAGATGAAGAGAAGGAAATGTTTTTTTCTCCATGATGAGTTTATGATTTGATGATGTTTCTTTGATGAACTTATTTAGAAGCTCAACACATGCACAATATATATAATGTAGACGTTGATGGGTTAATTAACTATATTATTTTTTCATGAGGTTAATTAATTGAATGTGATTCCTAAATGCATTATAAAGGTATTCTGTTCTTTATTAAACACCAATTAGTTATAAGATGTATTCAAATTGTTGATTAAGACTAGTTTAGAATAGACATGTAAAGAAGAATCCAAGAATATGTACCATTGATTAAAAAAAAGATGTTTTGCTATTTTTGCCTATTAACTTTATTACTTTAACATATAATTTATGTATTTTGTTACATTCAACATTTTTTTGAGATGAAGTTATATGGTAAAAACACATTTTTTTCTTTGAAAGTTATCATTTTATATATTTAGAATCGAGTTCTTCTCTCACATTTGTTTATTCTTTCTTGCAAATCTTTGTTTCACATAAGCATATGTCAGCCAAATTGAATCCATGGTGAGTAGTTTTCCTTTAAAATATTTGATTTGATAGGTTATGATTTTGTTCTTCGACTAGAAAGATTTAGAGCAATCGCACAGATAAATTTATTTGATATGATATAAAATATATATGTAAATTTAAAATGAATTTTATTCAATTGTAAAATAAACAATTATCGTGAAACTCAATTATATTAAATAACTATATAAAAAAAAGAAGAAAAAAGTGACACATGAGATAGAGAAAAAAAAAGAAATTTAGACATTTAAAAATAAATATTTTGTCTATCAAATAAAGATAATTTTTTATTAAGAAAAATAGATATTATGCTAATACTGAATTGTTGGATGAAGCATTTTATTATTGTATTTATATGTTAATTCTCCATTCGTATTATCCATAAATAAGCAAAGAGTTTACAAATAGAAGAAATCATATATCTCACGAGAATTTCTTTTATAGTTGTACAAAATATGCTTGAAGTCCAATAGTACAAAATATTTAGGAATGACAATGGATAAAGTTTGGGTAGAGTACTATAGTACCCATCCCCATACTACGATTTGAAAAAATCCTCGTGTCCGAGTCCATATCCGCTTGGGTGTCAAAGTTAACACTCGTACTCGTACCTTATGGGTATGTAAGTACCTATACTTGTACCCGTGACTCGCATTCCTATTAAAAATAAATAGATCAATTATAAAATATCATATAATTTTAAGTTTTTAAAAACATTAAAAAGTTTTCAAACAATTTATTATTGAAATAAACGAACACTTAAGTTGAATACGTAATGGTTTAACATGATATACGTTTTATAATTGATAATCATATATTTTATATAATAATATAAATTAAAATATATAAATATAAATCAAAATACATAAATATATAGTGTGCAGGTATGAGGCGGCGTGGGTACAAAGGTGCCCATACCCGCTTATTTTTGTGGATAATTACCCGAGCTCATGCCCATACTCATTTTTACGGATTTTTACCCCGAACGTTATGAGTAAATTTGCAGCTGTCCATTGGAGATGGATCAAATTATCATCCCTAAAAATACTTCATTTCCTCTATTTTGCTCCCACGATTTCTTCAAGCTCATATGAACGACACAACTCCTCTTCACCCCTGATTCTTCGTTCATAATCTTTTTCCAAGTATGAATTTTCCTTTCTCTCACTTCTTTCTGTAGTGAGTAGGGTTTATGAGGAAATGTTCGAAACAGGGCGTAGATTAACGTTGGGCCGTAGGTTTTAAGGGTTATAGTCACCCCCTTTTATGATTACGACGATGGTGGTGATGATTTATTTTTATTCTATAATTATCCCAGGAACAAAAGGACAAATGTTACTCCTTCTGTCGTGCCCAAGGATGCCGAGAATATTGGATGTGATTACACTTCTGAGGAACAAATCCTCAGTTTCCTATCAGAAGTGGATGTTTCCTCTTCAGAAGATAAAGACATGGTTATTCTGGAGGCTTGCTCGTTGTCGGAGAGGGTGACCACGCCCTTCTCCTATGATCCTCATTCTCCTTACTTTTACTTTTACCTCCCTTTTATCAAGGATATGTGGATTTTCCCCCCTTTCCCTTTTTCCATGGAGATTTTGAGGGTTCTAAACTTTTCGCCCTTCTAGTTATTATCTAACAATTGGGGTTTTATCAGGACCTTTAAGTTTATTTATAATCTGGATATTACTCTTATGGTATGAGTCTTTTCTCCTTTTACACCACCAGACCGACGAAGGGTAGTTGGGTTTCCTTAAGTGGTCTACCAAGGAATGCCATTTTTACATCTCACTCTAATTACTACTAGAATCAGAAGGACAAGTTTTCCCGCGTGAGGGGGCAAGAAATTCATCTTGGAGTGTTAGGGGCCAATGACGCTCCCTATTTCCCTTAGCCCGAACAAATGATCATGTGGCAATCGCCGAATATGACAAGAAGTATCTTACCCTCGAGGAGGCGAGGATTTTTTTGTGAGGGCAAAGATTCTTAGTCCATGTTTCAATGATGTCAAACCTTTTAGTTGCTCATAATGTGTGCTTTGGACGATGTCATCATATCATAGAATGAATTCATCCTCTAACATGCTCAAAGTATAAGTTCAAGATGTCCATGCAAATATGAGCATATTATAGATGTGAATAATGCACTTGATCATCATTGGCACCTTAGGTTCATAAGAGAATGGTTTGAATTGACCAAAATACATCTCAAAAACTCATTTTTGACAATTTAAGAACTTTGAGTCGACTCATGACTTGGAGAGGTCGACTCATTTATGCATATCCCATTCTGTGTAACTCTCGGGTCTGAATAGGTCAAGTCATAGGTCGAATCAATCCTGGCTAAACAATATGAGTCGACTCATCCACCTGTTGCATCAGCTCATTTCCTGTTTCATTTGAACCATGTTGCCATGGGTCTGAACAAGTCGAGTCATAGGTCGACTCAACTCTGGAAAAACCTGTTTGAGTCGACTCATCCCCTGTTTGAGTCGACTCATCGCCTCTTTCAGATGAGTAATTTTGCTGCGGGTCTGAACAGGTCGAGTGGTCGCTGTTGTTACTCAATTTTCTGCTGTGTATTTTTGCAAAAACATTCTTTTGTGTTTGTGACTTGGTCCATACATCATATATATAATATATATATATATATATATATATAATATATATATTATATATATATATATATATATTATATATATATATATATATATATATATATATATATATATATATTCTAGAGTCTCTTTTTCAACTGTCAATAAGAAAAGTGAAAGATATACACTAAAGTTCCTCTTCATCTTCATTCTTCATTGTATTTTTCAACAATTACACATAACAATTTTTGTTGATTATAGTGCATTGCTGTGGTGATAACTTCCAAATAAGATTGTGTAATCTTAGTTTGGATAGAGGCTTTGAGTGGATTTTCTTGAATAAAACCATTGGGTTTTGTCCTCCAAGAATTTGGGGTTTTTGCACAAATCTTTGCTTCATAGATTTAGCCGAGTGAAAGGTTTGAAGAACGATGAGTTCGTTCAAACAAGTAACGGTAACCGGAGGATTGTGACGAAATTTTTGGGTTCAAGCGTCTTGCAATTGAAGTCAGTCGAGCTAGAGTTTAGGAGAAATTGGAGTTATTGCAATAAGGTAGCTACAATCGGAGGTTTCACGCATATCCGATCGAAAACAGCCGAGCTAAAGTTTTGGAGAACGTGGAGTTCTTGCAATAAGGTAGATACAATCTGAGGCTTGTTCGGAATGCTTGAAGCACTTGGTTCAACTCGAATCAAGGGGAGAGAAGTAAATAGGATCTGCAACAACAATTAGGTTTGCTTGGTGGTGATCATTTCTTCTCTTGTATAAACTTTGCAACTTGATAGTAAATATCTCAATTCCAGTTTTAGAGTTAGGGGCAGACGTATCCTAAGCGAGGACGAAAGAGGAACTGCCTAAACAAATCTGGTGTTGTTCTCTCTTTCTTTAACTCTTTAAATTATGCATAAATTGAGTCTTGTGTGAAATTAATAGTAAACTTAATCTCGCTTAATTGTTGTGCATTAAAGTTGTTTGATAAATTGGTGCAATCACTTTGATTGCAACTAAGGAAATTTCTGCACGGTTAATTTTAGTGAAATTGAGACTTGGTGTGGAGTACACACCAAGTGTTTGATAAAATTAACTTCACACAAGTGTATCAATGTTTTAATTGTTCTCTTATTGTGTCAACTCATCATTAGCAGTAACCATATCAAGGATTAGTGTAATTAATTGATTGTTTAAGATAGTTGTTGATTATCTTTATCTTAGTCATTCAATTTGGTTTCACGTATATCCAATTTTTCCACTAACGGATCGTTTAGACGATTATGGTCTAGGGAGCTTTCGCAACCTTTTTTTATTTAAAAAAGCGCTAAATTTTAAATACTAATCTATTCAACCCCCCTTCTAGACCGGTACTATCGTCTAACAAGTGGTATCACGAGCATCGGTTCATCTAGTGCTTCGTATATAACTTTTTTAGAAAATGAGTAACGTTCCTAAAGGGGCGTACAATAGAGCGCCTATTTTTACTGGTGAAAACTACAGTTATCGGAAAGATTGTATGCGTATCCATATCAACTTTATTGATAGGAAGGTATGGGAAGTCATCCAAGATGGTTCTATGGAAATAACTATGACCAATGCAGATGGTGTTGTTATACCTAAACCTGAAGTACAATGGAATGAAGAGGATGAGAAAAAGTATAGCTATGATTGGAAAGCCAGAAATATGATCATCGTTGCCTTAGGTGTTGATGAGTATTATAGGGTTTCCCATTGTACTAGTGCTAAAGCTATGTGGGACTCATTTCAAATTACCCATGAGGGAACCAATGATGTCAAACTAGCTAGAATCAACACTTTAACTCAAGAATTTAACCTTTTTCATATGAAGGATGGTGAAACCATTGCTGATATGTAAAAGAGATTTTCTCATCTAATCAATCGGTTAAATGCTCTTGATAGAACTACCCCAAATGATGTTGCTACTAACAAAATCTTAAGATGTCTTAACAGGGAATGGCAACCAAAGGTCACCGCGATTAAGGAAGCCAATGATATAAGAGTATTTGACATGACAACATTGTTTGGTAAGCTTCAAGAATATGAGCAAGAGCTCATGAACCTTGAGAAACATAAGAAGATTCAAAAGAAGGAAAAGAAGGAGAAAGCTAAGGACACTGAAAGAAAGTCTATCGCTTTAAAGGCTTCAAGTTCTAAGTCATCCACCAATGATACGTGTGAGAGTGAATCAAGTGGTGATGATAAAGATTCGAATGAAGACATGGGGCTGTTTGTAAGGAGGTATAACCGATACCTTAGAAAGAATGAAGTTCAACATTCGGATAAAAATCTTGTCAACTATAGAAGACAATCAAAATTCCCAAATCGAGAGGAAGGTAAGACAACTAAGTCAAAAGGATCATGCTATAACTGCGGAAAGGCCGATCACTATAATCTGAATTGTCCCTTGTTGAAGAAAGACAAAGGAAGAGACAAACGTCACAAGAAATCTAGCAAAGTTAGAAGAGCATACATTGCATTGGAGAGCGATAGTGAATCCTCAAGCGATGATAACTCAAGTGATGAAGAAGAAAATGTCAATATTTGTCTTATGACTCATCAAAAGAAGAAAAAGAATGTAAGTCACTCTAAATATGATCATGTTGATAAAATGTCTTATTTTGATTTGCAAAAAGCCTTTAGTACTCTACACAATGAGGCAAAGGAAGCTTTTAAATGCTTAGCCTCAAATAAGAAAATTTTATGTTATTTAGAAAAGAAGGTTTCCGATTCCAAAAAGGAATTAAAAACTCTTAAGAAATCTATGATAGAGGCCACTAAAGGCAAAACTGAAGATGATAAGGGATTTTGGTTTAGATGGTCTGGATGTGAAACTTGTCACATTTGACAAAGAGAGGTTATAACTCTTCAAGCTAAATTAGACAAGGACTTACAACCTAAAGTTACCTTTGCTATTGATCAATCATATTTTAGAAGTAACATGAATAATCCTTATCAAAAGTACACTTATGTGGTAAAGGATCAAGTTAGCAAAAGCAACTCTCATCCAAACTTAAATTGTCTATATTGTTGCAAGAGGGGACATACTATTGGTAAATGCCGATTTAGGAGATTTTTGGTTCCTAAAGGAATTTTTCAATGGTTTCCCAAAGGCAACTAAAGTTTCACTCACACACAAGGACCCAATGAAAATTGGGTACCTCTTTTCCTTGTTTAATTTATAGGCGGAATGTCTTGAGGATACAGAGAGAACATGGTTTCTCGATAGTGGATGCTCAAGACACATGACAGGTGACATTTCCTTATTCTTTGACTTTGTGGCTAAGAAGAAAGGATTTGTAACCTACGGTGATAATATTAAGGGAGCTATACTCGAAAAAGGTAGTGTAGTTAATCCCTCCTCTACTACTATCTCAGACGTGCTTTTAGTTGAAGGCCTTAAGCACAATCTCATTAGAATTAGCCAATTATGTGACAAAGGATATAAAGTATCGTTTTCAAAAGATTGTTGCATGATTGAACATAATGATAAAAAGAATGATGTGCTTAAGGGATGGAGGGTAAATAATGTATACATGCTTGACTTGAATGAAGTATCTTTGACTAGCGCTAAATGTCTCGTCTCCATGAGTGAAGACTCTTGGCTTTGGCATAGGCGATTAGCTCATGTCAACTTTGACTTGCTAAATAAAGTTATTGCAAAAGATCTAGTAATTGATCTTCCCAAAATCAAATTTTCAAAAGATCACTTATGTGATGCGTGCCAAATGGGAAAGCAAATAAGGATCTCTTTTAAATATAAAAATATTATTTCCACAACGAGACCCCTTGAACTTCTCCATATGGACCTTTTTGGGCCATCTAGAATTAAAAGTCTAGGTGGAAACTACTATGGTTTTGTTATAGTAGATGACTATGCTAGATTTTGTTGGACCATCTTCTTAGCAAGTAAAAGTTATACTTTTTCAGCTTTTGAAAAGTTTGCCAAGATTTCTCAAAACAAATTGATCACCAACATAGTTACTATCCGAAGTGATCACAAAGGTGAATTTGAAAACCATCTCTTTGAGGAATTTTATGAAACAAACAACATTGATCATAATTTTTCTGCTCCAAGAACTCCACAACAAAATGGAGTAGTGGAACATAAAAACCGAGTTTTAGAAGAGCTTGGAAGGACTATGATCAATGAAAACGGCCTTCCTAAATATTTTTGGGTCGATGCCATAAATACGGCTTGTTATGTATTGAATAGGATACTCATTCGTCCTATTCTAACCAAAACTCCTTATGAATTGCTAAAGGGAAGGAAGCCTAATGTTTCACATCTTCATGTCTTTGGATGTAAATGTTTTGTATTAAATAACGGTAAAGAAAACCTTGGTAAATTTGACTCAAAATCTGATGAAGGTATCTGTCTTGGATACTCTCAATCTAGTAAGGCATATAGGGTATACAACAAAAGGTTACTTATCATTGAAAAATTCGTACATGTTTCCTTTGATGAATCTTATCCGAAAATTGTCGGAGAAGGTATTATTGTTGATGTTGCAGGTGTTCCTTCGGAAAACATAATAAAATATCAAGAAGAAAAAAGTGTTGAACCCCATCCGGAAAAAGCCGAGGAGGAGTCGGATCACATATCTAAAAAGAAAGAGGAGGATCATTTGATTAATAAAAATGATCTTCCTTTGGAATGGAAGTCTTCTAAGGATCATCCCATCGATAATATTCTAGGAGATATTTCAAAGGGAGTTACCACACGGTCAACGATAAGTAACTTTTGTTATCATTTCGCTTTCGTCTCTCAAATTGAGCCTAAAAACTCCAAAGATGCATTACTCGATGAATATTGGTTTTTAGCAATGCAAGAGGAACTTAATCAGTTCAAGAGAAATGAGGTATGAGATCTTGTCCCCCTTCCGCGAGAACATCGAGTAATTGGTACTAAATGGGTGTTTAGGAACAAGTTAGATGAAAACGGAATTATAACTCGCAACAAGGCTCGCCTTGTTGCTCAAGGGTATAACCAAGAGGAAGGCATCGACTATGAGGAAACTTATGCTCCGGTCTCCCGACTCGAGGCTATACGCCTTTTGCTTGCCTATGCTTGTTCTCAAAACTTCAAATTATTTCAAATAGATGTTAAGAGCGCCTTTCTAAACGGATACATTAATCAAAAGGTCCATGTATCTCAATTTCCCGGTTTTGTAAACTATGAGCATCCTAACTATGTTTATAAGCTTAAGCGTGCTTTGTACGATCTCAAACAAGCCCTTAGGGCATGGTATGAGCGTCTTAGCAAATTTATACTAGAACAAGGATTCTCAAGAGGGAAGGTTGATACAACCCTTTTTTATTAAGCGTCAAGGAAAACACTCTATTTTAGTTCAAGTTTATGTAGATGACATTATTTTTGGATCTACTAACAAAAATTTGGTCAAGGAATTCTCTAAGTTGATGCAGAGAGAATTTCAAATGAGCATGATGGGGGAGCTAAATCACTTCCTCGGACTTCAAATCAAGCAACTTGAAGAAGGGACTTTTGTGAGACAAACAAAGTATTACAATGAGTTACTCAAGCGCTTCAATATGGAAAACTCCAAAGTAATCGACACTCCAATGCCTATTGCGGTTAATATGGATCAGGATGAAAATGGTAAGGCCGTAGATATAAAAAGGTATAGAGGTATGATCGGTTCCCTCCTTTATCTTACCGCATCTCGACCAGATATTATGTTTAGTGTATGTATGTGTGCTAGGTATCAATCATGTCCCAAAGAATCACATTTAAAGGCCGTCAAGCGCATACTTAGATACCTCTGTAGTACTTCAAAGTATGGGCTTTGGTTTTCTAAGGGAAGTGATTGCTCTTTGGTTGGCTACTCTGATTCCGCCTTTGCCGGTTGCAAATCGGATAGGAAAAGCACTAGTGACACTTGTCATTTTTATTCAAATTCCTTATTGAGTTGGCACAACAAAAAGAAAGTTTAAGTTTCTTTGTCAATGGCCAAGGAAAAATACGTTGCAGCCGGTAATTGTCATGCTCAAATTTTGTGGCTCAAATAACAATTACTCGACTTCAATGTTTAACTTGAACGTATTCCCATTTTTTGTGACAATACAAGCGCCATAAATTTAACCAAAAATCCTATACTACATTCACACACTAAACATATTAAAATTTGGCATCACTTCCTTAGGGATCATGTTGAGAAAGGTGATGTTGTCTTCGAGCACGTTGATAACAAAAATCAACTTGCCGATATTTTCACAAAACCACTTGCGACAGAGCCTTTCTTTCACATCCGTAGGGAACTTGGTGTTCTCGATATCTTGGATCGATTTTAAATTTATATATGATGCTTGATCTATATCTATGCCTATCTATTCCTTGATTGACAAGTACGAGCTATGTGAGGGCATTCGTCGTCTATCATCATTAGAGGTAATATCGTTCCTATCTATTTGAACTATCTTGATCAATTATGTATGTATATACGTGTTCTATATAATGCAATTCTTGATGTTTATTTTATGATTTGGCCCAAGCTTAATCCATTTCTATTTTTGAATTATGCTTGAACTTGCTTAGGAATCATATTTAACTTGCATTCATCACTAGGAGCATTCTTGAATTTCATGCCTTTGAATCATTAACTTCCGGTCCCAAGAGACGACCTTAGATGATTGATTCATTCAGTGCATTTCCATTTCTTCATGCTTGCATGTTACTGTATTTAGTTATTTGTCTTAAAGTTTATGCTAAACAAATGTGGCAATGTTATTTACTTATTTTATTTTGCTCCGTGCCTTATTATAACTATAATTATTACATTGACTTCATTTTATGTGAAGGGTTGTTAATGTTAATCTGTTGCAAAGTAGTTGACTACGTGCTTATGAATATATTTGTTTCCTGTTGACCGTGTCCTTGTCTCTTTTTGATGTTGTCAAAGGGGGAGAAGCAATGGAAACACACACAACTTGATTATGATAGCAGATTTATGATAGCAGATTTTTAAAGGAATGCATACAATCAGGGGGAGGATGGCTATCAAAGTACACGATTGTGCCACGATTTGCCATCATCAAAAAAGGGGATTATCTGAGGGCAAAGATTCTTAGTCCTTGTTTTAATGATGACAAACCTTTTTAGTTTCTCATAATGTGTACTTTGGATGGTGTCATCATATCATAGAATGCATTCATCCTCTAACATGCTCAAAGTATAAGTTCAATGTGTCCATGCATATAGGAGCATATCATAGATGTGAATAATGCACTTGATCATCGTTGTTACCTTAGGTTCATAAGAGAATGGTTTTAATTGACCAAAATACATCTCAAAAACTCATTTTTGACAGTTTAAGAACTTTGAGTTGACTCATGACTTGGAGCGGTAAAACTTTGAGTCGACTCATGACTTGGAGCGGTCGACTCATTTATGCATATCCCATTCTGTGTAACTCTCGGGTCTGAATAGGTCGAGTCATAGGTCGACTCGATCCTGGGAAAATAAAATGAGTCGACTCATCCACCTGTTGCATCGACTCATTTCCTGTTTCATTTGAACCATTTTGCCATGGGTCTGAACAGGTCGAGTCATAGGTCGACTCAACTCTGGAAAAACCTGTTTGAGTCGACTCATACCTTGTTTGAGTCGACTCATCGCCTGTTTCACTTGAGTAATTTTTCTATGGGTCTGAACAGGATGAGTGACCTGTGTGAACAGGTCGAGTGGTCGCTGTTGTTACTCAATTTTCTGCTGTGTATTTTTGCAAAAACATTCTGTTGTGTTTGTGACTTGGTCCATGCATCATATATAATATATATATATAATATATATATATTATATATATATATTATATATATATATATATATATATATATATATATATATATATATTATATATATTATATATATATATATATATATATATATATATTATATATATATATATATATATATATATATATATATATATATATATATATATATATTTTTATATATATATTCTAGAGTCTCTTTTTCAACTGTCAATAAGAAAAGTGAAAGATATACACTAAAGTTATTCTTCATCTTCATTCTTCATTGCATTTTTCAACAACTACACATAACAATTTTTGTTGATCATAGTGCATTGTTGTGGTGATAACGTCCAAATAATATTGTGTAATCTTAGTTTGGGTAGAGGCTTTGAGTGAGTTTTTCTTGAATAAAACCATTGGGTTTTGTTCTCCAAGAATTGGGTATTTTTGCACAAATGTTTGCTTCATAGATTCAGCCGAGTGAAAGGTTTGAAGAACAGTGGGTTCATTCAAACAAGTAACGATAAACGGAAGATTATGAAGAAAGGTTTGGGTTCAAATGTCTTGCGATTAAAGTCTGCCGAGCTAGAATTTTGGAAAACGTGGATTTCTTGAAATAAGGTAGCTACAATCAAAGGTTTCACGCATATCCGATTGAAATCAGTCGAGCTAGAGTTTTGGAGAACATGGAGTTCTTGAAATAAGGTAGCTATAATAGGAGGTTTGTTAGGAACGCTTGAAGCACTTGGTTCAACTCGAATCAAGGGGAGAGAAGTAAATAGGATCTACAATAACACTTAGGTTTGCTTGGTGGTGATCATTTCTTCTCTTGTATAAACATTGCAACTTGATAATAAATATCTCAATTCTAGCTTTAGAATTGGGGTGAGACGTACCCTAAGCGAGGACGAAAGGGAAACTGCCTAAACAAATCTTGTGTTGTTCTCTCTTTCTATAACTCTTTAAGTTCTGCATAAATTGAGTCTTGTGTGAAATTAATAGTAAACTTAATCTCACTTAATTGTTGTGCATTAAAGTTGTTCGATAAATTGGTGCAATCACTTTGATTGCAACTAAAGAAAATTATGCACAGTTAATTTTAGTGAAATTGAGACTTGGTGTGGAGTGCACACCAAGTGTTTGATAAAATCAACTTCACACAAGTGTATCAATATTTTACTTGTTCTCTTATTGTGTCAACTCATCATTAGCGGTAACCATATCAAGGATTGGTGTAATTAATTGATTGATTAAGATAGTTGTTGATTATCTTTATCTTAGTCATTCCATTTGGTTTCACGCATATCCGATCTTTCTACTAACGGATCGTTTAGACGATTGTGGTCTAGGGAGCTTTCGCAACCTTTAAAAACAATTTTAAAAAGCGCTAAATTTTAAATACTGATCTATTCAACCCCCCTTATAGATCGGTACTATCGTCTAACATTTTTCGCGTCTTGGGGAAGTTTAAAGTCATGGACTCGCGCAAAGTAATAAAATTATGGTTGAAGGGCGGTAACCATCTCTCTATTTACCTAGATAAATTTTAGATGCTTTGTTTTTCTTTGCAGGAATTTTAGACAAGATCCATGACCTTTGTGTATTATTTTGCACATCAGATGGTGGTTATTTTTGCTGAAGAGATGAGAATAATATGGGAGAATATTCAAAATGTTAGTGCGGTGACTAAGGGCCCCTAGAGTCACATAAAGGGTTTTACCATTAATGGAGGAAAATGCAAGTTGAGGATCCAACTCCAAATTCCCCCAACATGAAGGCTCAAAGGCTGCAGGAGGGTACTTCTACAGCTATTGGCGCCGTGTCATCTACTTCTGGGAAGGTGATCACTCAAGCAGAAACTAAAGGTGAAGCTCCTCCGCCTCCTGCTACTTTATGGAGTGACGCCGATTTCGAGACCTTCCAATTCAAGAGTTCCCACCTCCCTTTCTCTAAGGAGTTTTATGGCGACTACCAGACCCTCAAATCTAAATTAAATTATATGATCATAAGCATGAATGATAACCTTCTACTAAGGTTATTTATGATGGAGGACCGGGAGAGAGAGAGAGAGATGGAGGTAAAGCTCTAGAATTATGTGAACACCTACAATGAGAGCTAGAGGCTATTGAAGGCCTTGCAAAAAGAGAAGGAGATATGGGATAAGAAGCTAGCGGATGTGAAGGTCAAGGTTAAGGAGATAACTAGACGAGACTCTCTAGATGCGGCCCTCCTCCACCAACAGGAGCTGGAGGCGGAGGTGTCATAGCTTACTGATGAGGTGGTGTATACTTATGGCATCTACTTTGGGCGGGACAAAGAGAAGGTTTCCTTCTTATATCCCGAGTTGGATCTGAGAAAAATGGAATTCCCTAAGGTTGTTTGTGATGGCCAACTAGTGCATGAAGAGTAGCTGATCCCTCTAGAGCCTAAAGGTTCTGCTCCCGCGAAGTGCACTCAGGATAAGGCGATAGACAATGGTGAATCTAGAACCCCTTATCCAGAGGACACCTTCAGAGAGAAGGTCCTTCAGAAGGAGATTTGATATCTTAGGTTTTCTGGCACTATTTGTTGTCCCTTGGTGGCCTTTTATTGCATTTCTTTACCCATTCGGGGAATTTTTGTAATTGTAAAGACAACAGGGCACCTTTTGTATTAATCACCTTTACTGCTTATTTTTCTCCATAGCTATTTTTCTTGCTTAATTGCTTTTTATCCTTGGTTGGGAATATCTTCCTCTCCAAGGTATAATTTATATTTATCACTTTCCATTCCAGGAGAATAGTAAAGACCCTTTGTGGGATTTTAGTGATATGACTATTTCTTGGAAAAGATTCCTCCTTGGGATCCAGTAGTTAGGCCCCCCTTATGGCAGAAAGGATCCCTCATAGGGAATCCTACATTTTGTTCACCTCTGAGGGAGACAAGGATCTCACTTGGGGATCCAACACTTTGATCTCCTCTTAGAGAGACAAGGATCCGACTTAGGGATCCAACATTTTGATATCCTATGAGGACGAAAAAGATCTTACACGGGGATCTAACATTTTTATTGCCTCTTAGGGCGGAAAGGATCCCACCGGGGATCCAACATTTTGATCGTCTCTTAGGGCGGCAAGAATCCCACTTAGGATCCGGTATTTTGATCACCTTTGAGGGCGGAAAGGATCCCATATGACGATCCAACATTTTGATGGCCTCTTAGGGAAGCATGGATCCTACCTAGGGATCCAAAGTTTTGATCGCGTCTAAGGGATGCAAGGACCCCACCTGGAGATCCAACATTTGGATCGTCTCTTAGTGTGGTAAGGATCCCACCTGTAGATCCAACATTTTGATGCTCTCTTAGGGAATAAATGATCCAACCTAGGGATCCAACATTTTGATCACCTCTTAGGGATCTAGTATTTTGTTTGCCTCTGAGGGCAGCAAGAATCTCACTTAGGGATCCAACCTTTTGATCACCATATAAAGCGATCTTCTCTCTAGCCTATAGATTTCCTGAAAAAAGGGAATAGCTAGCAAACACTGATTCTAAAATAATAAAATGAGCAGCCTCATTAAAAACCCTCTTCATATGTAAAGCACATAGGGAAAATAGTGCACCCCATAAAATAATATGTCCTTACAAACGACAGATATGCAATACTCGTTTATAAAAATCAACAACAAGTTTAACTAAAAGTAGTAAAGAAACAAATAAGCGACAATAATGCAGGTGAATCCAGAGGTAATTCCTTATGGGCCTTCAATCTTCGATCTCCTTAATAGCTAGAGGGGATCCTCATTACCTTTGTAAGTTTCTCCTAGCAACTTTATTCCCGGGACCACTTTACTAGCTTTTACGCCTAAAGTTCGGATCCTTTTCAACTTGAGGATCTCTACATAGCATTTTATGGCGATCTCTTGATCTCCTTAGAGAATTCCCACTCTCCCATTATAGAGAGGGTACGTCATGCATAAATACATAGTGGACAAGGCAGCACACAACTGGTTAAAAGTGGGTTTCCCTATAATCATATTGTAGTAAGAGGGAACATAAATAACAAAATACCTGACCTTTATTTATTTGTCTTGGTCCTGCTTTCCAAAAGTGGTATTTAAGATGATGTATCCTTTTACTTGTACATGTTCCCTTGAAAATCCAACCAGCGAACCTTTGAAGAGTTTTAGGTCTTTTGGGTCGAGGAGGAGTCATTCAAATGCCTCAAAATACATAATGTTTACAGAACTCCCTTGGTCTACTAGAACTCTTTTTATCTCTCATTTATCACATCTGATGGTAATGACCATGGGGTAATCACTATGAGAATGTATGCCATATGTATCTTCCTCAGAGTAAATTTTTAAGGATTTTCTCTTTATCGAAGCCTTCAAAGTTGCCGGCTTGATAAACTTTATCTTCGAAGTGCCTCAAGAAAGATACCTTGAATTGGTGAGGGTGTTCTATGCAAGTATCTCCTACTTCAACGGTGTTATTAGCTCCTAAGTTAAGAAGCACTCAATTCAACTATCCCTTGAAGAATTTTCACAAGCTTGAAACCCACATTTGGTCAATCAAGATTACGACCAGTACGATGAATAATGTAATGAGTTCAACTTTGATCTTTGTGCCCAATCCCTTTTGATTGATCCATCTTTCGGTATTCCTACTCCATTCATTGTTGGGATTATATGTTCGGATATTCGTATGATTCACTATACGATGAATCATGTTCTCTTTACAAGAGGAGGAACTCAAGCACCATTCACAAATCAGATATTCCTGTAGTTTGGTTTTTAGAAAATTGAGTTGAGAAAAATTGGGTAGATGTTATGGTCCATCATATGTTGGATAGAAGAAATAAAAACATGATTTTACCATATGGAGAATTAATTATGAATTTTTTTGAGTATTCTGACTTCAACTTGGATGTAGAGGAATAAAAAATTAAGCACTCAAAAGTAGGAAAATCATTTTGGGTCAAATGAGGTACGCTATCCAAGGAAAGGAAATCATCACTCTACCTCCAAATTCACCATCAAGTGTAAGACAAAAATAAATAAATGATTACCTCCCTCCACCCTCTTTAAACATTCTCAATGTCATCCGTGATGATCAAATGTCAATGCATCAAAGCTCAACAAACTCATCAAGAAATTGGAGAAATCATCTCTCATATCACGCATGGTTTCTGTAAGACCCCAAATTTGACCATAAGATCCCTCATGTTATCTCATCATATGCATTAGCATTGGGATCACACCTTGGCATTCTCCTTACCCCTTATTCATTGGGTTTGCATTAGGAGAGATCACCAAACACTTTTTATTGTATCATACTTCATTTTCTTTGTTTACTAACGAAAATACCAAAAATATGTCAATACATAGTTTGTTTCTTTTGTAGGTAGTGTGCATGCTCACCTATTGTCGCACCTCGAAAAAATGGGGATACGACTTCAAAGCGAAGCGCGATCGCACGCTCGCAATGATGGACTGAACAGAGTCGCCACCGAACTTTATTTATTCCTAAAAAGGAAAGGGGAAATATCGATAAAACCTTTAAAAGAAAGGATAAGATAGGGTCATCGCAACCAATATCAGGGTTCGGGAGTCGATTACGCAAGGGGAAGGTATTAGCACCCCTAACGTCCGTTGTACTCAACGGGAACCATTAGGTTAGTTGTGTGCGTTAGTGTTAGTTGAAATATTAGGCTTTTCGAATTATTAGGTGGGAAAGAAAGAAAGGATGAGAAGAGAATGTTTTTGGATTTTTGACGAAGGACTAAACCTAAGTTTTTTATTAGTGGGCCTGACAAGATTTAAAAATCCTGCTCCTACGTATATCAAAAGAGAAATCAAGGCTTACGTAGTTCTGGGTAGAAAAATGTTTGTTTGTTGGTCGATTTTAGCGAAAGCTATACTGTATTAATCGACGAAAACATTGTTTTACCCAAAACAGATGAGGAGTGGACGCATACCACACATCGAACGGATTTATAAATCTACATACGAAAAAGCGTCACTTATCTCGACTCAACAATCGTGGCCGAAACATTGTTTTGCATCACCTTAAGACAATATATCTTTCATTTATGAAAAAGGTTTTTGATTAGTCGCACGGCGGTGAAAAAGAGTTTGATTGGTTGGATGTATTTTGAGTGATGGCGAGAACTTGGATGAGCGAGATATACATCTCGAATCCTAGCCTCAGGAGTGCACGGTATACACCATGTTCCATTTCCATCTTCATTGGCAAAAGTATTTAATAGAGATTAAGTATTTTTAGGTTTGATTGAAAAAGGGTTTGAGGAAACCACATTGACAATTTTAAACGATGGCGAGAGTTAAGATAGGCGAGGCATCCGTCTCGAATCTTAATATCAGGAGTGCACGGTATACACCATGTTCCATTTCCATCTTTATTGAAAGAGGTTAAGATAGGAATTAAGTATTTTGGAGTTTGAAAGACGAATACTTGTGACTTGCAAGCTCTTACAGCTTGGGTCTAGTACTCGGGACTACGTCTGGACATTCCACCCAAGCAGTCTGTTTCTTTCCAATTTTATTAAGAAAATGATTCGAATATTTACGAATGTTTTGGAGGGAAGACGAATATTTATGGCTTGCAAGCTCTTACAGCTTGAGCCTAATATTCGGGATTATAACTGGATATTCGCTCCAGGATAATCTTTTTCTTCACGCTTTATTTAGAAAACGATTTGAATATTAGAGTGTGGAAGGGAAGACGAATATTTATGGCTTGAAAGCTCTTACAACTTGAGCCTAATATTCGGGATTATAACTGGATATTCCCTCCAGGATAATCTTTTTCTTCACGTTTTATTTAGAAAGCGATTTGAATATTAGAGTGTAGAACGGAAGACGAATATTTATGGCTTGCAAGCTCTTACAGCTTGAGCCTAATATTCGGGATTAAAACTCTTCAGAACAGGTTCATATATGACCTGACACTAGAATAAGGCTCAACAACAGGTTGATATATGACCTGAATAGTATTGAACATACAGGTTCATATATGACCTGACAATGGAATAAAGCTCAACAACAGGTTCATATATGACCTGAATAGTATTGAACAAACGGGTTCATATATGACCTGATAATGGAATAAAGTTCAACAACAATTGGACTCTTAACCGTAAGTAATGGATTATAACCAACTTTTAACGGATTTTGCCAACAACAATTGGACTTGAAAATGACTGCGAAAACCGGATGTTGGTTTAAGGGCACCAAAGATGAACTGGAATTAGAGGTCAAAGGGTATAGGATCAACAACAAGACCTAGGTCAATGCAAAATGAGCACGAAGTACATTTCGGCTATGCATGATTTGGATTTTTTTTTATGCATGATATATGAATGATCATGATATGAGAATGCTGACACTAGGCAGACTGGGAGTTTGTAGGGACTGTTTATGGAGATCGTGATTCCTCAACCCCGATAACTCAACCAAATATTTTATCAAAGGAGAATTCTATCCAGCTTGATAGCCACAACTTAGCCAATGGATCCTTTTGGAGGATTAATGAATCGTGCTAGCATAATTTTCGGGCACTCGTCTTAAACTCAATAGTTGTTGACGTATGGCAGAATTTGTTTGAGCAGTTTGAAAGCACGAAGAAAGAGGTTCTGCCCCTCTGTGGCTCATCTTGCCCTAGTCTGTTGGGACTTTGGCAATGTTCACCTTGAAAGTGAGTTTGGAAACAACTTGCCATGAGACTACCTCGAGATGGCTTGCCCCAAGGGTTTGAAACTTGCAATGGTCTGAACTTTGGCTAACCAAATGTTGGAATGGTAGACCCTTGATTGGCTTTCCTTGGATAGTAGGACTCATTGAGCTCTGAGGTGGCTTGCCCCGGTCTGAGTCTGGAAGCAAATTACTCCTGGATAACCGAACCTTGGGGTGATTGGATCGGATTGAATGATCCTCAAAGTGATTTCCCCTGTTTGGGCTTCTTTCACTTTATCAAGTTCCTCAACTGTATTTGGAATTTCTTGATGCTAAGTGTTGACTCGCAAATAAGATTGTTGATTCAAAAATGGTAATTTTAATTCCATGCTTATGCAAAAATTTGAACTCAAAGTTTATTAATATGAATGGGGGAAATACAGTGAAAGAGTCGTTGATAAGAACACAATGGTGATCAAGTCATTCACAGTATGCGAGTTGGTGCCATCAAATGATTAACAAAAAATCATTTGGAGTCAAGTTAACACAACCTTATTGTAGTATGCTTTCAAAATAGACCCTGTCTCAATTAGGTCTTTTAAAGGTTATAACGTGGTCTGGTTCACGTTTTTTGAAACAAAAGGATATAAGGCTCAAAATTTATTTTTACCCACCCCTTCTTCTTGATGATCTCCAGTTCCTATGTTCAGTTAATTCGACACACGCATTCGACTTCTAAGAGGGTTCGAAGGTGTGATGGTAAAGATGAGGGTTCAAGATAGATTTCCTTAAATGACAGTCACCTTATTTTGTTTTTGTTGAGGATTTAGTGACCTCTTTTAATTGATTTTCTTTATCCCTGATTTTGCCTGGACCGCTTCTTTGAAGCTTTCGATCCATCGGGATGCCCTGACTTTTGCCTAAGTCATTTTGTGGTATTTGGCTTAGCGGGCTTTTTTATTTATTTTATTTTTTATTTTTTAAAGGTGTTGACTGCCACATTATTGGTGGATAAGGATCAACCAACACTAATTTTAGCTTTTCTAAACCTCTTCGACACTTCAACATGTGCGCGAAGGATAACATGGGGTTGAACCTAATTGGAGGGTGTATATATGGACGATTTTTTTTGAAAGATCGAATACATGATCAAACTATCTGAACACAACTACCCTGCCCCAGGTTAAGATTAAGGGTTTAAGATCCGAAATAAACACCAACTTCTAGGCTCAAAGTGGTTGACTAGGTATTAACTCCTTATTACTTCAGTGTTTAGGGATTTGAAACAATGCCTTACATCATCGACAAGGTTTTACTCAAAAGCATACCACAACAATTTCAGGTGTTTCATTTTCATCATCCTCCTTCCAATCTTTGTTAACACAACAGTTTGATAAAAAAGTGAATGAGAGGAGTATTTTTGTTCTTAACATGAATGAAAAACGAGTGAATACGAATGGATTAATTCAAAAGATGCATAAACATTTCATTAATCTTACCAATTCGAAGAAAACAACAATGCTTAAAAGCAATTAACAATCAACATGCAAGGCAAATCCAAAAGAGATGCTGAAACAACCAAATGATTGCCATCTTCAGGGAATGACTTCTTCAAACTTGAAGGTTGGGATCAACAAGCTTTTTGACATTGGCATGATGATCTTCAAATTCTTTTCCTTCAATCTCATCGTTGAACGCAACCTTCTTGGATCCACTACTCACTTCTCCTTTTCTTTCATTGGTATGGGTCGTAACATTGGAAATCCAAGGTGGTATCTCAATGCTCCTACCAGGAAACAATGGTAGCTCATTAGCCACATCCCTGACATCTTCCTTGTGGAACAAAACCTTGAGGGGTTTCAAGGGTCCTTTCCCTTTCTCATTACCTGGCCCAGAAATCAAGGTATATGTACCTGAGCCTTCCTCCTTGAGTGTTGGTGACCTTATGTCAATCAATCTTTGCAGCTTGAGCTTAAAACTCTTGCATTCCTCGATGGAGTGCCCCATTGTTCCAGTATGGTATTGGCACTTGATCTTCGGGTGATCTTCTTCAAAGACTAAGCTCTTTTTGTTAATCAGCTCTCGTACCAAGGATTTCAGCGCTAAGCAAGAATCTAGGTCATGTCCCACTGCCCCTTTATGGAATTCACATGTTGCATTTGGATTGTACCATGGCAGGTATGGTGACACAGGTGTGACAGATCGAGGGGTCACCAAAGCATTCTGGATCAGCTGTGGGTAGAGCTTGCTATATGGCACCGGAATTGGGTCATCGTGATTTTCGTTCCTCTTGTTCTGATTCTGATTTTTGTTCTGAACCTGACTTCGATGATTTTGAGGAGGAATAGCCAGAGGATGTTGATGATGACGTCTTGAGGGAGGGCCATATGCCGGTAGACGAGGAGTTGCCACATAGAATTTCCCTTGACTTGGGGTAACACCAGATGGATGTGGGGTAGCACCTCCCTTTGTTGCAGCAGTGTATATTGGGTGACCCTCTTTTCTCAACAAGACTTGCAGGGTTTCCAAGACCCATCTCATTTGGCTCTTCAGAAGATTAAGTTCCCCATTCAGTGCTTCTTGGCTTTTCCTTAGCTCGTCCATCATCTCCTGAGACATGGTTCTTTGTTCTAAACGCGTGTTGAGAATCACTTTGTTGATCATGGACAAAGGATGGATGAGTTTTTTTTGTTTTTGTCTGGAAAATGACATGTGTTATGATGAGATGAAGATGCAATGAAATGTGAATGAATGCAATGCAAGCCATGCATATTTGTTTTTTTTCAATACACGGGTTCAAAGGTTTGAGGTACTGATGAATCAAATTGCTCTCCAAGAACAGGTTCTCACCGGGTATGGTCTAGGGTTACAAAGGTTCCTAGAGTCATGGATCCATTAGACTGTTTGCTACCTGCGGCAACTTACTTGCCGAGCATCAACTCCATCCAAAGAATCTACTCTAAGTGAGGTTCTGGAATCGATCCTACGAGAAATTCATCTCGCAGACCCACACTACGCAACCATCTTTCCTAATTGGACAAAGAACTAAGGTTCTACAAATGGTTCTCAGAGTCATGGATCCTAAAGAAAATATCGAAGCTTACGGCAACTTACTTGCCGAGCGACAACATCTTCTCAAGAATCTACTCTAAGTAAGGTTCTCGTATCGACCCAACGAGAAATACATCTCGCGGACCCGCACTACTCAACCTCGTCCTATCTTATGTCTTTACTCGAGACTCGGGTAAAAAGTCTTTCCCACAAGGTTTGCAATCAGAATATCCAAGTACCAAACCATAATCGAACCAATACAACAGATTATATCAATATGACAATAAAGATAACAAAAGAAATAAACAAAAGCCTCACAAGTAAATAAACAAAGGCACACAAATAACCTAACTAGGCTTGACTCACTTAGGGAGTTATTCCCCAGCAGAGTCGCCATCTGTCGCACCTCGAAAAAATGGGGATACGACTTCAAAGCGAAGCGCGATCGCACGCTCGCAATGATGGACTGAACAGAGTCGCCACCGAACTTTATTTATTCCTAAAAAGGAAAGGGGAAATATCGATAAAACCTTTAAAAGAAAGGATAAGATATGGTCATCGCAACCAATATCAGAGTTCGGGAGTCGATTACGCAAGGGGAAGGTATTAGCACCCCTCACGTTCGTTGTACTCAACGGGAACCATTAGGTTAGTTGTGTGCGTTAGTGTTAGTTGAAATATTAGGCTTTTCGAATTATTAGGTGGGAAAGAAAGAAAGGATGAGAAGAGAATGTTTTTGGATTTTTGACGAAGGACTAAACCTAAGTTTTTTATTAGTGGGCCTGACAAGATTTAAAAATCCTGCTCCTACGTATCTCAAAAGAGAAATCAAGGCTTACGTAGTTCTGGGTAGAAAAATGTTTGTTTGTTGGTCGATTTTAGCGAAAGCTATACTGTATTAATCGATGAAAACATTGTTTTACCCAAAACAGATGAGGAGTGGACGCATACCACACATCGAACGGATTTATAAATCTACATACGGAAAAGCGTCACTTATCTCGACTCCACAATCGTGGCCGAAACATTGTTTTGCATCACCTTAAGACAATATATCTTTCATTTATGAAAAAGGTTTTATGATTAGTCGCACGACGGCGAAAAAGAGTTTGATTGGTTGGATGTATTTTGAGTGATGGCGAGAACTTGGATGAGCGAGATATACATCTCGAATCCTAGCCTCAGGAGTGCACGGTATACACCATGTTCCATTTCCATCTTCATTGGCAAAAGTATTTAATAGAGATTAAGTATTTTTAGGTTTGATTGAGAAAGGGTTTGAAGAAACCACATTGACAATTTTAAACGATGGCGAGAGTTAAGATAGGCGAGGCATCCGCCTCGAATCTTAATCTCAGGAGTGCACGGTATACACCATGTTCCATTTCCATCTTTATTGAAAGAGGTTAAGATAGGAATTAAGTATTTTGGAGTTTGAAAGACGAATACTTGTGACTTGCAAGCTCTTACAACTTGGGTCTAGTACTCGGGACTACGTCTGGACATTCCACCCAGGCAGTCTGTTTCTTTCCAATTTTATTAAGAAAATGATTCGAATATTTTCGAATGTTTTGGAGGGAAGACGAATATTTATGGCTTGCAAGCTCTTACAGCTTGAGCCTAATATTCAGGATTATAACTGGATATTCCCTCCAGGATAATCTTTTTCTTCACGCTTTATTTAGAAAACGATTTGAATATTAGAGTGTGGAAGGGAAGACGAATATTTATGGCTTGAAAGCTCTTACAACTTGAGCCTAATATTCGGGATTATAACTGGATATTCCCTCCAGGATAATCTTTTTCTTCACGTTTAATTTAGAAAGCGATTTGAATATTAGAGTGTAGAAGGGAAGACGAATATTTATGGCTTGCAAGCTCTTACAGCTTGAGCCTAATATTCGAGATTATAACTGGATATTCCCTCCAGGATAATCTTTTTCTTCACGTTTTATTTAAAAAACGATTTGAATATTAGAGTGTAGAAGGGAAGACGAATATTTATGGCTTGCAAGCTCTTACAGCTTGAGCCTAATATTCAGGATTATAACTGGATATTCCCTCTAGGATAATATTTTTCTTCACAATTTATTTAGAAAAGATTTGAATGTTGCCCTTGGTTTAAGAGAGGTCAATTGGTACCTGATCAAGGTTTGATTCAAAATAAATTGAGACAAGATTTAAATTGAAATCGGAGTGATTTAAAATGAATTGAATTTAGACATGATTTAAATTGAAATTGAAGTGGTTTTAAAATGATTTGAATTTTAAATTAAAATTTGAAAGAATAATTTAATTTATGATAAGTGGTTTTAAAATGATTTGAATTTTAAAATAGATTAAAATTGAAAAAAATAAATAATTTATGATCAAAATAAAACAATAACCTTAATTACTCATCTTGGCGATTAATAATTAGTTATATGAATTAAATAACCTAATTAAATTTTTTTTTATAATTTGGAATGGTTTAAAAGGTTGGATTTTTAAGTAAAATCACCATTAATCAATGAGAATACTCGCACTATGACAAATAGCAACACACACATACAGTATACACACTTCTTATGCAGTACATCATAAACTTTCACACAACAATCAACATAACTACACATCAATATTGTACACAGCACACTATTTTCAAACTAATTCTCACAGTCATTAGCTATCACACACGCACAACACAAACATTATAGCGACATTAACAATTAACGGCATCACCACAAATCGAAACCAAACCAACTTACTAAACCAGAACCCGTAGCAAGGAACCGGTTGCGGAACTGATGAACCTGCAACAACAACTCCACAGAACCCCAAAATAACCACAAGTCCAAATACAATTCCAATCCTAATGAGCCATGAGCAACGAAATTCCACATTTCTAAGCCAATAACCTGCATAAATGAGACAGAGAAATCAAATAAAAAAAATCAGTGCTCAATCAACTTTGCTTTGCATATTGCAGCGGTGAAAGTGAATGTTGTCGCCAAGGTTGATTCTGAGCTTCTTTGCCGTTGGCGGTTGGGTTCGTAGTGTCCGAGGTCCCTCCATCTGCACTTATATCTTCTTCGTGAATCTTCGTCGGGTGTGGTTCCGCCTGTAAAAAAAACAACAGTTTCCAACAACAACAAACATTTCTAATAATCGGTCATAAGCCTCTTCTTCTGTAGATCCAAGGTAAATAAGCTTCCATTCCAAATTATCATTGAGAGTGTCTAAACACTCGTCAAAAATCTTGAACTAGAACGGAATGAGAATGGAAGTTGGGTTATCGATGATGGTGATGTTAGTGGTAGCTAGGGCGGTGAATCCCGAATGTGTAGGGTTTGTGGATATGTGGAGATGGTTTTGATGTTGGAGAAGATCGGTTCAATGGTGGTTCAGAGTAGGAATCGTGGGTTTCAGGCGGTGTGAAGACGAAGGAGGCGGAGACGTATGGTGAATCGTGGGCGGTGAAGTTATTGGTATTCACGGAGGAAGAAGAAGGAGATGGGAGGAGGTTTTGTTGAGGACGAAGTGAGTGGTTTCGTGGTGGCGGAGGCGGATGAAGGTGGCGGCGGATTAGGGTTTAGAGTTGACGAAGGGTGTGGCGGAGAGTGAGTGTGTGGAAGATTATGAAGCGAGGAAGATGAATGTGGCGGCAGGTTAGGGTTTTTTTTGAGAGAAGAAGAGGATGAAGTTGTGGTTTGCGTGTGGGTTTGAGTACAGGCGGAAAAGGAAGCTGAAGAATGAAGGTTTCGTGGAGTGAAGGAGGTGGGTGGAGGAGATTGAAGGGTGGCGGAGGAGAGTGAGGATGAAGGGAAACGGGTGGCGGATTAGGGTTTGACCCTGAGAAGCAGAAGAAAGGTCCTTCATTTATTTTTATATATCCCCCTGTTTTCAGAGAGAGAGATCTCTTTATCAGCTCGTCAAGAGAGACGTTGAGAGTCCTTTTTTTGGGAAGAAGAAGAGATTTTTATTTTTTGTCCTTTTTTTGAGAAGTGAGAGAGAGGAGAGAGACTCAAAAGAGACGTTGAGAGTGCCCTTTCCTTCTCCTAGGCATCTGTTGGTTTTTTACTATGTGCTTCTTTAACTTTTGTTTTTTTGGTGATGTGTCAAAGGGTCATTGGCTGAGGAGGATAATTGAGGATAGGGATCCATGTGTCTTCCAATTGGGATCACTGATTAATTTGAATTAAAGGCTACGATTGGACCAAAGAAACACAACATTGTTAACCAAATTAAAAATGCCTAGAATATCCCTTCTAGAAGCTTTAATCAATTTAAATCACTTAAATTAAATAAATTTCACATTTTTATATAAACATGATAAAATTAAAATGAGAGCATGATTATACCTATTTAATTTTTTTGATTTTTCTGACACAATAATGAAAATAAACGGATTTAACCTGAATAAAAATCAGGTGCGAAATCGCTCGAAAAATTAAACTAAATGTACCAAAATAATCAGTGTGAAATAAACTTATCAGAAAAATACAGCGTTTCTTTTAATTTTGAAATAAATTTTGACCGATTAAACAGGCTTGAGCTGATTAAAAAAGTGGCTGAAAAATTAGCTGAAAAATAAATCGAGCATACCAGATTAAACTACGTGAAACGTAGATTAATAAAATTGATGTCTAGAAGCTTGATTGTAAAATTTTTCGTTCACTGATTTAACGCACATCATTTGATTAATTCAACCAGTTTGCCTGTAGATCCGAAAAAGTTATTTCGACTGATATTCTAGGCATTATGCGGTATGGAATGCATGGTATGCTATGTAGACATGCAATAGCTATGATGAATGCATTGGATCAGCGATTCAGGGCCAAAATTAGGGTGTGATAGTTGCCCCTATTTAAGTATTTTCAACTAGAGAATATGAAGCAGGACACTCTTCATATGATCATAGTGGGAGATAGTTAAATACTAAGAAGACCCGGATTTTGATCCTGAAAATGCAAATGATAGGATATGATATGAGATGAATGCCTGAATGAATGACTCTTTTTATTTGATTTGCTAGGGACATGATCGGACATGAGATAAACCCTAGCATGATGCTTTATGATGGATACAGAATGAAACAAAGATCTGTGGGGAATGCTGATGGTCTACAGGGAGACAGACAAATGGTAGAAAACAACTTGTTGGGGAAAAAAATCCTGCTGGAGGATCAGACGCACACTAGGGAGTACTCAAAGTGAAATTTGATAAACAACATTTAGAATACAAGAGATTTCGGTAGTAAGTTCACATATGACTTACTAAACCCGAAAAAGGAAAAGAAAAAATGCTACAACAGGTTCATATATGACCTGGCAATACTGGAATAAAACACAACAACAGGTTCCTATATGACCTGACAATGCTGGGGAATATCAAGAAGTTCTGACAGCAGGTTCAGATATGACCTAACAAACTCAGCAAAATACAAGAAGAATGTATCAATAGGTTCATATATGACCTGACACTGGAATAAGGTTCAACAACGGGTTCATATATGACATGAATAGTATTGAACAACATAGGGAAAAACTCTTCAGAACAGGTTCATATATGACCTGACACTGGAATAAGGTTCAACAACAGATTCATATATGACCTGAATAGTATTGAACAACATAGGGAAAAACTCTTCAGAACAGGTTCATATATGACCTGACACTGGAATTAGGTTCAACAACAGGTTCATATATGACCTGAATAGTATTGAACAACATAGGGAAAAACTCTTTAGAACAGGTTCATATATGACCTGACACTGGAATAAGGTTCAACAACAGGTTCATATATGACATGAATAGTATTGAACAACATAGGGAAAAACTCTTCAGAACAGGTTCATATATGACTTGGCACTGGAATAAGGCTCAACAACAGGTTCATATATGACCTGAATAGTATTGAACATACAGGTTCATATATGACCTGACAATGGAATAAAGCTCAACAACAGGTTCATATATGACCTGAATAGTATTGAACAACAGGTTAATATATGACCTGATAATGGAATAAAGTTCAACAACAATTGGACTCTTAACCGTAAGTAATGGATTATAACCAACTTTTAACGGATTTTGCCAACAACAATTGGACTTGAAAATGACTGCGAAAACCGGATGTTGGTTTAAGGGCACCAAAGATGAACTGGAATTAGAGGTCAAAGGGTATAGGATCAACAACAAGACCTAGGTCAATGCAAAATGAGCACGAAGTACATTTCGGCTATGCATGATTTGGATTTTTTTATGCATGATATATGAATGATCATGATATGAGAATGCTGACACTAGGCAGACTGGGAGTTTGTAGGGACTGTTTATGGAGATCGTGATTCCTCAACACCGATAACTCAACCAAATATTTTATCAAAGGAGAATTCTATCCAGCTTGATAGCCACAACTTAGCCAATGGATCCTTTTGGAGGATTAATGAATCGTGCTAGCATAATTTTCGGGCACTCGTCTTAAACTCAATAGTTGTTGACGTATGGCAGAATTTGTTTGAGCAGTTTGAAAGCACGAAGAAAGAGGTTCTGCCCCTCTGTGGCTCATCTTGCCACAGTCTGTTGGGACTTTGGCAATGTTCACCTTGAAAGTGAGTTTGGAAACAACTTGCCATGAGACTACCTCGAGATGGCTTGCCCCAAGGGTTTGAAACTTGCAATGGTCTGAACTTTGGCTAACCAAATGTTGGAATGGTAGACCCTTGATTGGCTTTCCTTGGATAGTAGGACTCATTGAGCTCTGAGGTGGCTTGCCCCGGTCTGAGTCTGGAAGCAAATTACTCTTGGCTAACCGAACCTTGGGGTGATTGGATCGGATTGAATGATCCTCAAAGTGATTTCCCCTGTTTGGACTTCTTTCACTTTATCAAGTTCCTCAACTGTATTTGGAATTTCTTGATGCTAAGTGTTGACTCGCAAATAAGATTGTTGATTCAAAAATGGTAATTTTAATTCCATGCTTATGCAAAAATTTGAACTCAAAGTTTATTAATATGAATGGGGGAAATACAGTGAAAGAGTCGTTGATAAGAACACAATGGTGATCAAGTCATTCACAGTATGCGAGTTGGTGCCATCAAATGATTAACAAAAAATCGTTTGGATTCAAGTTAACACAACCTTATTGTAGTATGCTTTCAAAATAGACCCTGTCTCAATTAGGTCTTTTAAAGGTTATAACGTGGTCTGGTTCACGTTTTTTGAAACAAAAGGATATAAGGCTCAAAATTTATTTTTACCCACCCCTTCTTCTTGATGATCTCCAGTTCCTATGTTCAGTTAATTCGACACACGCATTCGACTTCTAAGAGGGTTCGAAGGTGTGATGGTAAAGATGAGGGTTCAAGATAGATTTCCTTGAATGACAGTCACCTTATTTTGTTTTTGTTGAGGATTTAGTGACCTCTTTTAATTGATTTTCTTTATCCCTGATTTTGCCTGGACCGCTTCTTTGAAGCTTTCGATCCATCGGGATGCCCTGACTTTTGCCTAAGTCATTTTGTGGTATTTGGCTTAGCGGGCTTTTTTATTTATTTTATTTTTTAGTTTTTAAAGGTGTTGACTGCCACATTATTGATGGATAAGGATCAACCAACACTAATTTTAGCTTTTCTAAACCTCTTCGACACTTCAACATGTGCGCGAAGGATAACATAGGGTTGAACCTAATTGGAGGGTGTATATATGGACGATTTTTTTTGAAAGATCGAATACATGATCAAACTATCTGAACACAACTACCCTGCCCCAGGTTAAGATTAAGGGTTTAAGATCCGAAATAAACACCAACTTCTAGGCTCAAAGTGGTTGACTAGGTATTAACTCCTTAAGAAGAGATTTTTATTTTTTGTCCTTTTTTTGAGAAGTGAGAGAGAGGAGAGAGACTCAAAAGAGACGTTGAGAGTGCCCTTTCCTTCTCCTAGGCATCTGTTGGTTTTTTACTATGTGCTTCTTTAACTTTTGTTTTTTTGGTGATGTGTCAAAGGGTCATTGGCTGAGGAGGATAATTGAGGATAGGGATCCATGTGTCTTCCAATTGGGATCACTGATTAATTTGAATTAAAGGCTACGATTGGACCAAAGAAACACAACATTGTTAACCAAATTAAAAATGCCTAGAATATCCCTTCTAGAAGCTTTAATCAATTTAAATCACTTAAATTAAATAAATTTCACATTTTTATATAAACATGATAAAATTAAAATGAGAGCGTGATTTTACCTATTTAATTTTTTTGATTTTTCTGACACAATAATGAAAATAAACGGATTTAACCTGAATAAAAATCAGGTGCGAAATCGCTCGAAAAGTTAAACTAAATGTACCAAAATAATTAGTTTGAAATAAACTTATCGGAAAAATACAGCGTTTCTTTTAATTTTGAAATAAATTTTGACGGATTAAACAAGCTTGAGCTGATTAAAAAAGTGGCTGAAAAATTAGCTGAAAAATAAATCGAGCATACCAGATTAAACTACGTGAAACGTAAATTAATAAAATTGATGTCTAGAAGCTTGATTGTAAAATTTTTCGTTCACTGATTTAACGCACATCATTTGATTAATTCAACCGGTTTGCCTGTAGATCCGAAAAAGTTATTTTGACTGATATTCTAGGCATTATGCGGTATGGAATGCATGGTATGCTATGTAGACATGCAATAGCTATGATGAATGCATTGGATCAGCGATTCAGGGTCAAAATTGGGGTGTGACACCTATGCTTTATCAAGTTCATATCTAGGGTTTAAGACTCTCAACACAAGGAGCTCAATTAAGAATTGATTTACATTGGCTCTAAGTATCATATATGGATCCCTATGATCTTCACATGTTATTTTGATCAAGAAATCATCAAGAGTTTGGAGTGTGTTTGCCTTGGAAACCCTAATTCATCTGGGTATCTTATGTGACTTCTTCAACAAGTTTCTTAAACAATTGATAAAATATTTCAAGGGATAATTTACATTTAATCATCTTATGCATATATGATCCTCCATGAGTCCCAAAAGTCAAAAGAATGTCAAGCTAGCAAGATGGTTCATGGTAATTGACTAGAGGAAGTCATCTGGTCAAAACTGGGGTTCCCTGGACCCTATATCCTACAATTTTTGTAATATCAAAATGATTGCAAGAGAAAAGTTACTCTAAATGACATTACAAACAACTTTAATGTTGATGTCTAGAGCTAATTGTTCTTGTAAAGTCATTTGTTATGGTGAAAGATTATAGGTCATTTTGTCTAAACCCTAATTTGGAGGTCAACTTTTTAAGACCTTAACTTGCTCAATTATTATGAGATGAAAGCCACTAAAATTGCATGATCAAATTCAATATGTCTAATTCAACTTTTATGTTTGGAGGAACTGCAAATTCAACTTACAAATACATGTGCCAAGAGGAAACATTATAGGTCATTTTGGACCATTACCATTGAACAAGTGATTTTCCTTAACTTCTAAAATGCATACCTCCTTCATGCACAATCCAAATGAGTTCAAATTAGTTACCAAATTGAATAGGTTTGAAAGAGATACAACTTTGATGAAGGAACTTTTCTCATTTGAAGTCCATAGAAAAAGTTATTCAAGGTGGAAGAAGTGAACATTTGACTTGAGACTTAGAAAATTTTCAAATACGTTTGATTTCCCAAACTTCCACCTCAAAATTCATCATGATCCAAGCTTCAAATGAAAAAGTGTTCAAAATGAAAGTTGTTCCCCTTGATATCAAATTTCCAAAACATCCAAGATCATCTCATTTGGACCAAAATTAGAGGACTTACGCATGGCTTCATTATGGGAAGTGTTTTGGCAAGATTGAAATTCACATGATCATTTCCATTTGCATGCTTGTACATGATGGTTTCAGTAGACTTTGTACATGATTGGGAGTTGGATTGCATCACTCTTGAGGCCCAAATCATTGCCCATGCACCCATGCAAAGAGATTTAAAAAATTATCCAAATTTCAAGTGGTGCAAATATCAAACACATTGCCTATTTAAACAAGCTTAAGGCTTCAGATTCATCATCAACACCTTGCCCAAACTTTGCTAGACCTCTGCAAACCCTCACTGCCATAGAATTTTCTGAGATTTCTCTTGAAATCGAGCTTGAACTTCACCTTCTGTTTGGAAGTTCAAACTCCAGAAATTCACTTCCATTTTCAGTTCATTTGGTTTCTGCAAGCAAGAGGAGGAGAAAGCAATCAAATCCAGATCAAGATCAAGTCAAATTTGATCAACTCGAACGTGAATTTTCAGAAACTTCCACTCTTCGATTCTCTCTTATTTCTCCACTATTCTTGTTGATTTTTAGTTGTCTGAACTCCTACCAATGTAGGCAACAAGATCGAGTTGATTTGAGGTCAAATCGAAGCAACTCAGTTCATGATCTTCAAAATTCAACTCCTTGTATCTTCTTATATACTTGGAGTTAGACAAAATTGAGGCCAGATTCGAGCTCCTGAGGATTTTCTCTTTAAATCAATGTCTTGCTTTTTCATTTTGGTGATGGTTGAAGGTGGACCAGTCCGGTGAGGTCCACTGAAGAAGAAGACCGGAGCTCTGGCTCCAGCGGTGTGTTGGCAAGCTTCTCAACCACAAGATCCATTTAAATTGTTTTAATCCTGAGCGTTGTTTCTAATTACCACGCGTCCTGCTCAGTTGACTAAAGACCACATGGAACGCGCACTTCGGACCATATGATTTGCCACCTCAATTAATGGGGGAGATCAGCTGGTCCACGTATTTTTGAATTTCTGAAATTTCATTTTAATTGCTTTATTTTCATTAATTCATATTAATTTCATTATTGATCCAAAAAATATGGGACTTTCACCAAAAAATTTCAAATATTTTCCTCTTTCATTTTCTAAATTAAAATTATTTTTTTGGATCAATATTGATATTTTTCATGATTTAATTGTTTTTTTTGCATATTTTTAATTGTTTAAAAATACTTATGACTTTTCAAAAATAGTGAAATTTTTTCTCCAAGGTCCTTTGACCTTGTTTGACCTATGATAAATCTCTTGATCATTTATTTGGTGTTTTGAAGAGGTTTTAGGTTTTGATCAAACATAGTTTAATTTAATGCATTTTTAATTGATTTTTAATTTGTTTAATTGAAAATAAATTGTGTTGAGCCACTTTTATTGACTTGTGGAGTTTGACTATTGTGTTTGGGCCTTGGTCAAGGTTGATTTAACTTTTGTTGGATTAAAATCATTGGATTTAGGGGAATGATGAAATGTACATTTCATCTCCCAAAATGAATGAATGATTTTAATTTGATAAAACTCCTCCCATGACCAATTTGTGTTTGTCTCATCTCCCCTCCCTCTTCATCTTCAATCCCTTTCTATCCCATTCCTCTCATTAGCCAATGACATCTCAATATCCTAAGGCTAATTGGTTCATAAACCAATACAAGTACGGATGAGATTAGGTCCACCCTTTGATCATTTTATTTTTGTGTGTGGTATGTTTTAGGAGTATGGTTCATTATACCATATCTCTAACATGCATTAATACCCAAATTCTTATTGCCCGACCTCAGATAGTTGTGACTTCTACATAAGTCCAATTACGATTGCTTAACATAGTGCTAAATTTTGATACAAAAGACATAACATTCTAGTAAGTGAGATTGTAAGTCTCCCCCTTTCATGGTATTATGTGGAAACTTGGTCTTTTTTCCTCCCTTTGGGAGATGTCTTGGTTCAAGGATCCATGCTGATGAGTAGATGGTTGAGTGTTCTCCAAAGAATGACTTAAACAATTGAAAAGCAAAACTCCACTAAATTCTAATCCACTAACTATTTGACTAACTCTTAATTTCAAGTCATTTACTTTTATGCACTTTAAATTTAAGCCATTTATCATTTGTCATTATACATATCATTTAACTTGTTTATTTTAATGTCATTTTCACTTTGCTCACTTGAGTCATATATTGTGATTATATTGTGATTGTATATACTTGTTTTATATTTTGTTTGTGTTTGTGATCTTAGGACCTTAAAGTACATAATAAATAACAAAAACCCTAAAAATATTTGTGTGGGCTATTGGATTTGATCCGAGACTTAGACTTAGAATTAGGCAACATTCCCTATGCAAAAGGACTTGGCCAATGCCAATATTTATGAAACCAAGTCATTATGATGTGAGCTTTCATCTGATGCAAGTGTTGAAGATCCACTTCAGTTCATCTACTACATGGTCTTGATGCAAATGTTACTTTGAACTTATGTCTAATGCCTTATTCTGAGCCATTCAAGGAGTATGCCATCTGATACATGGGGAAGATTATGAACAAGACTATGAAGTTGCTAGCTTGGATATGGCTATATTTATTTGATGCCTTGCTCTTCATCTTGCTTGCTTATTGATATTGCTTGATTTTAAAGTCCAAAGGAAAAGTGGGTTTCTATATAACATTCTTGTCTATTGGATTGCATCCCATTGGTCAGATCTTTTCAACTCTTAACTTTTAAATTTTTGCTTAGGATTAGTCTCTTCATCTCCTCCCACTTCTTAAATTTCAAATCTCTTCCTCTTTTCAAAATCTTCTTTGCTTGTGATTTAAAACCTAGACTTCATTGCAAATTAGAAACTTTGGCCTTATGTCATTGTATTTTACACTCTTTTCTCAAATCAAACTTGTAAATGAATTTAACCATACTTGACTTAAAATTTCAAAAATACAAAAAAGAACTAACACTCCTTCAAATTCTTTTAGGCCCTCTATGCCTCTTTTAAACTTAATTTTTTTTGTTAAAAGCAATTCACTCACTTTGAAATTGATACCACGAACTACGAGGTTTTGATCCCTCATTTTTATGTTGGTACGTAGGCACAAGTCCGAAGATCTTGTCAAACACAAAAATATAATCAATGAATTATTTTCTCATCCCCACACTCTATTTTTATCAAACATATTTTATACCAAAAATACATATACACATAAAAAAGACTCCCTAGGTGTACCTAGGACACTTTGGATGCTAACACCTTCCCTCTGTGTAACTAACCCTCTTACGTGTAATCTCTAGCATTTTACTAGTTTTGATTTGAAAACTTCTTATCTTTGGGTTTTGTTCGTACTTTTCCCTTTTCCTTTGGAAACAATAAAAGCGTGGTGGCGACTCTGGTTTTATTGACGTTAAGTTTATCTATAGCTTAATGTTCATGAATTTACTGCTACAGAAATTCAGTGGCGACTCTGCTAGGGAGTAGTCCTCAGTGGGTTTAGACTAGTTTTTATGTGTATATAATTGTATATTTGATGTTTGTATATTTGTATGTGTGATATAATCTGCTTGTTGTGCTTGGTGATCTCTGAGTGGTGAGATAAGTTCTAACCCGAACTTGAGTGCAATTAAGATAAGAGGATGGTATAAGCATGTTCAACTTGTGTGGAGTAGTCCTTAACAAGTTGGCTTGAGACCCATCTACTCAGTGGAGACCCTTTTGGAGTTATTGATGTCACACAAGTTATTTGTGGTTAGGCATTACTTTCTCTGATTTGGGGTCTGAGAAGCTGAGAACCGTAGAACATTTAACCCAACTTGGCCTATTTAGGACGTAGTGCGGAGACTGTTCAAGTGTAGACTTGATAACAGTTGTTATGTGATACTACACTCAGACAAGTTTCTCTTGGGAATATTATGGATTGATGAGTCAGTCATCCTAACCTATAATATCTGATAGATGGAATTAAGACTCTTGGAAATTTTTAGAACATGATACACAGGTTTTTATCCTTAGTTCACTCCTTTGGTATGGTTCTTAACCCGAATCCTTAGTTCTCTAATGTGCCTCTCATTGGTACACACAGAGGAATCAACTACAATCCTGCTTTGGCTCGTCGTCAACTTAGGTTCCCCGTGAGAAATAAGCCTAATAACACTCAGTTAGAAGGTATTTTCTATCAAGAGGGTAAAGATCCCCAACATTTGAAGCAGAAGATTGTGCATGCTTGGCATAATATGCATAGGAAAGGAAGACCCGAGCTTGGTCCGTGCAACTGTGTAGCTTTGGAAGCTTACACTACTTGGGTGAAGAAGAGAGCTTTGGAGTTAAAGATGTCGTATGCTTATGAAAAACCTATGTCTATGGTTATGGTTGAGCCATTAACTCTCCCTAACCAAGATGTAGAGGAGTTAGAAGACACACTCGCCAAGATGAAGCAAGAGAAGGATATATGGGAATAGTGGTTCCATGCTTTGAGCAGAAAGCATGAGGAGTTGCAGCTTGAGTCTAAGGACAAAGATGCACTTTTCAAACTTCTTGAAGACCGAGTAGTGAAGAGAAAGAGAGAGCCAGAGGGTTCATCTTCCTCTAGTATACCTCAGCCTTCCGGTGCTTGGAAGAAGATTATTGATCAACTTGTCCTTGAGAAGGCTCAGATGAAGACCTCTTTTGAGTTCAAGATCTGACACATCCGAAGGAAGTATGCGCCTGCAGCCAGATCATCTGACACCATTGTCAGGGGATCCTTAGGATGATTAATTTCCTTTTCTCTTGTATTTGTACTTTGGTTTCTGAAATTGTACTCAGTGTAATCCTTCCAAATTATATGAATAAAAGAGATTTTATGGTTAATCCAATTGCCACAATTGTTATTATTATGTATTTGCAAATAAAATAGTATGTTCCTTGAAAATAAAAACAAATCAAACATTGCATTTCATGCATCATTTGCATAATAGGTTTCTTCTGCCAGATATCTTACCGGTTATTCTTCTATGCTTCAGCCAAGCTGACTCACCAATACAACACTCACGCCAATCAACCGAGAATCATGGAACATTTGGAACAAGAGAACAAAGAGTTAAAGGACGAGATTGCTCGTTTGACTGCCATGATGGAGTCTGTACTAGCTGCTCAGAGTCAGTCTTCTCCCACGCCTGCAACTCCTCCTCCTCAGAGGACTGTCATTTCAGAGGTTGTTACTTTAACCGTGCCTGCTACTCAGTTTACTCCTTCCATGCCTGCCGGATTCCCGTGGGGAATACCGCCAAACTTTATGCCCGAAAGATTTGCGGCTACTTTTGCTTCCATGCCGACATCTAGCCCGGTCATGTCTATTCTGCCTCTAGTTGTTCACACTCTACCTCGTGTTGAGGACACCATCTATCATTCTGAGCCATCTAAGGGCACAAATATTTATGAGAAGATGGACGAGATGAAAGACCAATTCCTTGAGCTGTGGAAGGAGTTGAAGACCTTGAGGGGAAATGATTTGTTTGGTAAAAGTGCTGCTGAACTTTGCTTGGTTCCCAATGTCAAGATCCCGATGAAGTTCAAAGTCCCTGACTTTGAAAAGTATAAGGGAAATACCTGCTCACTCAACCATCTCGTTATGTATGTCAGGAAAATGTCGACGCAAACTGATAATGATCAGTTATTGATTCACTACTTTCAAGACAGTCTGACCGGTGTCGCTCTGAGGTGGTACATGGGATTGGATAGTGCAAGTGTTCGTACATTTAATGATTTGGGTGAAGCTTTTATGAAGCAGTATAAGTACAACGTGGACATGGCGCTTGATAGAGACCAGCTGAGGTCGATGTCTCAGAAGGACAAAGAGACATTCAAAGAGTATGCCCAGAGGTGGAGAGAGCTTTCCACCCAGATCAACCCTCCATTGGAAGAAAAAGAGATGACCAAGATTTTCCTTAAGACCCTGAGTTCATTTTATTACGAGCGCATGATTGCTAGTTCCCCCAACGATTTTAACGAAATGGTAAACATGGGGATGAGGTTGGAAGAAGGAGTCCGAGAGGGAAATTTGTCTAAGGAAGAAGTATCGTCTAGTAAGAAGTATGGAGGAAGTTTTGCTAGGAAGAAGGAAGGCGAAACCAATGCAGTATCAGTGGGGAGACAGAGGAGGCCTCATGTCATAAGAAGTCTGCAACCGCGTCAACATCATCATCAAGTTTCATACGTTATTCCAGTATTTTCCAACAATCAATCAGTGACAGTTCAACAACAACGTCAACAACGGTCACAACAAAGAACAAACAACTACAACACCAACAATAATCAACAACAACAATTTTTTTTGAGAGGAAGAAGGTCTCTTTCGACCCTATTCCCATGACCTATGTTGAATTATACCCGTCTTTGGTTCTCAAGAACCTACTCCAACCGAGAAATCCACCTCAGATTCTAGAATCACTTCCATGATGGTATAGGCCAGAACTCCATTGTGCCTTTCACAAAGGAGCTCCCGGACATGATATTGAAAACTGCTACCCTTTAAAGTATGAGGTCCAGAAGCTAGTAAAGAGTGGGATGGTGTCCTTCGAGGATCGTGCGCCGAATGTGAAAGCTAACCCATTTCCTGCTCATGGTAATTCCTCTGTTAATATGGTAGATGGTTGTCCGGGAAGTTTCAGAGTGTTCGATGTGCGACGTATTTGTTGGTCCTTGGTAGAGATGCATAAGACCCTGTGTACCATTAGTGATTATGAGCATGACCATGCTGGTTGTGAGATTTGCAGTGTAAATCCCCGTGGGTGTTCAGTTGTCAAGAGAGATATCGAGAAGTTGATGGATGAGAATGTAATCCAGATTCAACAGTCGAGGGATATAGATGATGTGAGCGTGATAGTGCTAGTATTTAAGACCCCTGAGCGGGTGGTGATTCAATTTGATAGTAGCAACCGCAATAAGATCAACAGAACAATCTCGCCGTTAGTAATACGGTTGGCGGGTCCAGTCCCATATGCATCCGATAAAGCTGTTCCGTATCAATATAACACTACTATGTTGGAAAATGGTCAGGAGGTTCCGTTGCCTACGACCAATTATGTTGTGAACATTGCCGATATAGCGAAGGTGACCCGTAGCGGTCGTGTTTTTGGTCCTGTTTTCCCAAAAGATGTAGAAGATGTTGGTAAGAAGGTTGAGGTACATGTGGCAAATCCAATTAGTGCACAAAAGTATCAGTCTGGTGAGTCCAGGAATTTGAAGCCTGGTGATGATGATGAGGTACTAAGATTGATAAAGAAGAGTGAATTCAATATGGTGGAGCAACTGCTCCAAACTCCTTCCAAAATTTCAGTGTTGTCTCTGCTTATGAATTCTGAAGCGCACAGAGAAGCATTGAAAAAAGTATTGGAGCAAGCTTATGTAGAGCATGATGTAACTGTAGATCAGTTTGACCATATTGTGGCTAACATTACTTCCTGCAACAACTTGAGCTTTTGTGATGAAGAACTTCTCGATGAAGGCAGAAATCACAACCTAGCGCTGCATATATCAATGAATTATAAGGAGGATGCATTGTCAAATGTGTTGGTTGATACTGGTTCTTCGTTGAATGTACTCCCGAAGTCAACTCTATCAAGGTTATCGCATCAAGGAGATCCGATGAGATACAATGGCATGATCGTCAAAGCTTTTGATGGTTCTCGCAAGACTGCTATTGGTGAGGTGGACCTTCTAGTGAATATAGGTCCGAGTGATTTCCAAATTACTTTCCAAGTAATGGATATCCACCCGGCCTATAACTGCTTATTAGGAAGGCCATGGATACATGAGGTGGGAGCTGTGACATCCACTCTGCATCATAAATTGAAATTTGTGAAGAATGGTAAGCTCTTCATTATGGGTGGAGAAAAAGCGATGTTAGTGAGTCATTTGTCTTCTTTCTCATATGTAGAAGCTGAGGATGATATTAGAACTCTGTTCCAAGCTCTATCTATTGCTGAAGAGAAGAAAGTTGGGGCACCTATGTCCTCTTTTAAAGACGCTCAAAAGATTGTTGAAGATAGTAGTTCTGATCAGTATGGTCGGATGGTAGAGGTCGCCGAGAACAAGAACCAAGCCGGTTTGGGTTTCCAACAAAGGGTCGTCTATGATCAAAGTTGAAGATGTGCAACCTAGTTTCCGTAGCATAGGGTTCATTCATGGTAATGAACAACACTCAACTGCAGTAATCGAGGATGACAAAGATGAAGACTGCACCAATTTTGTGACGCATGGAAAGGCTTGCAACAATTGGATCGTTGTCGATGTTCCTGTTATTGTTCATTGCTCTAAGTAATTGTTTTATTATTTTTGAAAATCCTTCTCCTATGCCTAAGGGAGAAGTGAGCATTGTTGGGCATATTTTAAATTAATCATCAATAAAATGCAATTCTATTCATCCACTTTTATGATGTTTTATTTTTACTTTTTGCTTTTCTGAAAATGATAATCACAAAAAACATAAATGAATAATATTTGTCCATCTGCATTATATTTGGTCACTATTCACTTCTCTAAAATTAAAATATCAAATCATTATGCTGGTTGGTTTCTAAACCCATTGAATACAATGATCATACTCCTTCTCCAAACTTTGAATTCCCTGTGTTTGAGGTTGAGGAAGGAAGTGATGAAGAAGTGTCTGATGAATTGTCTCGTCTACTTGAGTACGAGGAAAAAGCCATTCATCCATTCGAAGAGCAGATTGAGCTAGTCAACTTGGGTTCTGAAGATGATGTGAAGGAAGTAAAGATTGGATCTCAGTTGTGTGCAGAGGTTAAGAAGGGGTTGACTGATCTTCTCTGAGAGTATTCAGGTGTATTTGCTTGGTCTTATCAAGACATGCCTGGTTTGGATTCTGAGATTGTGGAACATAGATTGCCGTTGAAGCCAGAATACCTGCTAGTCAAGCAGAAGTTAAGGAGGACTCATCCTGATATGGTAGTAAAGATCAAAGGGTAAGTGCAAAAGTAGATTGACGCCGGTTTCCTTATTACTGTTGAGTATCCGTATGTGTGTTAATTATAGAGATTTAAACAAAGCTAGTCCGAAAGATGATTTTCCTCTGCCACACATTGATATGTTGGTAGACAATACAGCTAAGTTCAAATTCTTTTCATTTATGGATGGATTTTTCGGTAATAATCAGATCAAGATGGCACACGAAGATATGGAGAAGACCACATTCATTACACCCTAGGGAACATTCTGTTATAGAGTGATGCCTTTCGGTCTAAAGAATGCTGGTGCAACATACCAAAGATCAATGACCACTCTTTTTCATGATATGATACACAAAGAGATCGAGGTCTATGTTGATGATATGATTGCTAAATCCAGTGATGAAGAAGAACATGTCGAGCATTTATTGAAGTTATTCCAGCGTTTGAGGAAGTATAAGCTCCGCTTGAATCCCAATAAGTGTACATTTGGGGTTCGTTATGATAAGTTGTTGGGCTTTATTGTCAGCGAGAAGGGTATTGAAGTTGATCCTGCTAAGGTCAAAGCAATACAAGAGATGCCTGCGCCCAAAACTGAGAAGCAAGTCAGAGGTTTTCTCGGCCGCTTGAATTATATCTCAAGATTCATTTCACACATGACTGCCACATGTGCGCCTATATTCAAGCTTCTTCGGAAAGATCAGTCTTGTGATTGGACCAATGATTTCCAGAAAGCTTTTGATAGTATCAAAGAGTATCTGTTTGAGCCTCCAATCCTGTCTCCGCCTGTTGAAGGAAGACCTTTGATCATGTATTTGACTGTGCTTGAGGAAAGTATGGGTTATGTTCTTGGTAACCAAGATGAAACTGGAAAGAAAGAATATGATATTTACTACCTCAGCAAGAAATTCATCGATTGTGAGACTCGGTATTCTATGCTTGAAAAGACTTGTTGCGCATTGGCTTAGGCTGTTAAGCGTCTGTGCCAGTATATGTTGAATCATACCACTTGGTTGATATCCAAAATGGATCCAATCAAGTACATTTTTGAGAAGCCTGCTTTAACTGGGAGAGTTGTCTGTTGGCAGATGTTGTTATCCGAGTATGATATTCCGATCTCAAAAAGCTATCAAAGGTAGTGTCTTGGCTGACCATTTGGCTCACCAACCAATCGAAGATCATCAGTCAGTGCAGTATGACTTTCCTGATGAAGAGATTTTGTACTTGAAGATGAAAGATTATGATGAACCATTGCTTGAAGAAGGGAAAGAACCTGGTTCCTGTTGGGGCATGGTATTTAATGGAGCTGTTAATCAGTATGGTAATAGCATTGGGGCAGTGATTATTACTCCTCAAGGCACGCATTTTCCGTTTACAGCTAGACTGACTTTCAAGTGTACAAATAATATGGCTGAGTATGAAGCTTTCATTATGGGGCTTGAAGAGGCCATTGATCTCATAATAAAATATCTTGACATTTATGGAGATTCAACTTTGATTGTGAATCAGATCAAGGGTGAATGGGAGACGAATCAACCCGGTTTGATACCATATAGGGATTATGCGAGGAGGATTTCAACTTTCTTTACAAAGGTTGAGTTTCATCACATCCCTCGAGATGAAAACCGGATGGCAGATGCTCTTGCAACTTTTGCTTCAATGATTATGGTAAAATTTTGGAATGAAGTTCCTAATTTGGTTGTGATGCGTCTTGATAGGCCATCGCATGTGTTTGCTGTTGAAGAAATAAAAAATGAAAAGCCGTGGTATTTTGATATCAAGTGTTTTCTCCAAAGTCAGATTTACCCGTCCGAGGCATCTTTGAAGGATAAGAAAACTTTGAGGAGATTATCCGACAACTTCTACCTGAATGGTGATGTGCTTTACAAGAGAAACTTCGATATGGTTGTGCTCAGATGCATGGATAGACACGAAGCAGACTTATTGATGACTGAAGTTAATGAAGGTTCCTTTGGTACTCATTTCAATGGACATGTTATGGCTAAGATGTTGAGAGAAAGTTACTATTGGCTGACAATAGAATCTGACTGTTGCAAGTTTGTAAAGAAATGCAGATAAAATTCATGTTCCTCCGACACTGTTGAACGTCATTTCCTCCCCATGGCCCTTCTCCATGTGGGGAATCAATATGATTGGTATGATTGAGCCTAAAGCGTCGAACGGACATCGTTTCGTTTCGGTGGCAATTGACTACTTCACAAAGTGGGTTGAAGAGGCATCGTATGCGAATGTAACCAAGCAAGTTATTGTGAGCTTTATCAAGAATCAAGTTATATGTCGGTATGGTGTGCCAAGTAACATCATTACTGATAATGGATCTAACTTGAACAATAATATGGTGGAAGCTCTTTGCAAAGACTTCAAGATTTCACATCATAATTCTTCTCCCTATAGACCCAAGATGAATGGGGTTGTTGAAGCTGCAAACAAGAATATAAAGAGGATCATCTAGAAGATGGTTGTGACGTACAAGGATTGGCATGAGATGCTCCCATTTTCTTTGCACGAGTATCATACATCCATCCGCACTTCAACAAGAGAAACCCCTTTCTCACTTGTTTATGGCATGGAAGTTGTGTTCCCCTTAGAGGTTGAGATCCCATCATTGTGCGTCTTAATGGACTCCAAGTTGACAAAAGCTGAATGGTGTCAGACCAGGTATGACCAGGTGAATTTGATTGAAGAGAAGAGGTTGATTGCCATGTGTCATGGTCAGTTATATCAGCAGAGAATGAAGAAAGCATTTGAGAAGAAGGTCAGACCTCGCGTGTTTAGAGAAGGTGACCTTGTACTCAAGAAGATTCTATCTTTCAAACCTGATGCTAGGGGTAAATGGACTCCTAATTATGAAGGCCCATATGTTGTTAAGAGAGCCTTTTTAGGCGGCGCTTTGATCCTTACAACCATGGATGGTGAAGAGTTCACACGTCCCGTGAATGCCGATGCAGTCAAGAAATACTTCGCCTAAAAAAGGAAAAGAACAACTCGCTAAGTTGAAAACCGAAAAGGGCGGCTTAGGCAAAAATGAGTGTCTCGGTGGAAACCCGAAAGGGAAATCCAGGAAAAAGTTAGAGACATAAAAATTATCCCGATAAATTGAGTACCCCATCTTGGGGCAATATATGCAAAAATTAGGGATTATGGCAAGTAACTGCATCCTGCGGATCTTCAGTCTTAAAGACATTCTTGAGCACAACCTTTGTTTATGATTCATCTTCAACCAAAGCCAAGAGCACAATGGATATCAAAGTTGGTAGAAGGCCTAGTGATCATTGTATTCAATGTAGCCCTTCCCCATGTAAATTACCATTTTTCAACTTTTGTAAAGATCCATGGAGTTTTGTCATTTACAGACTACCATTCTATTAAATAAAGTTGAGCTTTTTATCCAATTGTTTCTATTCTTATTTATTTTAGCTAAATAGAATTAAATTTTATGATGATCATTTTGAAATTGAATTTTGAAAATCAAGAATCATGTTTTCTTAAATAATAAAAGCAATTACTTTTTAAAAAGTAATGATTTCATTTAAGGAATGTCAACAACAGTCCAAGAACAGGTGAACCCTAAAATGTGAAGCATTGTTGGTTTTCCCCAAGCAGTTGGCGTGATCTCTATTTCATTCCCAACAACATTTCAACATCTCCAACCGATTTTTGTTGGTTTCCCCAGTTTGTATTTGTCTCCCTCGAATTGTAGGTGCATTTCAAGTCTCCAACGGATTTCATTCAACACGGATTCTAGAGCAGTTCCCGATCCTCTATAAGGTTTTGTCTCCCCATTTGATATGGTGTTGACCTAAAATTCCCTGCAGAATTGATAGTGCAGATTTTCGGCAGATCTATTCCTTTTCCCCATCCAGGGATGAGCCTTTAAGATAAATGATTCACGTTCATCCTTTACCTCTCTTTCTCCAGTTGATTCCCTCCTATGAGGATTGGCTGAGTGTTGTATTGGTGATGCAGAGCAGTGACATTTATATCATTTGTGATCATTTTGTCAGCATAATCATCATATATACATATACATATACATTCATAAATTTCATTATTGCATTATTATTTGCACTTTGTGATTCATTATTTCTCCGATCCTCTGCTGTGGTGGTATCCTTTCCCCCGCGCAGATTTGGTGTGTATGCCCTCTTTCAATTGTAAAGTGTCAGCCCCTTAAGCAGAAAGAATTTAACCTTTCTCATTCCCCACTGAGTTATTTCCTCGTGGATGATTATTATTTTATTTTCCTCCCCAGTTGATCATCTAGATGGAACCATCCCCCTGAGTTATATCCTCATTGGGTTGAGTCTTTGATTAACTGTTTCTTTCTAGATCTTACCTAGATAGATGCTTTTGGTCCCCTGGGAGTCTATTACCCAATAACTGGTAATATTCTTCTCAATTTGCAAGTATTTCACTTTTGCCCAAGACCCGACAAAAGTAACCTATTCTCCCCAGCGGATTTGTTTTCACGTTTCCCCAGGAAGTCTATCCTTGATATGTTCATCCTAACCGATGACAAATATTTTCTTCCCCTGCTTTGAGTCTATCCTTGATATGTTCATCTTAGTCGGTGACAAATATTCTCTTTTTGGTATTCTACCAGTAAAACGGTAGTTGTAATCCCTGTTTCTTTCCCCAGAGGGCTAATCCTTGATATGTTCATCCTAACGGATGACGAGTTTCCTTCTCTTTGCGGTCTTCTGCCCAGTAACCGGTAGTTGTAAATCCTGCTTCCCCTCAGAGTCTATCCTCGATATGTTCATCTTAACCGGTGACAGATACTCTCTTTTTGGTATTCTATCCAGTAACCGATAGATGTAATTCCTACTTGTTTCGGCAGTCTATCCTCGATATGTTCATCTTAACCGATGATGGACATTCTTCCCTTTGAGTCTATCCTTGATATGTTCACTTTAACTATTGACGGATATTCTCTCCCATTGGTCTTCTGCCCAATAACCGGTAGTTGTAAACCCTATTTTGGCTTTTCCCTGGCAGGTCATTCTTACCCAGTAACTGGTAATGAATACACCTCCTGTTTGCCCTCAGCGAGTCATCCTTGATATGTTTACCCTAACCGGTAACAAATATCCTTCTTGTCAGATTTGTTATTACCTTATCCAGTAACCAGTAGTGGATAATACATTTCTGTTACTCCTGTGTTGAAGATCATTTCTTCCCCAGTTGAGTTTGAGTGTGTATTTCCTCAGTGAGATCGTTGTTTCCTGCTTGGGTCGAGTATTTCATCTTTGTTATGATCTACCCGTTTCCCATGCAGATGTTCCTTTTATTCCCCGACTGAGTCTTTCCATTGATTTATTTTCATAGAATCCCTCGTGTCCCCCAACAGTTTTAAGCCGTAGCCTGGCCTACGTGTATCTCTTATCCCCCAGAGTCTCTGTCTCCCTAGTGAGTTTTCCTTATGGAATGCGTTATGCTCCTGCGGACTTTCAGTCTCTCCGAATTCCTTTCCTTTGTGGCAATCTTTTCCGCACAAAGATTACTTTTAACATTTCATATCATATGCATCATGAGGTCTCTTAGGGACCAAAATTCGTTTCTATTGTTGTTATTTAAGCCTATTCTACTGATTCAATACGAATATTTTAACCTTCATCTCCTCAGCTAGAACGTCCTTAAATAGGGGCAGCTGTAAGACCCCAATTTTGACCCTAAGATCCCTCATGTTATCTCATCACATGCATTAGCATTGGGATCACACCTTAGCATTCTCCTTACCCCTCATTCATTGGGTTTGCATTAGGAGAGATCACCAAGCACTTTTGATTGTATCATACTTCATTTTCTTTGTTTACTAACCAAAATACCAAAAATATGTCAATATATAGTTTGTTTCTTTTGTAGGTAGTGTGCATGATCACCTATGCTCTATCAAGCTCATATATAGGGTTTAAGACTCTCAATGAAAGGATCTCAATCAATAATTGGTTTACATTGGCTCTAAGTATCATATATGGATCCCCAATATCTTCGCATGTTATTTTGATCAATAAATCATCAAGAGTTTGGAGTGTGTTTGCCTTAGAAACCCTAATTCATCTGGGTATCTTGTATGACTTCTTCAACAATTGATCAAATATTTCAAGGGATACTTCACATTTCATCATCTTATGCATATATTATCCTCCATGAGTCCCTAAAGTCAAGAGAATGTCAAGCTAGCAAGATGCTTCATGGTGATTGACTAGAGGAAGTCAACTGGTCAAAACTGGGGATCCTTGGACCCTATATCCTACAAGTTTTGTCATATGAAAATGATTCCAAGAGAAAAGTTACTCTAAGTTATATTTCAAACAACTTTCATGTTGAGATCTAGAGCTAACTTTGCATGGAAAGTCATTTTTTATGGTGAAAGATTATAGGTCATTTTGTCTAAACCCTAATTTGGAGGTCAACTTCTCAAGACCTTAACTTGCTCAATTATTATGATATGAAATCCATTCAAATTTCATGATCAAATTCAATATGTATAATTCAACTTTGATGTTTGGAGGAAGTGCAAATTCAACTTGCAAATGCATGTGCCAAGAGGAAACATTATAGGTCATTTTGGACCATTACCATTGAACAAGTGATTTTCCTCAACTTCTAAAATGCATAACTCTTTCATGCCAAATCAAAATGAGGTCAAATTGGTGACCAAATTGAATAGGTTTGAAAGATATACAACTTTGATGAAGGAACGTTTCTCATTTTAAGTCCATAGAAAAAGTTCTTCAAGGTGGAAGAAGTGCACATTTGACTTGGGAAATAGAAAAGTTTCAAATATGTTTGATTTCCCAAACTTCTACCTCGAAATTCGTCATGATCCAAGCTTCAAATGAAAAAATGTTAAACATGAAAGTTGTTCCCCTTGATCTCACCTTTCCAAAACATCCAAGATCATATCATTTGGACCAAAATTGAAGGACTTGTGCATGGCTTCATTATGGGAAGTGTTTTGGCTAGATTGGAATTCACATGATCATTTCCATTTGCATGCTTGCACATGATGGTTTCAGCAGACTTTGTACACGATTGGGAGTTGGATCGCATCACTCTTGAGGCCCACATCATTGCCCATGCACCCATGCAAAGAGATTTCAAAAATTATCCAAATTTCAAGTGGTGCAAATATCAAACACATTGCCTATTTAAATAAGCTTAAGGCTTCAGATTCATCATCAACTCCTTGCCCATGCTTTGCTAGACCTCTGCAAACCCTCACTGCCATATAATTTTCTGAGATTTCTCTTGAAATCGAGCTTGAACTTCTCCTTCTGTTTGGAAGTTCAAACTCTAGAAATTCACTTCCATTTTCAGTTCATTTGGTTTCTGCAAGCAAGAGGAGAAGAAAGCAATCAAATCAAGATCAAGATCAAGTCAAATTGGATCAACTCGAAGGTGAATTTTTAGAAACTTCCACTCTTCGATTCTCTCTTATTTCTCCACTATTCTTGTTGATTTTTGGTTGTCTGAAGTCCTACCAATGTAGGTAACAAGATTGAGTTGCTTTGAGGTCAAATCGAAGCAACTCAGTTCATGATCCTCAAAATTCAACTCCCTATATCTTCTTATATACTTGGAGTTAGACAAAATTGAGGCCAGATTCGAGCTCCTGAGCATTTTCTCTTTAAATCCATGTCTTGATTTTTCATTTTGGTGATGATTGAAGGTGGACCAGTCCGGTGAGGTCCACCGGAGAAGAAGACCGGAGCTCTGGCTCCGGCGATGTGTTGGCAAGCTTCTCAACCACAAGATCCATTTAAATTATTTTAATCCTGAGCGTTGTTTCTAATTACCGCGCGTCCTGCTCAGTTGACTAAAGACCACATGGAACACGCGCTTTGGACCATATGATTTACCACCTCAACTAATGGGGGAGATCAGATGGTCCACATATTTTTGAATTTTTGAATTTTCATTTTAATTGCTTTATTTTCATTAATCCATATTAATTTCATTATTGATCCAAAAAATATTGGACTTTCACCAAAAAATTTCAAAAAATTTCCTCCTTCATTTTCTGAATTAAAATTATTTTTTGGATCAATATTGATATTTTTCATGAATTAATTATTTTTGTGCATATTTTTAATTGTTTAAAAATACTTCTGATTTTTCAAAAATAGTGAAATTTTTTCTCCAAGGTCCTTTGACCTTGTTTGACCTATGATAAATCTCTTGGCCATTTATTTGGTGTTTTGAAGTGGTTTTAGGTTTTTGATCAAACATAATTTACTTTAATGCATTTTTAATTGATTTTTAATTTGTTTAATTGAAAATAAATTGTGTTGAGCCATTTTTATTGACTTGTGGAGTTTGACTATTGTGTTTGGGCCTTGGTCAAGGTTGATTTGACTTTTGTTAAATTAAAATCGTTGGATTTAGAGGATTGATGAAATGTACATTTCATCTCCTAAAATGAATGAATGATTTTAATTTGATAAAACTCCTTCCATGACCAGTTTGTGTTTGTCTCATCTCCCCTCCCTCTTCATCTTCAATCCCTTTCTATCCCATTCCTCTCATTGACCAATGACATCTCAATATCCTAAGGCTAATTGGTTCATAAACCAATACAAGTATGGATGAGATTAGGTCCACCATTTGATCATTTCCTTTTTGTGTGTGGTGTGTTTTAGGAGTATGGTTCATTATACCATATCTCTAACATGCATTAACACCCAAATTCTTATTGCCCGACCTCAGATGGTTGTGACTTCTTCATAAGTCCAATTACGATTACTTAACATATCGCTAAATTTTGACACAAAAGGCATAGCATTCTAGTAAGTGAGATTGTAAGTCTCCCCCATTTCATGGTATTGTGTGGAAACTTGGCCTTTTTTCCTCCCTTTGGGAGATGTCTTGGTTTAAGGATCCATGCTTGTGAATAGAGGGTTGAGTGTTCTCCAAAGAATGAGTTAAACAATTAAAAAGAAAAACTCCACTAACTTCTAATCCACTAACTGTTTGACTAACTTTTAACTTCAAGTCGTTTACTTTTACGCACTTTAAATTCAAGCCATTTATCATTTATCATTATACATATCATTTAACTTATTTATTTTAATGCCATTTTCACTTTGCTCACTTGAGCCATATATTGTGATTATATTGTGATTGTATATACTTGTTTTGTATTTTGTTTGTGTTTGTGGTCTTAGGACCTTAAAGTACATAATAAATAATAAAAACCCTAAAAATATTTGTGTGGACTGTTGGATTTGATCTTAGACTTGGACTTAGAATTAGGCAACATTCCCTATGAAAAAGGACTTGGCCAACGCCAATATTTATGAAACTAAGTCATTATGATGTGAGCTTTCATCTGATGCAAGTGTTGAAGATCCACTTTAGTTCATCTACTACATGGTCTTGATGCAAATGTTACTTTGAACCTGTGTCTAATGCCTTATTCTAAGCCATTCAAGGAGTACGCTATCTGATACATGGGGAAGATTATGAACAAGACTATGAAGTTGCTAGCTTAGATGTGGCTATCTTTATTTGATGCCTTGCTCTTCATCTTGCTTGCTTATTGATATTGCTTGATTTTAAAGTCCAAAGGAAAAGTGGGTTTCTATATGACATTCTTGTCTATTGGATTGCATCCCATTGGTCAGATCTTTTCAACTCTTAACTTTTAAATTTTTGCTTAGGATTAGTCTCTTCATCTCCTCCCACTTCTTACATTTCAAATCTCTACCTCTTTTCAAAATCTTCTTTGCTTGTGATTTTAAACCTAGACTTCATTGCAAATTAGAAACTTTGGCCTTATGCCATTGCATTTTACACTCTTTTCTTAAATCAAACTTGTAAATGAATTTAAACATACTTGAATTAAAATTTCAAAAAGACAAAAAAGAACTAACACTCATTCAAATTCTTTTAGGCCCTCTATGCCTCTTTTAAACTTAATTGTGTTTGTTAAAAGCAATTCACTCACTTTGAAATTGATACCACGAACTACGAGGTTTTGATCCCTCATTTTTATGTTGGTACGTAGGCACAAGTCCGAAGGTCTTGTCAAACACAAAAATATAATCAATAAATTCTTTTCTTATCCCCACACTCTATTTTTCTCAGACATCTTTTATACCAAAAACGCATACGCACATAAAAAGGGCTCCCTAGGAGTACCTAGGACACTTTGGGTGCTAACACCTTCCCTCTGTGTAACCAACCCCCTTACCTGTAATCTCTGTCATTTTATTAGTTTTGATTTGAAAACTTCTTATCTTTGGTTTTTTTTCGTACTTTTCCCTTTTCCTTTGGAAACAATAGAGGCGCGGTGGCGACTCTGGTTTTATTGACGTTAAGTTTATCCATAGCTTAATGGTCATGAACTTACCGCTACAGTTTCTAGTAATGATGATGATATGAATTAGTTATTGTTGTCTTTCTTTATGTGATATTTTTTTGTTGTACTCAACTTTCTTTAAATTGAATAAAATCTTGTTTTCCCTTTCTCAATGCCTATGTGACAATGTGTTTGCATATTTAATTTTTGGCCTTGCATCCTTTACCCGCCTTTTTAATTATGACAAATAGGGAGTAGAGTATACTCTCTACTCAATTGAGGGGGAGTTTAACCACTCAAATTATATATTTATTTGTTTCTTTTACCACCTTCCTGAGAGATGTGTTGTCATCATGAAAAAGTGGGAGAATATGGAACCAAGTTTTGTAGGTTATTCAAAGAGCTGATCAAAGCTAAAGATGACTATCATGGTTTCCTTTTGATGATGATAACTTGTATGACAAATTTATTTCATTGATGACAAATTGTATGCAACATTTTATAAACCTTAAAGCATAAATCCAAGCAAATATATCAAGCGGCTAAAGATGTACAAGATAGTCTAGTCCTTCCTCCGAATCAAGTAGCTGAATTAGGGTTTGATGATCACTACAAATATCCTTCTATGATGGAATTAAACTTGAAGATATCTCAAGCCTCATTTCCAAAAAGAATCAAGCATGAATGTATATGATTGGTATATTCGGCATGTCTTGAATCTTTAAAGTGTGAAAGTTCACCCAGTCGTGTTTGAGTGATCGATGTTTTGTAAAAACACAAGGGCATTTTCATAACGTAATATGGATAAATCAAACACACCCTTAAACATTTTTATAGCCTCTATTTCCTAAACAAAACAACCTAAAAATGTTTTCAAACTATTCCATATGAATCAGGAATAGTCAAAATAATTTGGATAGGTTTTTGAACTGTCCAATCGATTGGCACATATTCCAAATTTATTGGGTTAGTGAAAATAGTGTCCATAATCGTTTGTGACAGTGTTTTAATGAAGGACAATGCATATATTTGAAAACCTTCCTAATTTGGCATTCATAATTGATACTTTATAGTCATCCAATCGATTAGGACAATGAGTCAATCGATTGGGACATTAAATTGGCTCATGGATCTTTTTATTTTTTGCACCAACCTCTAGCATATAAATAGAGGCCTCCTCCTTCAAATTTCACATCCATAAACACGAGTTCTCTATCTCACTCCTCACTCTCTCTCTCTCTAAAAATATTTTCTACTTTATCTCAATTTAATTTAGCCATATCGCTTCGAGAAAGGCATTGTGTTCAAGTGATTTTTTTGTTCTAGAAAGGGTAAAATTGTAAATTCACCAAGAGGTATTTTTATCTTGGTTGAATATTTATTCTTAAGGAAGTGTTTGTTTGGGTTAAAAACTAAACCCATTAAAAATCTTAATTTGGGGATTTAGTATTAAGTCATTAGTTCTTGAGTTCAGCCCGTGTAAAAGCTCAACTTGGTTCGAGATCAGTCTGGTGTAAAATCTCAATTTGGTTCATGGTCAGTTGTGTAAAACCCCAGTTTGGTTCGAGATTAGGCTGGTGTAAAATCTCGATACAGATCATGGTTAACTTCGAGATAAGTCTGTATAAAATCTCAATTTAGCTTGGGGACTAACTGCTCAAAGCTTCTATTTGGAAGGAAGACTAATTGCTTCTCTACGTTGTTCGTTGTTGGTTGGAAGTTAACCTAAAACTTCATTTTCCTTGTATAAGGGGGTTCTTAAGCTCAACCTACTAAAAGCTTATAAGCATTACCAGACACTCTCAAGATCAAGTCTAAGGGAGAGGATTAAGTCACTTCATTTAGACTGAACCTCTATAATTTATGGTGTCATCTCTTTACCCTTATCTCTTTAATTTTTTCATATTTATTTTTCCGCTGCTAATATTCAAACATTTTTATCGAATATGTTTTTGAACTCTGAAAATGAAAAACAACGTTGTTTTAAACTATCATTTCTTAAACCCCCACAATTCACCCCCTCATGTGTGTGAAGTCACATTTCCCCATCATTTATATCCTTCTTTGTACATTTTGAGAGAGAAAGCCTGCCCATATCAGATAGCTAAAGATGGAAAAATTATTTCTCTCAGAGATTAACCATGCTCATTTCTCCTATTTTAACATTCTTGCTCGATATGTATGTAACAACTTGCATGGAAGAACATTTATGTATGAATTTTATATTATGATATCATTGTTACTTAACTAAGGTGTATGTTATATCACGAGTATGTAACTTCAAGTCCAAGGGTCGGTACCCCTTTTCTCCCCCAGGTGAAGACTTGGTATGAGGTTAACGTTTGGCTGACCCACCGCGACCTCTAGAGGGGCTATCTACCAAGATGGGGCATATCAGGTTTTTCCATTTCATAATTTTTTCACTTTCTTTGCGTGAGTGGTTTTTCCACTTTCTTTATGTGTGTGTGCTTTGAATTGTAGGGTTTTTATTACTTTAATCATACATCTGTGACATTTGTGATAGCACCCCTGAGTCTTTGTAGAGGGGCTTAGATTTTATGGATCGTACTCGAAACTCATTGGTACCTTTCAAAGTCATAAATAAAAGAGATATTTTAGTTGAACATTCTTATTTGTTTAATCAAAATGGTCATGACACATTACAATGATTTAATCATGTTTTATACAAAACTATTAAAATAACCAGGTGGGATTTCCATTACTTATTCGCCCCAGGAAACTCCTGCCACCTTTAGTTTACTCGGATCAACCACTTTTGCTTGTCAGACGGAAGTGGTCTACCTTACCTATCGGGGAAAATATTCATATCTCTTACTTGCCCAATTAATTAGGTTATGTTGATATCTATGGCTTTGCATTCCCCCTTTTATGGTCTTTTTGCAAGGCTTGATAGATTCTCTTTGATCTAGAAATATCAATGTTTAGTGTAATTGGTTCATCGTGGATGTTGTGGACCTTTAGCTTGAGGTGAACTAGGGATACCACTACATCCATGGCTATTACAAATGTCCTATTAAGGCTAAAATTGTAGGCGCTTTTGCAAGGAACCACAAAGAACTGAGATTCAATTGTTCTAACATATATTCCTTTCCCTACGACAATCATAAACTAAATGTACCCCTAGGGCAGGTCTTCGTGCCATTGATAGCCTATAGGTCGGATATCTCATATGGATACAAACTTTCTTTCTTCAGGTTAATGTTCTCGAAAAGTTCCAATTACATCACGTCACAAGAGGTGCCACCGTCAATCAATATCCAAGAAATTTCAAAGTGGTCAATCATGGTCGTGATGATCAACGGAAAAATTTCATTATGGATTCCCCATACCTTTTCACTATCTCGGAAACATAACATCGACCCTTGGTTTATGTACACTTGCCTTTCTTATTTCCGACCATTAGTTCAACATTTTTTCATTTTATCATCCCCTTGGACATGGCATTTGCTCATGGGACGACATCTGTGATGGATGCAATGTGTTGGCGCTTCCCTTTATGCCCATCATCTTCTTCACTGCTTATTTTTCCTTGCTCATGACATCAAGTGTTTTGATGGGGGGTTTCTTATTACCCGGGTAATCATTATGGCCCCTCTTTCCATCTTTAGTGTACTCAAATAGATGACCTATCTTGATTAACCCCTTGATTGTGTCCTCCAGATAGATGCATTTGTTGGTGTTGTGGTTGTGACTTTTGTGGAGACATAATTACTTTGACTTATTAATCCGAGAGGATTCCCTAAATGAAAACTGATTATTTATCCATGCTTTCTCGAACGCATTGTCGGCACATTCTTTCCAAATTGTCTCTTAGGAGGTGTTGAGAGGAGTGTATTTATCAAATTGGGCATAGGGCCCGCAGTCACATTTTTCTTTGTGTTGCTGGGTTCCTTTCTTGATGATTGGTTGGAACTTACGTCGTCTGATGTCGGGTTGTCTCCAAGGGCAATGAGATTTTCCTCATAATTAATAAAGGGCCAAGCCGTATTCATCAGATATTTCAAGTTGCAGGCTTCCTTACGCTCCAACTTCTCTCTAAAGGTGTTATTATTCATCAAGACATTTTTGAATATCCAACACTTCAGGCTCTTATTGTAGCCTCCCCCTCTACAACTACTTTTGTAAAGAGGTTGATATACGTCTGTAAACTCTCCTTCTTCCCCTTGGTGATCCCGCTAAGCATTGCTTTTGTTGTAGGCTTCTTCTTTTGGGAAGTGAAATGATCATTGAAATTCTCACACAAGTCAGTTCATGAATCTGTGTTTCCATGAGGCATAGGTTTGAACCAAATCATACTCGGTCTAGTTAAAGATAGTGCAAAGAGTTTTCACTATGCAACATTATCAACATGATAATAATCTAGACCATCATCTACATGTTGTACACACTCATACAAATCTCTAGTTCCATCATAACTCTGAAGATTTGGATAGAGGATACTTATTTTTCTATTTGATAGGAGGTAGATCCTATTTTTTCTCCTCCCTGTGAGGGCGGTGAACTTCAGTAGGAGTGTGACTGCCCCGTCCTCCTTCAGGACCGGGAGGAAGAGTTTAGTGCCTCTGTCTTCTTTGATGGCTTGGATATTTCGGAGCCTGTTGCAGTGTATATATAAAGTGCAATATTATTGTATCCATAAAGACTTGTTGTGTTTTAAATACTATTTTACAGTTATTATGATTCTAAGAAAAAGGTTGTATATAGTTATTTATGTGCAGAAAATAAAATTATAGAAAATAAATTGAGATTTTAGTGTTAAGAGTGAGAAATTTTTTTGGGGTTACACTTCATCATCTTTATCCTCATGTATAACCATTGGTAAGTAACATGCTCTTCTACGTAGATATTAATATTTCCACATGTTTCTTTCATCATAGCTCATTTCTAAGTCAACAATTTGAGATCAATTATATTACCTAATAGACGATCTCTCACCCTATTAACTAATACAACAACATAAAGTTCTAACAATGAATAAAGATATAAATTATTGGTATTCATTCAGATATTAAACTTAACCATATCTCTAGGAATTATCATCCAATAGATGGGGACTTGAATCTAGTAACGAATAACACCTCTTAAATGTCAAGTCATACCTGTTAGGTAGGAATATGGAGTAAAGAAACGGTCTAGAGGGGGGTGAGTAGATCCTTTTAAAAACTTTTACCAATTTTATAAAAGAAATGTCTGATTTTTCAAATGTGCAGAAGTCTTAAAACGAAAATAGAGATCTTGTGCTTTAATAGGAAATCAATCACCAATACAAATACATAATCCATAAATATTACAAATTGTTCAAAGACTATACACAAAAAGTTACACACTATATTTAATCGATCATTTGTAAATTACACGTGATATGTTCTTTACAAAAATCCAATTAGTGTAGAATTCTAACACCGTGGTCCGTCTATTTTAATTAGCACTAAAACAAAAATAGGTTCCAATTCTAACAAAACTTAAACTTATATAATAAATCACTACCAATAGGAATTAATGATAAAATACACTAAAAAAAGATTACTTAAACATGTAATAACCTACGAAAATTAATATATATATATATATATATATAATATATATATATATATATATATATATAATATATATATATATATACACACACACACACACATACAGAGACACACACACACACACACACACACAGAGAGAGAGAGAGAGAGAGAGAGAGAGATTTAAAGTGGTTTAGCTCTATCGACCTCGTATGTGCCTACTCCACTCTCCAATGGTTTTAAATTAAAAGTAGATATTCCAATATCTTTTTATAAATATTACATGAGTTCATACAATCACTAATCCATAATAATGATGATAAAAATAAATCTCCTATCTGGATCTTGACTTGTATACATCCTTTATGTCGAACTATCTACGAAATCATTACTCAATTCTTGCTTCTTGAATCTTCCAGCTTCACCAATCTTCTTCAAGTCTTCTTGTGTGTAAATCACCCTTCATACCACCTATTTATTGAGTGATAAACTGTTTAGAATATTGAGAAGAAATCCTACCCTGTCTGTAGGCTTCCGCACAACACAACCAAGGTCAATCTGGAGATGAAAACCTTATTCTTTTCACTGGATTTTGTCACTACCAGTCACAACAACCACAATCTTGAAACTTCATGATAATCTTTACCAAACCTTCAAGAAATCCTAGTTTCAAGACATGTCTCACTTAAAAATTACAAATCTCCATAATCAAGATTTGAGATCAAACTAGAGGTTGAAGATGAAAGAATTTCTATTTGCAAGAGATTTTGAATTTCCAAAATTTGGTGGTTGTTAATTTCATAAAATCACAATATTGGTTATGAGACTGCTCTATGAAAATGATATGACAAAAAGAATTTATATGTGTTGGAGATTATGCACAAAAATAGGATAAAAAAATGGTTGTTAGATTCAAGTCAAGAACATTTCATGATTCAAATGAGCAAGTACAGTGAAACAAGATCAACATAAAGAAAAGTGACTCATTTCTTGTGATTCGAGTCATGTTGTATCTTTTATTCGAGTCATGTTGTATCTTTTATTCGCGTCATAAAGGGTCATAATTCGAGTCATGTATAAAGTTCAACTCAAGTCAAATAGGTCATAACCAAATAGGAAAACGTGAAAAATCTTGTGACTCGAGTCATGTAGAATATGTGATTCAAATCAATTGAGGCAGTGGCTAACATGAGATGTGTGATTCAAATCTCGTGAAACTTGTGATTCAAGTCACAGTGTTGCATGATTCAAATCAAGTGTAAACTGTGACTCAAGTCAAAAATATAAAAAAAATCTTGTTCTCTTCTGTTTGATTTAATTCGAGTCATAGATTGTGAGTGAAAGTAAGAAATGAAACATTTGCAACCAAAAACGCGAAAGTAAGAAATGTTTGGTTTCCCACCTTTAGGTAACTCATAGAGTGTATTCTCAAGGATTGGTCTAATGACCATCCTATTTAAGACATGACATGCATTATTAATCGCATCCGCCCAAAAGTACTTATGTAAGATCATTTCACTTATCATGGTTCAAGCCAATTCTTCTAAAATAAGGTTTTTACACTTAGCAACCCCATTTTGTTGTGGAGTTCCCGGACTTGAAAATTTATGAGCAATCCCATTTTCGTTACAATTTTTTTTGAAATAGATGGTTTTAAAATTCACCACCATGATCACTATGGAGTGTGATAATTTTCAAATCAAAAAGATTTAGGACAAGCTTATCAAAATTGATGAAAGCCTTAAAAGTTTCATCCTTATGGGTCAAAAGTAATGTCCACATGAATCTAGAGTTGTCATCCACACTTACAAACCCATAATAATTACCTCCTAAACTTCTTGTCCTCGAAGGGACAAACAAGTCTAAGTGGAGTAGCTCGAGAGATTTTGATGTCAAAATAACCTTTTTTTATTTAGACGACACTCTTGTTTTCTTTCCCATTTGGCAAGCATCACATATTTTGTCTTTTGAAAATTTAATTTTTGGAATACCAATCACTAGACTCGTGGAAGCTATTTTATTGATTAAGCCAAAATACATGTGGCTTAAACGCTTATGCCATAGCTAAGAATCTTCACTCTTGGTGACTAAGAAATTAGCCCCATGCATGATACAACATCCAAATCAAGCATATAAATATTATCAGTCCTAGAACCCTTAAACACATGGTATTTACTTACCTTATGCTCAATTAAGCAACCTAGGGTATCAAAAACCACACATTACCCTTTGTCACATAATTGACTAACACTAAGTAAATTGTGTTTAGGACATTTCACTAAAAGCACACATTCTATGGGGATTGTGGGGGGATTTCCCACAACACCTTCTCCTAAAATTTTACCTCTTGTGTTATCCCCATACGTGATGTGACCACTTTCTTTCTCATAGAACTTGATGAACATATAAGCGTATCCCGTCATGTATCTTGAGCATCCGCTATCTAGGAAACATAACCTTTTCGCCGAGACAAGATGTTCCTGCAGACAGTCAAATATTGGGGTTAGTTGAGGAGCACTTAGGTACCCATGTCATTTTACCACTAGGAACTTAAACATTCCTAATATTACAAATGATCCTAATGCGACCCTTATCACCACAATAATGACATATAACTTTAGATGAAATACTTTTTCTATTTTTTCTAGTAACATGAGGTTTTTTCTTAAATATGACCCCTCTATCACTTGAAGAAGTAGAACTAGTAGAATATAGTGAAATATCATGCATTAATTGTCCTTTGATATTTTAAACTTCACATTTTAAAGTTGGACACTCTACTTTTTCTAACTTTTCAACTAAAGTGTCAGAAACATTAAAAAACTCAGTAACAAGAGATTTATGCGCTTCCTTTAAGGAATATAAAGCTCTATTAAGATCATTTATCTTCTTTTTAAGTTTCAAAATTATTTCTTTTTAGAGATAAATTTCCTTAAAAGCGTTTATCGAATCTACATACATATCATTAAAAGTGTTTGACAATTCTCTATATGAAAGTTCATCTTCAAGATTATAATTGTATACTTGTGAGTCTTCAATTTTCTTTTGTGCCATTAAACATAGGTTAACACATTTATCATTTGAACTAGAGCAATAATATAAAGAGGATATTTTATCCTCTTCTTCCAACACGATATAGGCTCTATGACCTTTGGCGCCTTTTTCCTTTTGTATTGTAGAATTCCTTATCCTTCTTTTTATGATGCTTAGTGAGACTTGGACAAGTGGTTCTATAATGTCCCTATTTTTCGCACTCATAATATGTGATATCATCATCCGCATTCATGTGTTCTCTTTTAGGCGGGTGAGTATTTTTTAAACTTACCAAACCTTTTTCGGAATGCTTTAGCCTGTTTCTTTTCAAGCATTGGTTGTAGCGTCTAACGAATAAACCCATCTCCTCTTCTTTAGAAGGTTCTTTGTCAGAATTATCACTTACTTCCTTTGCTTTAGAAGACGAAGCTTTCAAAGAAATATTCATTTTCTCTTCTTTACCTTTCTCTTTCTTTTTCAACTTCACTTTACTATCCGTGGCCGTTTCAGCTTATTTTGATTTTCAACAAGTTTCCTAAACAACTTTGTGATGTCCAAAGTACTAAGATCATTAGATTCTTTTTTGGTAGTAACCTTTGGTTTTCATTCCTAAATATAGACCTTAATATTTTATTAGCACAACCTTTGTTAGAAAAGGATTTTACTAAGTTGTTTAGTTTTTTGAATCAGTGGAGGAAACGAGTCTGCATGGAATCCACAGATTCTTCGAATTCCATATGTAAAAGTTTTAACTCCTCTATTAATATGTTGATCTTATAATCCTTAATGTCTCTAGTTCTCTCAAAAAGGGTATAAAGAGCATTCCACATATTTTGTGCACTCTTCTGGTGTGAAATTGAGTAGAATACTTTCACGCTTAAAGCTGAGATAAGTATGTTCCTCGCCTGTAAATCATATGAAGCCTTTTTGGTTTCGTCATTTGAAAAATCCTTAGGGTTTTTAACAACGTCATCGATGCCTTTCGGGATAAAAGGCCCTTCGGTGACAACTACCCCAATATTTTTGTTAACTGATAGTAAATGTAAGTACATATTTTCTTTCCAATAAGCATAAATCTCGCCTTTAAAAATTGGTGCTATATTATACGCAAAAGGATCATCATCGTCAGCCATATTCCCAAATGTTTAAGTCGTTTAGACCTGATCAAAAGACAAGCTATGAAACCAATTGTTGGGTAGCAATATGGACTAGAGAAACGATCTTAAGGGGGTGAGTAGACCCTTTCAAATTTGTTGACCGATTTTCAAAAAGAAATATCAGAGTTTTTAAAATGCACAGAAGTCTTAAAGTGAAAATAGACATTTTATGCTTTAATTGGAAATCAATCAAGAATACAAATACATAATTCAAAAGTATCACAGATTATTCAAAGACACTACACAAAAAGTTACACACTATGTTTAATCGATAATTTATAAATTACATGTGATGTGTTCTTTACAAAAAAATCGATTATTGTAGAATTATAACACTAGTAGTCCTCATATTTTAATAAATACAAAAACAAAATAGGTCCCAATTCTAACAAAACTTAAACTTCTGTAATAATTCGCTACCAACGGGAATTAACGATAAACTACACTAAGAAAATATTTCATAAACATGCAATAACCTATTAAAATTAAAAAAAAATTTTAAAGAGAGAATGGTTCAACTATGTTATCATCGCAGGAGCCTACTCCACTCTCCGATGGTTTCCCATTGAAAGTAGATCTTCCAATATGTTTTGACAAATATTACACGATATCATCCAATCACTAATCCATATTAATGTTGTGGAAAATAAATCTCCTATCTAGATCTTGACATGTATACAACCTTTATGTCGAACTCTCTATGAAATATTTACCCGATTCTCCCTTCTTGAATCTTCCAGCTTCACCAATCTACTCCAAGTCTTCGTGTGTGGAAATCACCCTTGATCCCACTAATTTCTTGAGCGGTGAACTATATGAAGATCATAAAGAACTTCTACCATGAGTGTAGGCTTCCACACAACACTGCCAAGGTCAACTTGTTGAGAAGAACCTCCTTCTTTTCACTAAAAATTGTCACTACCAGTCACAACAACCATAATCTTGCAAGCTTCATGAAAATATTTACCAAACCTTCAAGAAATCTTAGTTTGCAGACACGTCTCCTTCAACAATTACAAATATCCATAATCAAGACATGAGATCAAACTAGAGGTTGAAGATGAAATAAATTTTGTTTACAAGAGATTTTGAGTTTACAAAATTTGGAGGTTGTTGATTTCACACACTCATAATGTTGGTCGTGAGATTTCTCTATGATAAATGAGATGACAAAAAGAATTTATATATGCTGGACATTGTGCACAAAAATAGGTGAAAATGGTTATTAATTCGAGTCAATAATATTTCATGATTTGAGTTAAATGAGCAAGTGGAGAAGTAGAAGATTAACATAAAGAAAATTGATCCATTTTCTATAATTCGAGTCATGATGTATATCTTATTCGAGTCATGAAGGCTCATGATTCTAGTCATGTACAAAGCATGACTCTAGTCAAATTGATCAGAACCAAATAGGAAAAAGTGAAAAATCTTGTGATCCGAGTCATGTAGAATGTGTGATTTGAATCAAATGTGGCAATGGATAATTGATGATGTGTGATTCGAATCATGTGCAACTTGTGATTGGAGTCATGATGTTACATGATTTGAATTATGTGTAAACTGTGATTCAAGTCAAAGACATCAAAAAAAATTGTTCTCCTATATTTTATTTTATTCTAGTCATAGATTGTGAGTGAATCGAGTCACACACAATAAATCTTGGCATGACAACATGTTTTAGGTAGCTAATAAAAAATAAGCATTAAGAATGAAGAATCTTCAATTTGAAAGCTTAAGTAGAATTACTTAAAACACCATGATTGTAATTAATATATGATTATAATGATGACTACAACACCTAAACCAACCCCAACAAAAGAGAATTATATATGCTTACTCATTGTAGCTTTATAGATAAACCCTAGAATAAAGAGGTTGAACAACATCTACAATGATCCCTTGAGAAACACTTCTGCCTTTAATATTTATCTCCTTATTCTCTCCTATTGAGATTTAAGGTAAACCTGGCACCCTTATTTATAGGCTCGAGAAAGTTTAGCTCGCTAGGCGCACCTCTCATCTTTGCCCAGCGTGCCTACTCTATTACTTGTTAAGAAACATCAATTGTCCTACACCTTTCCCTAGACGCCCTAGCTTCCTTCACCGTGAAGTAAATTAAATTTTAAGTTTTATATTTTTTCTACTCACTTAGCTCTCCCATGATCATAGACTAGTGCGCCTTTCTTGTAGGAAAGATTCTTGGCAAAGTCTTTTCATGTTGTTTGGTAGTTTATCATTTTCCATTGATAAGTTAGGGGTTTTTATATTTATTGTTTATGAAATAAGTTAATAAATGCCTACATATATAATGTGATTTTGAAACTTATCAATTCTCCCTAGCTTATCTTTTTGTTTATCCTCAAACAAAATTCATTCAAATTATTCAGATTTTTTTTTGAAATGCATGTTTCATGGGAGGTTATATGACTAGATCCAGACTTTTTTTAAAATAATTTGTTGAATGACATGATATTCTTTCTCATACAAGTTCATGATCAACATAATTAAATATCCACAAACCATAACATGAAGATAAACTATTTGTTTAACTAAAATGAGATTTTAAAACATGTCTGGATAAACAATTAATTATTCGTCAGAATCATGATCTCACTGAGTATCTCTCAATGGTTAGTATTTCTCTTATAATTTGGATCACTACGCCAAAAACTGGAATAGACAGCGCACCTTAGAGGGCGCTTTCTTAAAGAAGCGCACTCTAAAGTGAAGAGAAAAAATAAGGAGCGAACAATTGGAATAGACAACACACTTTAGAGGGCGCTTTTGTAACAAAGCGCCCTCTAAAGTGAAGCGAAAAAATAATGAGGAAATGGAGGGACACCAATAGAGGGCGCGTTTATGAAAGCGCCCTCTAAGGGTACCCTTAGAGGGCGCTTTTAAAAAAGCGCTCTCTAAGTCCATGTACATTTCCAGTTTATAAGGCGCTTTTGGAAACCCTTAGAGAGCGCTTTCAGAAGCGCCCTCTTAGGCCCCCTTTAGAGGGCGCTTTCTTAAAGAAGCGCACTCTAATGAAGAGAAAAAATAAGGAGAGAACAATTGGAATAGACAACGCACTTTAGAGGGCGCTTTTGTAACAAAGCGCCCTCTAAAGTGAAGCGAAAAAATAATGAGGAAATGGAGGGACACCAATAGAGGGCGCGTTTATGAAAGCGCCCTCTAAGGGTACCCTTAGAGGGCGCTTTTAAAAAAGCGCTCTCTAAGTCCATGTACATTTCCAGTTTATAAGGCGCTTTTGGAAAGCCTTAGAGAGCGCTTTCAGAAGCGCCCTCTTAGGCCCCCTTTAGAGGGCGCTTTTTTTACAAAAGCGCCCTCTAAGGTCCCCTTTAGTAAACATTAAAATTATAACATATACTGCATGTCTCTTTATTTTCCCTCTCTATATGCTATTTCGTTTACATAACTGGGTTTTCTCTCTACTGCGATTACTCTCGTCCTCCGTTCGTTCTCCCTCCCTCACCGTCGTCGTCGCCGTCGCCTTTTTCTGCTGCTGCGTTCACGTTCACTGAGTTATCTGCGTCCACCGTCGCTGTTCACTTTCTTCTCCATCGTTACCGTCACCTTGAAGGTATTTCTCTTCTCCATCGTTACCGTTCACTTTCTTCAGGTGTTTGATTAGGGCATTTTCTAAACTGAGTTTTACATTTTGTGCATTATGTTGATTAATGTTGTTTAGGGCAAGCGAGCACTATATGGTGTTCATGAGCACCTTGTTGTAAGGTTTTTTATTTCTGATTGAAAACTGATATGATTTGGAGTGTGTTTGAGCTTGTGCTTGGAAGTTTGATGATTATGGATGCAAGTTTGTTCATGTTCCAAACACCATAAGTTTGCATTGGTCTTTTATATGCAGTAGGTGTGTGTGAGTTTGTATTCAATAATGATGAAAAAAAGAGAGAGTTTAGATTGTTGTAACATGAGAGAAATGGAAGGTATATGAATGTGTTTTTTGTGTAGCTTCACGAATATGGTCATTGTCTTACTTGGGTCTTATTGAATCATTTCTATATTACAGATAAAATGGCTAACCAAGACGATACCCATGACGCGAGTGGATCACGTAACAATGTTGAAAAAGAAATCAAACGAGGATTGACTGTTATGAAGTCAATCATTCGTGCAAGAGACAAGGGTGAAAAATTCGAAGTACATTGGAGTGCTGAAGACCAACTAAATGAGCCTAACGGTTCAATGTTGGCAAGTTACATTGGTTCCCTTGTTCGACAACATATTCCGATTACATGTGATAATTGGAGAAGTCCGGAATTGAAGGTTGACAAAGAAAAAATATGGTCCGAGATACAGGTACTTACCATATATTATTATATGTTTTTTTTGTTGACTATTTGTTGACCATATATTGTTATAATATTACTTATAATAACACACTCCATTTGTATGTTTTTTAGAGATCCTTTCACATCGATGAAAGCCGGAAAAAATATTGTATTCTATTGGCCGGAAAAAGACTCCGAGGATTTCGATCCTTTTTGTCCAACAAATTTCTCAAGGATGAGGAAGGAAACTTTGTTGAAGCAGAACGACCAATGAAGTATGCGGAGATTATTTCAGCCGAAGAATGGGATAACTTTGTCGCCAAACGAAGAAACGAAAAATTCCATGTAATGTCTATTAATTATGGTATTATACAATTGTTAAGTTACTTGGTTCTAATATGCCTTAAACTTTTTTATCCAGGAAGTAAGCGACAAAAATCGAAAAAGGGCATCAAAACCCGCGTATCCGTACAAAAAAGGGCGTACGGGATATGCACAACAAAGAATTGTGAGTATATTCAAATGCTATGAGCTTATACATTGTCACAATATGTTATAATTGATGATCTTATAATCTGATTCAATTTGTAGCTAGCCGAGGAGAAAAGTGACGCAACATCTCTTCCGGAGCACGTATTGTGGAAGGCTGCTCGGGTTGGGAAGGATGGGGCTGTCGTTGAAGCGGTTCAAAATGTTTATGACGAATGTGTAAGTATATGTAAAATTATTTCTTTAATTATATCGAAAATTTTGTTAGACATATAATTCATTTTTAATCTCCTCTAATAATATTTCAGGAGACTTTATCCCAAACCTTACCTTCAACCGAGATCCAGGATTGCAGGAGCGTACTTAGTCGAGTACTAAATGTTCCTGAGTATTCCGGTCGTGTGAGGGGTAAGGGCTTTGGTGTGACTCCGTCGTCATTTTATAAAAAACCAAAAACAAAAAATCCTACCAACAAAGAGGTGATGGAGACCTTGGCGGAGTTAAGGGTACAAGTACTCGAACTGCAAAAGGAGAATGCAAGGTATAGAGAGGAAAGGTGCGGTTCCGAGGCAAAAGATACTAGTGACCGAGCTAGTATCAATTGTCAACCGAAATTTCCCGAGGTAATTATATATGTTATTATGAAATTAAAATAGCACTTTTTTACTTGACACATATACACGTTAACAATAACATTTATTATTGGTTTAGGGCATTACACCTTGTCAGTTGTATCTATCGTCACCAACTTATCGCATAGTTGGCAAGGGAAAAGTGCACAACACTTCGGGTGAATTACTTCACCATAATCCCCTCCCGGTGGGATATATGAAAGTTTCGGTTGACCTTGTATTAGATACCGACGCGCTTCTACCATTACCTGACGTTGTTTCAGAGACAACGTTGATGCGAGATGCAGTCGGATCCTTTGTTGGATGGCCGTCAGATCTAATTTTCCCAGATGCCGAGGTATATATTTTCTAAATGATTATGAATATTTAGTATTCACATTTCAATTCAGCTACAATTATGATATTTAATCAATCCTTATTACATGGTAATGTTATACTCCTACAAGACCCACACATAAAGCTGGTAAAGGGATTTCAAGACGCATCGAGTCGGTTGCATCTCAAAAAGAGGTACAAATATATATACCCATTGAATTATATACGCAACGATTCTGTTGCATCACAAAAAGTCATGATTTAATTTATATGAATTTTTAGGTTCCCGGTCGAAAGTTGAAAAAAGCTGGTAACGATATTCCAACGACGTCCGGGACAAAATCTCAAATTATGATGCGTCTTGAGAAAATGGTGGAAGAGTCCGATATTATGCACGGCGCCATCCGTAGTGTAGATTTTGATGAAGGTGTTTTCGGAATTGCTCATTCCGAAATAATTGCAAAGGAGGACATGCAACAACTTTTTGAACACGAAGAATTGGGCATCGCTGTCATTCATACATACATATGGTACTCCGATCAATCTATTATTTACTTAGTTGAACAATTTATTTACACATTTCAATGAGTAGTCTAATGTTTATTATGTTTCTAGTTAAGGTATATGTATGTAACATTGATGCGGGGAACTGAATTGTGTAACCGATTCAATTTTATTGCTGCTTCCCGTATCAACACAACGTTTATAACGAAAAATCTAACATCCGTAAAGAATGAACTAGTCGATAGATTCATGGCGGCCGGCGATAATACTACACCCAGTTTGTATTTTTTACCGTTTAATTCTGGCAACGGGTTAGATTTTCTTTCTAATAATTTCATTCTAATCTATGTATATCTTTTACGTAGAAAATTTTCATGCATCTAAATTTTTGTTTTATTTTACAGTGGTCACTGGGTGTTGGTTGCTATGGATCTTTCGAGACTAATGGTGTATTATCTCGATTCGTTATCGGGTGATTGGAGTAAATATCCGAGTATGAAGAAGACGGTTGACGTGTAAGTGAAATTCCCCTAAATATTCGTGTGTATTTGTATATTTAATTATGTCTGTCAGATTGATCTCAATATACGTTTTTATTTTGTTAGGGCAATACTAAAATTTAGATCGAAAAAGAATTACCGTAATAGGAAGGACATTACCTGGGTCAGAGTTCAGGTATATATTAAGTATCTTATTTTTGCTTATAATAGTGTTTGTTTTTTTGCTTATAATAGTGTTTGTAAGAAATTAACTATATATATATATATTGTTTGTTTTTCTGTGTAGTGTCCTCAGCAAAACAATTCGGTCGATTGCGGATTTTTTGTATTGAGATTTATGAGAGATATCATTGCGTTGAATCGTATAGACATCCCAAAAATGGTATGGAATAATAACTTAGGGTTTATTTTAATATTATCGGATATTTCATCTAATTTGTTACTAAATCATGAATATGTTTTATTCTCTTAATTGTAGTACTTTGAGGAATACAAATCTTACTCAATAGCTCATTTGGATGAAATGAAGGATGAATTGTGTCAATTCATTGTTGATCAAAGAATCATATAGCTAGGTTGTATATTGTTGTACATATATGTATGGAATGTTGTTGTTGTATGTTGTTGTTGTATATATGTTGTATATTGTTGTTGTACTTTTACTAAATCATGAATATGTTGTTGTATATTTTTGATCAAAGAATCATATATTAATGTTGTATATATGGAGGATTAATGTTGTATATAAATGGATTCATGTTGTATATATCAATGGATTAATGGTGTATAACATTGGATTAAAGGATGAAATCAATATGAATTTTACACTTTTGCAGCATGCGAACAGGTTACCAATTAAATATCCACTGTTTTTCAAACAAATTTTTTTAAAATAACTAACACTTTAGAGGGCGCTTTCTGTAGGAAGCGCCCTCTAAACACTTTACATTGACAACTTTAGAGGGCGCTTTGTCCAGAAAGCGCCCTCTAAACACTTTACATTGATAACTTTAGAGGGCGCTTTTTCCAGAAAGCGCCCTCTAAGGTGTCCCTTTATGGACCACTCTAGAGGGCGCTTTTTTCTGAAAGCACACTATAATGTGACCCTTAAAGGACCACTTTAGACAGCGCTTTCTCCAGGAAAACAAAGCGCTGTCTTTACCTATGCCAGCGCCACTTTAGAGGGCGCTTAAAAGCGCTGTTATAGGCCAAAATAAGCGCCCTCTTTTCCCTTATTTGGCGTAGTGGATAATGCATGAACTAGAGAAACATTTTTCATTTTATATAAACAATATCACAAGATACATTATCAGTCATGGATCACTAAGGTATTTCTTTTCGGTTGTAACGTGGCTGAGCTTAAAAAAAATATTGGTTTTTCTTTGGATTCAAAATGCCTAAAGATAAGAGAGCAAAATATTTATTGTTAAATCATTCTTTTTCAAAAAGTCTATTTCTTTGATTCCAATCTTTACAATCATTTTTCTTATGGTGATTTTCTTTTGTATGCTTTGACCTTTAATTTCTTTTTCCTTTTTTTGTTGTTGTAAAAATTATATTCTTTTTATCTTTTCACAATCACAACTTGATTTTTATTTTCCATACATTTCATTTTCTCCCCAGCTTTATTTTTGAAACATCCTTGCTTTCTTAAGTGCTCTCCTATCCAAAAGACAAGATGGTGGACATTCTTTTTCTTTTAAAATTGTCTAAAGGTTGTAACATTGAAAGAAAAAACTCATTTTAGACTCAAAGGGATTGTCAAAGAATCACAGACTCACTAGGCAGGGTTTTTGTGGTCAAGTAGTTTTCCACTCAAAATCAAACAATGCCTCGATCATATCCATGACTTAAAATATATCAGGTAATAGCAAGATTGATGCAAAATCTATATAGTTAACATTCATTTCCACTCTCATTATTTATATAAAATATGAGGTTGCACACATCTCATTAAACAATAGTAAAATCAATATTTCTGTAAGCAATTAGTTCATAGTCATGCTATAATTCATAGATAGTCAAAACATTAATCATGAATGAATAATTTAAAAGAATAAAACATTTTTCATGACATTTTTTTTAACCTTTGTCATTAGCCTAAATTTTTTATTCCAATGCATTTTGGATTTTCAAATCATCAATTGAACCAACAATAGACAAACCTCTTGAAAGAAATTTTTCAAATTGAAAAAGTATTTAATCATGAAAACAATTTAAGTTTCACAAGTATAGGCTTTAATTAGCCTTGTGTTCCACCCCCTGCAAAAAATATTTGTTTGTCCTTAAGCATCAGACAAGGAATGACTTTTGAAGGAATATCTCACTTATCCCAAAAATCCTCACCTACCATAAATTGCAGCAATGTGCACTAGGCATACACAAGGCTCGTCAACGAGCCTTATGCAACAACATTTTGTACTTGTTTTTCTTGTTAAATTTGCATATCATAAAGACATCATAATTCAAGGGAAGAAGGTGTTTAACATATAAAATACTCAAATGTTGTTGGAAACTTTGGTGTGCTCATAAACTTGGAACAAAATGAACAACACACCAAGTTCATTTCACATGGAGTTTGTTAGTAATATACTACATTAAATTAACAAACACAAATTGTTCAAAAAGAAAATAAATTAAAGCAGTAAAAACTTCACAATGATGTAGGAGAACTGTAGCACCGATTAATTCATCACTCTGACTAGTTGTTGCTTCATCATCCTCTTCTCTACTTTCTTCCTTTTCCTCTTGAAATTCCTCTCATATCTGTTCCTTTCCTTCCTTACTGCCACTAGCATCACCACTTCCCCACTCAGAGTAAAATTCCCTATTTGTAGACCATTGAAGGTAGCTGATGAATTCCACCTAAGTAGGTATTGGCTCATATGGAGTTTATTGTACATGTATTCTTAGCTGTAACATGTTCATTCACTACTACAAAAATAAGATTTTACCATAGTTGGGAGAAGGATTCCACCACAGATGGTGGTTTATGGTAACAAAGGGTTGGTAGTATGTACCCTCTTTACCACCACGGGCTGATAGCCATGGTAAAAACACAGTAGCGCGTAACATATCACTATGGTTGTTCAAATCAACCACAGTAAAAGGTTAAGGTTAGGAGTTAAATACCCAACACCGGCATTTTGGTATATTTTTCAACATTTCACCATAATCGTTCCTTCCAACCATAGTGAAAGATGTATCACACAATATTTCACCATGGTTATAGATTCCAACAGTGGTGATATGTTCACTTGAGTTTATTATTACTTATGTGGAATTCTTATTTCACCAACTACTCACAAAAAATATAAATTTTCAATTTGATTTAGAAATCAATAATTGACAAATTAATTTATATTATAAGAACAAGTTACAATAATAAATGTTTTGCGAGCTTTATACAACCCATTATTCGCATTTTTCTCTTTATTGGTTATAATTTATCTCAATGCTTATAATTCTTAAACTAATACTTACTTATCTTCTAGTTCATTATGTAAAGTATTAATTTCTTTGCATATAAAAATAATAGTGAAGGAAGTGATAGAATAAGAACTAGAAGTATTCAATCAAATTCTAACTGTTAAAGGGTAAGATACGGATAATGGGTTGCAGAAAGCTCGTAAAGAAGGAATTAGTGAAGGGTTAGTAAGACCACCAAATCACATACAATATGGAGTAGGAATGATAACTAACAAAAAAAGTGTCACACCTACTCAAAAAAAGACTTATAGGATACATCACAGAGTTAGAGGCATTTTGGTATATGATCTATCTCACTATGGGTACATCAAAATAATTGATCTATCTCACTATGAGCTCAATGAAGATGAACCCACCAAGAAATCAAAGTATCTTGCTTTGAAATTTTTTGCTCAAACTTCCAAGTCTTCTAAAATATAGGAATATGAAGAAGCAACTCATGCAAAAACTTCTGAAGAAGATTCAGATGATGAAGAAATGGTCTTCATAATCAAAATATTCTAGTATTTGGCCAAGAAGAACAAAATATTCTTTGGCAGAAGTAGTGGGTTTAGAGGATCAAGCTCCAAAGAAAAGAATATAATCAGAAGGGATGCTTCAAATGCAAGATGTCTGGTCACTTCATTGTTGACTGTCCAAAGGTACAAAAGGATAAGTCAAGGAAAGGAAGCTATCAGAAGGAAAGCTTCAGAAAAAAGTTCAAGAAGAGTCTCATGGCAACATGGGATGAACTCGACAATGAAGAAAACTCTAACAAAGATGAATGAGCCAATCTAGATCCGATGGCTCTTACATCTTCAAAAATAGAATATGACTTAGACTTTGGACCAGAGTCTAAAGAAGAAGATGAGGGTATTTTTTAAATTATCTTGCTCGGATTTGATTACTTTTATTCAAGACCTTATATGTCGTTGTCAAAACAAATCCATACATACGAAAATCTTGAAAAAGAAATATGATCTATTGAAAGATGAATTAAATTCTTCTTAAAATAAAAATGAAGAATTAGAAAGAGACCATGTTGCTCTAGTAAAATAAATGTCTGATAAACCTATTGATGAGTGTCAAATGGCTCTTCAAAAGTTTATCATAACTTTCCTTAACAAAACAAAGCTTGCATCCATGATTTATGGTGAAAGAAGGAGAAAGGGAATAGGTCTTAGTTATTCTCAAAAAACTATTAATACAAGGTGTGGTACCCTGATTAAACCAATAGAACCTTCTTCTTCAAGCTTTTCTTAGAAAGATCTAGATTCCTATTTTGTACCTACTACTGAAAAAGCAAAGGTTCTGAACCAGTCATAACCTAAAAATGTAGAGTCAAAGGTTTTGAAGAAATCAGAACTTGCAACTTCAAAGTCAAAGGTTCTAAAGAAAGCAGGACAAAAAATTATAAAGTTAAAGGTTCTAAAGAAACCAAAACCTAAGACATCAAAGTCTAAGGTTCTGAAAGGTCCATAGCCAAAAGCTAATATTTATTAAGGTATCAAACTTTTAAACCAAAAGTCTTGAATGATCCTAAACCTTAGTATTTGAAAGCTAAGGTACATAATAAGAAGATGTCTGTCAGAACTAACTCCAAAGGACCCATAAGACTATGGGTACCTAAATTTGAAATTGTTTTTGCATCAAATATGCTTCAAGGGAGAAGCAAAGCAGTAATCTTGGTACCTGGATAGTGGCTGCTCACGACATATGATATGAGAAAAGCATAGGTTCCAAACCCTAACTGTGGTATTTGGAGGAAACCATAAAAGAAAGATAATTGGTATGAGTGCTATTGGTAACTTCTATATCTCTATTAATAATGTTTGGTTAGTAGATGGTTTAAAACATAATCTACATAGCATCAGTCAATTTCGTGATAGTGGTTATGAAATTATGTTTAATAAGAACAACTGTATAGTCATGAATGAGTCTAGCAAGTCCATAGTGTTCAAAGGTAGGAGAAAAGGCAATGTTTAAAAAATTAATTTCTCTGAATTGGTTGATCATAAGGTACTTTGCCTTCTATCAATGAGTGATGAAAAGTGGCATTGGCACAGAAGGTTAGGTCATGCTAACTGGAGATTAATCTCTAAACTTAGAAAGTTAAAACTTATTAAAGGGTTTCCAGAACTTAATTATCACTCAGATGCTATTTGTGGAGCATTCGAAGTAGGGAAAATTAACAAAACTTAAATCAAAGAATATTGTCTCTACCTCTAGGTCCTTAGAACTTCTTCACATTGATTTATTTAGTCCTATTGGTATTGCATCAATCAATGGGAAGAAATATGGATTAGTCATAGTTGATGACTATATTGGATGTACTTGGGTAAAATTCCTCAGAGCTAAAGATTAATCATATGATGTGTTCAACATCTTCGGCATAAAAGTACAAACTAAAAAGGAATCAAAGATTTTAAAAGTTAGAAGTGGTCATGGAGGAGAATTTTAAAATGAGCCATTATATTTTTTTTTGTGAAAAACATGGAATTCTCCATGAGTTTACTTCACTTAGAACCCCACAATAAAATGGAGTTGTATAGAGAAAGAACAGGTCTTTATAAGAAATGGCTAGAACCATGATCCATGAAAATGATTTACCTAAGTACTTGTGGGAAGAAGCTCTAAACACAACATGTTATGTTCATAATATAATCTATATTATACTCATTCTGAACAAAACTTCATATGAGCTTTTTAAAGAAATAAAGCCAATCATTTATTATTTTCATCAGTTTGGATGTACATGTTACATCTCGAACAATAAAGTCTATCTAAAGAAATTTGATTCCAAAGCTCAGAAGGGTATCTTCTTAGGATACTATGAATGCTCAAAGGCATACAAGGTGTATAAATATTAAACCAAAATGGTTGAAGAGTCAATACACATCAAATTTGATGACAAAGATTCTGACAATAAAATGTCAGAGCTAGTTGAAAGTTTTTTCAGATTTTCATGTATCTGAAGACACTCCAAAAGCTGATGGTCCAAAAACTGATGGTCCAGAAGCTAGGAGTCCATAAGTTGGGAGTCTAGAAGTTAATCCAACTTCTGAAGCTCATTTAGAGGAAGCAAGTTCTGAAGAAGCTCGTGATGGCTCACAAGAAGCAACTTAATCCATAAAGACTTTCAAGTACAAGCCTTGACAACCTGAAGAGAAAATCATTGGAAACAAACATAATCCTCTAATGATAAGATATGCATTCAGAAAAGAACACTAAATGCTAGGACCCATCTCCATGGTTGAACCTACTTTTGTTGATGAAGCCTTATTTGATGATGGCTGGATTATGGTAATGCAAGAAGAGTTGAACCTACTACAAAGAATGATGTTTGGGATCTAGTACCCAAACCTCATTAGAAGAACATCATTGGAACATAATGTGTATTCAAAAACAAGCTTAATGAGCAAGGAGAAGTGGTAGTAAACAAATCTAGACTTGTAGCTTAAAGCTACAATCAGCAAGAATGTATAGATTTCTCTGAAACATTTGCACATGTTGCAAGGTTAGAGGCAATCAGATTACTTATCTCTTATGATATTAATCATAATATCATTTTATATCAAATGGATGTCAAGAGTGAATTTTTAAATAGTGTCATTTATGAAGAAGTGTATGTCAAACAACCCTGTGGGTTCGAGGATTCACTCCACCCAGATCATGTCTTCAAACTTAAGAAATCACTATATGGCCTCAAACAAGATCATAGAGCTTGGTATGAGAGATTGGGTAATTTTTTTATTAGAAAATGATTTTCAAAAAGGGAAAGTTAACACTACACTATTCAGAAAGACTTTAAAAAGTGAGATCTTACTTGTCCAAGTATATGTTGATGATATTATTTTTGGTTTTACAAATGTTACTCTTTGCAAAGCATTTTATAGGTCAATGCAGGCTGAGTTTGAAATGAGTATGATGCGAGGGATGAAGTTTTTCCTTGGAATTAAAATCAACCAATGCAAGGATGGAGTCTATGTTCATCAGTCAAAATACACAAAGGAGATTTTGAAGAAATTCAAACTAGATGACTGTAAGGTCATGATTACTCAAATGCATGCAACCTACAATATGAGAAAAAAGGAAAGTAACACCAAAGTGTGTCAGAAGTTGTACAAAGGTATGACTAGTTCTTTACTTTACCTAACAACTTCTAGGCCAAATATTTTATTCAATGTATGTTTGTATGCAAGATTCCAGTTAGATCCTAGAGAGACTCACTTAACTGCTATTAAGATAATTTTTAGGTATTTGAAGAGAACAACTAGTCTATGATTACTTTATAAAAAATCCCTAGATTACAGGCTAATTGGATTATGTGATGCTGACTATGCTGGGGATAGAATTAAGATAAAATCCACTAGTGGAAACTATCAATTCATAGGTTAAAACCTAATATCCTAGGCTAGTAAAAAATAAGCAACTATTTCTTTGTCTACCGCAGAAGCATAATACATCTCAGATGCTAAGCATCACACACAACTGCTTTGGATGAAATATGAGTTAAAAGATTATCAAATAAGTGGAAACGATATTCCAATTTTCTGTGATAATACTGTTGTTATCTGTTTGACAAAAAATTATATTCAACATTCAAGAACCAAGCACATTGAAATTAAATATCATTTTACTAGAGATTATGTTCAGAGAGGTATAATAGATATACAATTCATTGATACAGATCAATAATACGCTGATATATTTACTAAATCTCTAGCTATTGAAAGATTTAGTTTTATTAAAAAGAATCTAAACAGACTTTTTATAAAAGAATAATGCTTTCTTCTGAATGAGGGATCAAACTCTGATGATGATCAGAAGTCACTATGATCAGAGTTTGTCTCAGTCTCTGATGAATAGTAGCCTCTAAAGCATCCCATCCTATGATGCTTAGAATATGATTATTTTCCTATGATAACACATAAGTCGAAAACCTTTTATCGTCTTAGTGACATATGTCCCACTTAACTGAAACATATTTCAAAAGTTTTCTAACATGGATCTTAGCTAATGGGTAATAATCGTTGGGTAATGATGAAATTATTTTGAATATCGTACCTCGCACCCATTTGTCATTAATTTTTGTTTTAATAAAAAAACTCGTTTCACTCAAAACACTTAAACATTTCAGCTTTCACACACTTCTCACATTCCACAACTCATACTTTAGTTATAAATCCTTCTCTGAAAAACCACCCATTTTCACAAAACCCTTTAGAACCTTAAAAACTCCATTTGCAATGGCATATACAAATACTCCCCAACAAGCTCCATTGACTGTCAAAATTGGAAAGTGACTCCATTTCAAGCCCAAAACAATGAATACCATATAGAATAATCTCAAGTTAATTGTGGAATAGATCGTTGATTTCAAATGTTTTGAGGTAAATGGGTATCCCTGGAAAGAACACTTCGAAGGTCAAGGATGGATACACTTCTTAGATATACTTAATGGTCTAACCTATCCCTACTTGGTTAAAGATTTTTGGGTTAGGGCTGAGGTCTATGATGAAGTTGATATGTCTTTTGAAGAAAGAGAGAAGATTGTTGAAGATGAAGCGAATAAAGGGAAGTCAAAATCTGAGATGAGTCTGAAAGAGTTTAAAGAAGCTGAAATCATATCAATTGCGATGGGTGTTGATGTTACCATCACTCATAGGGATATTACCAAGATGATTTGTGTGGCTAATGAAGTAAGATGCATCCTGAACACTAAAGATGGAAGTAAATATTCCAATCTGATCAAGTTAGACTTATTTGATAAGTATGATGACTTTGGAAAAGTGAAGAGCATGAAGATTCCCTACAAACTTCTTTTCAAAATTCTCATTGGCTGCTTGATACCTAGAAAAGGAAGTTATGATTAGATCTCCTAGGATCACAAGAATTACATCTGGTTCTTGGTGAATCATGAGAGGATAAACTTAGCTGCCTATATATTCAACCATTTGTGTGATGCTATCAAGGAAAGCCAAAACCATAACAAGAAGAATGTTCCTTATGCCAAAGTCCTATCTGAACTATTTCATCAGAGCAGACTGATTGATGCTCCGAAGAAAGTTTCTACCACTCAGGGTCTAGAAGAGACATATGGTAACATTCTCTCTGCTGTTGTTCTTGGTAATAGGAAAATCATCAAGAAGAAGGTTGTGGCGAAGCCTGAAGCAATTCCTTGCATCAGAAGTTGCAAGACTGCTTATATTGATGATTTTCCATATATTTCCAAGCTATACAACCTTGAAGTGATTCAGGAGTTTATCAAAATGACAAGAGAAGATACTAGAATCATTATGACTTTGGATTATATTCTAGAGTCTCCTGAAAATTCTTATAAGCCTTAAAGGAAGAGGAAACAGGATGCTTCTGAAACTCAGAAGGAGGTTTAGCCACAAAAGAAAAAGGATTATGAATATATACATAAGGAAGTAAATGAAGTGGTTATTTCTACTACCTTGATGCCTACCAAGACCAAAAATGGAGCCATTGGGAAGACTCCTCAAAAGACAACTTCTTATGTCAAACCAACACATGTAAAGAGAGTAAGGAAGATGATTCTTACCATAGAAGAAGAAGAAGAGGAAGAGGAGAAGGAACATAATTCTCCTTTTATTCTGAAGACAAAGGAAATAAATAAGGTGGCTTAGGACGTGATGAAAGAATCTACTATAGAATGAGCAAAACTGATAACATCTTCTCTAAAGGAGAAAGCTTTGGAAAATCCTTTTGAAGCTAAAGTTATGATGGAGAAAGCTTTGCAAGTAGAGTCTACTCCATAAGTTATTTTGAATTATGTAGAGGGAGCTAATAATGCTTTAGATTCTCAGGCTCTTGAAGCGGCCATTGAAAAAGACATCCCTACTGATGCTACAGTTAGTGCAGAACTTCAGATGTTGCAGAAACTGTAAGCATATGTATGATTTATGGTCCTATCTATGAGTTAGGTTTAAACTATTAAATTCCTAAACTTGAAATCAAAACACCATCCCCTCATAATTCTCCAACCCAATCCTATGAGCACACTCCCTCACCAAAAAATGACACGGTTCTACCTTTAGGACTTGTCACGTTTCCCCCAAACCTTATGATGATTCAGATTCTTACACAATTCCTCCGATTCTACAAGATTTCCAGAAATCATCTGTTATAGATGTATTTTTAAGGAACCTAGATGGTGAGTTCTCTTCAGAACATCCATATGAAAATAACAATCTAGTGTGTATCTCTGAATTTGATCAACCAACCCCTCTAAACATCATCATTGAACCTGATCAACCCATAAACATTCTAGAAGATTCTGACAAAACCATTCCTTCCTTTTCATATATCTCAAGTTCAAGCTCTAATTTTGATGAATCATACTTCAACCTTATAGATGTTACACTAATTTCAAGCCATGCCCCTTGAAACCATACCTTCTAACCCACAATCAGAAGACCAAAACAATCTTCATCAACTTGAACATCAATCCTAACTTGACTATGAACCTCAACCAAACCTTGTCCAATAACAAACTGAATCTTATCTTGAGCAAGAAATGTCTGACCCACAATCCCCTCAACCATAAGACCAACACCAACCAAAAGCTACACTAGACCAGATTGTGCCATAAACATATTCTGACCCTTAACCTCAACCATCAAATGCAGATAAAATGTTAGGTTCTGGCATAATACCTATTACTTTATTAGATTAAATAACCTCACCTAGCCCTTCACCCCTTCCACAAAACTTCAATCTAAACCCTCCACCAAATATCCAAACCCACATGGAAGAGTTTAGAACTATTTTGTATGATACGATTCAGGAATTGGTTGCTGAGAGACTCATTGCATCTGAAACAATTGCTGAGAACCTCTGTGGAATCAGTTCTTCAAAACCTGAAGTCCTTCACTTATGAGACTGTTGCGTCTACCAGTCAGAGGCAGGAGCAGTTAAAGGACAAACTGGCTGCAATAGTTGACAAGCAAGACAAGATGGATACTCAGCTATAATATATGGTTTCCAAGCAAGATGCTACGAGGTCTTACATCAAAGACATCTTGAAGATTTTTATGACAATACCCTAGACTTTAGGCTTAGTACCATTTATCGTCCTTTATTTCTACCTTCCTTGAAATTTTTATATGCAATATGAGAACTCTTTTGTTTTGTTTACAATTAGTTTTTCTTCAATATCTTTTTCTGCTTCCTCATTCTTTGTTCTTTTTGTTGATGACAAAATGAGGAGTAGATATATAAGTATTTAAGCGCATGAATTTGATGGTTAAGAACAATTTTTTACTTAAATTTTGAAGATTATTCTATTGTGCTTTAATGATAAAATTTAATTAACTTGGGTAGAACATAGGGAGAGCTTACAAACCTCACCTTTTGGACTATTGGACTCAGAGGGGGCTTACAAACCTCACCTTTTGGACTATTGGACTCAGAGGGGGCTTACAAACCTAAGACCCTGAAGTCAACTAGTTAATTAAATAAAAAAAGGGGGGGATTGTTGGAACAAAATTGGTTTGTACCATATCTCTAAGGTTTTGATGATAACAAAGTATTTAAAGAATAATAGGGTATACTAAAAATGTTCAAAGGTGCAGGACCATAGACTAAAATTTCTGAAGAAAACCTAGTACTAGTACTGAGAATGGACACTTAAGGAGAAGCTAAAGATCCAGATTCTAGAAGATTAGAAGCTGAAGACCAGACTCTAAATGACACTAGCTTCTAAAGCGTCAGCCTTTAGAGATTCAAAATTTGAAGACCCATTCAATGAAAGGATCAAGGAGATTATAATAGGTCACTATCCGACTCTAAGGACATTTTATCTCTTTCTGATCACGTGAAGACTTAAGTAAAAATCTGGATAAGACAGTTGAGATGCAACATATAATTCCTTTTCTAGCAAAGGGATTTCAAAAGAGTGTTCAACGGTATTAAGCATATCAAGAAACATCTCAACGTATCTGAATAAAGCTTCTCAAAAACTCTCTCTTATGCAAACTCTTCAATGATTCTTTTCTTTATCTCTATATATGGAGCGGAAGACTTGACGAAAAATAATGAGCTATTTCCATTGAAAGAGTTGTTACTCCGTCAACTAAAAAACATAAGTTTAACTTATAATTTGTGAACATGTGTATATTCTAGAAATTCTTAAGTCTCTAAGAGTATTTTTGTGTTGTATTTTGTCTACACCTCTGATTGTATATCAAGTGTAGTTTTTCACAATCTCTAACTGTATGTTAGAGTTTAAGAAGTATCTTGCTAAGTGCTTGAGCATTTGAAGTCTCTTGCCTATACGCTTGAGCATTAGAAGTCTCTTGCTTGTGTGCTTGAGCATATAAGTCTCTTACTTATGTGTTTGAGCATTGGAAGTCTCTCGCTTTATGCTTGAGTAATTGTAATCAATTTTAGTTATTGTGAAAATCCATTGGAAGTGCAAGGTTACTAGACTACTCTCAATTTATAGGAGGAACCAGGATAACTACTTGTGTCTCTCTTGATTTCCTTTCTACCTCTGAACTTCTTTATTTGGATCCAGATTCTAGACATTGTTTTCAGAATTTGATAAGAGATTTTCAGAAAAGAAGAAGAAAGCTAACAAAATTCAACCTCTTCTTGTGTTTTTCTCACCTTCAAAAATAAGACAAATATTTTGAACAATAACAATATGATAAATCATAAAATGTTCCACGAACGTACCTTTCATTAAAATGATTCGTGGAAAATGAAGACAAAGAAATGAGGTACTTGTTTCATCTTGCAAGGATTCATGACCACTTTCCTTGATTCATACTATTTGGAGAAGTTATGTTTGAGTTTTGAGAGATTAGGGTAAGGAGAGAGAAGTTGGGGTTTCCTTTTAGTTACGTTTATCCTGAAATGATATAAGTTAGATTTTATAGGTAATATATTTCACCACGGTTGATAAAACGAACAGTGATGAATCATCATGATATTTCACACAGTTGTTGATCTGGACTCTAGTAAAAAAAGTTAAATTTTTATTTTAAAATAGAAATTTAGGAAACACACTCTTTTTCGAATAAAAAAACATAAAGTTGCAGGTGTTGGGATTTATAGTGTGTCACTCTTCACATATAAAAACGGTTGGTACGTTGGACCATGGTTATATGTTATTTAAAAAATTGAAAGGCGCCTAATGAACATATATTACTTTGGTTGGTTATGTGGTTGTGGTAAGAAATTGTTATGAAATATGCTTTTTGTAGTAGTATTTGATTCATTAAGAGAAAGCATACATTTGTGGTATGAATTAGTGACATCCCAGATGTATGAAAAATAAGCTCTCAAATTAAGGTCCATGTTATCAAAGGCTATCACTCCATGTTGTTTCTCGGCTGGTGCAACATGAAGTTCTTATGGTGGTTAAGGCATCCTTCCTCTGTGGCCTGTAGAGTAACGAGAGATAAATGATTATCCATCTTTAACATCAGACATATATGATGGTTGTTAGGAATATCGATATTAAGTTGTCTACATAATCCCATGATCAAGCTGTAAGACCCCAATTTTGACCCTAAGATCCCTCATGCAATTTCATCATATGCATTAGCATTGGGATCATACCTTGGCATCCTCCTTACCCCTCTCTCATTGGGTTTGTTTTGGGAGAGATCACTAAGCACCATGTGATTGTTTCATACTTATATATTATCATTTCACTAACCAAAATACAAAAAAAAATGTCTTTTCATTTGCCTAACTTTTTGTAGGTAGGGCATGATCCTCATTGATCTATCAAGTCCATATCAAGGGTTTGAGACCCTCATGACTAAAAGCACAACCATGGATTGATCCAAAATGTCTCAAAGCATCATATATGAGTCTCAATGATCTCTACATGTTATATTGGTCAAGTTTTCTTCAAGAGTTTGGAGGTGATTTGCCTTGGAAACCCTAGTTTGACTGGGTATCTTGAGTAACTTCTCCAATAAGCTATCTCACCAATTGATCAAATTTCTAAAAGGACACTTCAAAATTCAACATCTTATTGATATATGATCTACCATGAGCCTATAAAGCCAAGAGAATTGAAGGTTAGCAAGTTGGTTGGTGGTAGTTGGCCAGATGAATTCATCTTATCAAAACCGGGTCTCCCTAGACCCTATCTCCTACAATTTTCACCATATGAAAATGATTACAAGAGAAAAGTTACTCTAAATGACATTTAAAACAACTTTCATGTTGAGACCTATAGCTAGTTTTTCTTGGAAAATCATTTTATATGTTGAAACATTATAGGTTATTTTGTCTAAACCCTAATTTGAAAGTCAACTTCCCAAGGCCATAACTTGCTAAATTTTTATGAGATGAAAGATTTCCAAATTGAACAATAAAATTAAAGAGGTATAATTCAACTTTGATTTTTGGAGTAAGAGCTAATTCAACTTTTGTGAGCATGTGATATGAGGATACATTATAGGTCATTTTTGACTTATACCATTGAACAAGTGATTTTCCTCAACTTCAAAAATGCATAACTCTATCATTATAAATCTAACTGACATGAAATTTGTGACCATTTTAAAGTTCTTTGAAAGATCTACAACTTTTATGAAGACACTTTTCTTATTTGAAGCTCACATAAAAAGTTAAGCAAGGTGGAATATTGAGATATATGGCTTGACACTTGGAGAAAATTTCAACATGTTGAAATTTCCAAACTTCCACGTCTAAATTCACCATGATCCAAGTTCCAAATGAAAAAGCGCCCAACATCAAAGTTGTTCCCCTTGATTTAAGCTTTCCAAAGAATCCAAGTTCATGCATTTTGGATAAAGTTTGCTAGGGATGCGCATGGATTTAACAGGTCTGCATGATTGGAAGAAATCAAATGCCAAAAATCCCATTTCACATTGCCTTGACATCCAAGCCTCATTTGAACTTCAGAACAGTTGCAAGTGGATCAAATTGGATTGCTTCATGGGCTTGTACACGCCCATGCAAGCTTGTGCATGAAATGTCCAAATTTAGCAATTTTTCAAGTCTGCAAAATACCAGTCCCAATTGATATAAATATAGGCCCTTGGAGCTCAATTCAAACACACCTTGCGTGGCAGCTTTGCCCCCCAATTGAAACCCTCACCATTCAAAGGAAAACCTGAGAACTTTCAACTTGAAAATTAAGTTTGAATCTCACTGTTTGGAGATTCAGAAACTCCAGGATCCAAAGCTTTTTACCATTGCCAAACCTCTCCTGCAAGCTTCTCAAGTGTGATCAGATCAAGGTTGAAGCGAGCAAGATCCATTTCTGCACAGCATTGAAGGTAAATTTCAGAAAACTTCATCTCTTCGATTCTCACTCAATTCTCATAAATTCTCTTGGATCTTTGGTTGTCTGAAGTCCTACCAATGTAGGCAAGAAGATTGAGTTGCTTCGAGGTCAAATCGAAGCAACTCAGTTGTCACACCTCAAAATTCAACTCCTCATATCTTTTTATATATTTAAAGTTAGTTGAAATTGAGGTCAGATTCGTACTCTACGCCATTTTTTCTTTCAGATCATGTCCTCCTTTTTTATATTGGTGATGGTTAAGGATGGACCAGTCCTGTGAGGTCCACCGGAGAAGAAGACCGGAGCTTTGGCTCCGGCGGTGTGTTGGCACGTCTCCAGACCACAAGATCCATTTGAAATGTTTTAATCTAAGGTGTTGGTTTTGATTACCACGCGTGTGGCGCGCTGACTAAGTTCCACCATATAACGCGTGTTTCCAGCCACTTGATCTGCCACCTCAAATAATGAGGGAGATCAAGTAGCTCACGTTTTTTTGATTTTTTGATTTTTGTTTTAATTCATTTTATTGTCATTAATTCATATTAATTTTAATATTGATCTAAAAAATATGAGAGTTTCACCAAAAAAGTTTAAATAAATTCCTCTTTCATATTCTGAATTAAAATTACTTTTTGGGTCATTATTAATATTTTTCAAGATTTAATTGATTTTGTGATTATTTTTAATTGTTTAAAAATTTTGAAATTTTTTCTCCCAGGTCCTTTGACCTTGTTTTACCTATGAAAAATCTCATGGCCATTTCTTTGGTGTTTTGATGAGGTTTTAGGAATTTGACAAACCATATTTTATTTAAATGCATTATTTTAGTTTTTTTAATTAAATAAATGCCAAATAATTATGTTGACCTCTTGTGATGGTTTGTGTAAGTTTGACTTGTGTTGTTGGGTCTTGGTCAAGGTTGATTTGACTTTGCTAGGTTAATATCATTGGATTTAGGGGATTGATGGAATGTACATTCCATCTCCCAAAATGAATGAATGATATTAACTTGGTAAAAGTCCTCCTTTGACCAATTTGAGTTATGATCCATTCCCCTCCCTCTTCATCTAATTCCCCTTCTTTATGCATTCATTTCATTTGGCCTATGACTTCTCAAAATCCTAAGGCTAGTTGATTGCAAAATCAACATAAGTATGGATGAGATTAAGCCGCCTCTTTTGCATATTCTTTTTGTGTGTGGTATGTTTCATGAGCATAGTCCATTATACTATGTCTCTAACATGCATTAACACCAAAATTCTGTTGCCCGGCCTCAAATAGTTGTGACTTCTGCATAAGTCCAATTACGATTGCTTAACATAGTGTTAGGTTTTTGACATAAAAGGCATAGCATTCTAGTTAGTGAGATTGTAAGTCTCCCCTCTTTCATGGTATTGTATGGAAACTTGGCCTTTTTTCCTTCCTTTGGAAGACGTCTTGGCTCAAGGATCCATGCTTGTGATAAGTGGGTTGAGTGTTCTCCAAAGAATGACTTAAAATAAAAAAACCAAAAGCAAACCAATACTAACTTCTAATTCATTAACAACTAACATTTAATTTCAAGCCATTGACTTTTAATGCACTTTAATTTTTAAGCTTTATTCATTTGTCATTATTCATACCATTCTAATTATTTATGTTAATGTCATTTTCACTTTGTCCACTTGGACCATATTGTGTGATATATCTTGTTTGTGTATATTTTGTTTGTTTGTGTGGTCTTTGACCATTAATGTACATAATAAAAACAAAAACCCTAAAAAACTATTGTGTGGACTGTTGGTTTGATCTTGGACAATTGGACTTAGAATTTAGGCAACATCCCTATGCAAAAGGACTTGGCCAATGCCAACTTTCATGTAACCAAGTGCTTGCAATTTGAAACTTCATCTGATACATCTTTGAAGATCCCTTTGAGTTCATCTACAACATGGTCATTATGTAGTTGTTCTTTTGAACCTGTGACTTGTGGATCTGCTACATGGGCTAATTTGAAGAAGATCATGGAGTGGCTAAGCTTAGATGTGGCTATCTTTATTTGATGCTTTGCTCTTCAAGATTGATATAATATGAATTGTGTGTTGCTCGATTCTAAATGTCCAAGGGAATTTGGGTTTTTATATGACATTCTTGTCTATTGGATTGCTACCCATTGGTCAGATCTTTCAACTCTTAAATTTTAATTCTGTGTATAGGATTAGTCTCTTCATCTCCTCCCCACTTCTTTAATTTCAAAATCTCTCCCTTCTTTTAAAAATTCTTCTTTGCTTGAACTAGTTTTATTCTAAACTTTGACCACTTTGCAAACTAGAAACTTTGGCCTTATGCCATTGCATTTTCAAACTTCTTTTCTTAATCAAACATGTAAATAAACTTAATTATACTTGACGTAAACTTTCAAAAAGCCAAAAAAGAACTAACTCATTCAAACCATTTTTAGGCCTTTGTGCCTTTCAAACTTAATTTTTTTTAAAAATAATGCATCCACTTTGAAAACTATACCACGAACTACGAGGTTTTTATCCCTCATTTTTATGTTGGTACGTAGGCACAAGTCCAAAGGTCTTGTCAAATACAAAAAATATAATGAATGAATTCTTTTCTCATCTCCCCATTCTATTTGTTTGTAAACATCACTTTGTACAAAATACATATGCACACAAAAAGGGCTCCCTAGGAGTACCTAGGACACTTTGGGTGCTAACACCTTCCCTCTGTGTAACCAACCCCCTTACCTGTAATCTCTGACATTTTATTAGTTTTGATTTGAAAACTTCTTATTTTTGGGTTTTGTTCATACTTTTCCCTTTTCCCTTAGAAACAATAAAAACGCGGTGGCGACTCTTGTTATTTTTTGTCTAGCTTATCCATAGCTTGATGATCATGAATTTCCCGCTACAAAAATTAAGTGGCGACTCTGCTGGGGAGTAGTCTCCAGTGGGTTTAGCCTACTTTTTCTGTGTATATATTTGTATATATGTGATGTATGTTTGTTTGTATGATATAATTTACTTGTTGTGCTTGGTGATCTCTGAGTGGTGAGATAAGTTCTAACCCGAACTTGAGTGCACTTAAGATAGGAGGATGGTATAGTCATGTTCGACTTATGTGGATTAGCCCTTAACAAGTTGGCTTGAGATCCATCTGCTAAGTGGAGACCCTTTTGGATTTGGAGATGTCACACAAGTATTTGTGGTTAGGCATTACTATCTATAATTTGGGTCCGAGAAGCTGAGGACCGTAGAACATTTACCCCTCTTGGCCTATTTATGACGTAGTGCAGAGACTATTCAAGTGTAGACTTGATAACAGTTGTTACGCGATACTACACTCAGACGAGTTTCGCTTGAGAATATTATGGGTCGATGAGTCAGTCATCCTAACATGTAATATCCAATAGATGGAATTAAGACTCTGGGAACTTTTTAGAACATGATCTACAAGTTTTTATCCTTAGTTCACTCCTTTGGGATGGTTCTTACCCAGACTCTGTGCTCGTGACTTACAACAAACCCTTGATTCTTGGTTGATCCAATCAAGTCTTGTCAATATCAATGGAACTTGGGTGTTGATAAGGTGAAAATCGTAATCCACCAAAATGGATGATTGATCTTGACAAAGATTTGATTCATCCTTTGACCTTTGTTTGTTTGCCTTGTGTGTGATCCCTTATCTATGATTGTTGCATCCATGCATTCATGTGCATCATGACATTTATCACACGAAAATTTCAAGGAACTGAGGTATTATTTGTAAATATTTTCAGACCATGGATTGTGGACGAAGGAACACTAAGAAGTACAACTTCAGATGTCCCGACTTGAAAGAGTTAAGGAAGCTATCATCTTTTGTATTAGATCCCTTGGACTTCAAACAACGTCATGGGAAGCTATTGTCTATCTTGTCTGCTGATGTGGTTGAAGGACTTCTGAGTGCATTGGTACAGTTCTATGATCCTCTCTACCATTGCTTCTCTTTCCCAGATTATCAGCTTATGCCTACATTGGAGGAGTATGCCCATATCTTAGGGATACCTGTTTCTAGTAGGGTGCCTTTTAGTGGATTGGAGGAGATTCCCCGATCTAATCTTATTGCTGAAGATCTTCACTTGAAGAAGTCTGAGATAGAGGCTCATTGGGTTAAGAAAGGAGGTTTATTTGGGTTGCCATCTGATTTCCTCATCAAGGAAGCTACTGCATTTGCTCAAGTCGGTAGTATGGATGCTTTTGAAGCTATCTTTGTGTTGCTCATATATGGATTAGCTTTGTTCCCTAACATTGACGGTTTTGTTGATGTTAACGCCATTAGAATCTTCTTGATTGGGAATCCTGTGCCTACTTTGTTGGGTTATATGTATTTCTCTTTGCATTTAAGGAATTCTAAGGGTGGTGGAACCATTGTCTGTTGCATTCCTCTTCTGTACAAGTGGTTTATTTTGCACTTGCCTCAGACACCTACTTTTGTGGAGAACAAACAATGTCTATGGTGGTCTCAGAGATTTATGTCTCTCACTAATGATGATATAGTTTGGTATGATCCTTCTTTGAGCAGTTTAGAGATTATTGATTGTTGTGGTGAATTCTATAATGTGCCTCTCATTGGTACACAAGGAGGAATTAACTACAATCCTGCTTTGGCTCGTCGTCAACTAGGGTTCCCCTTGAGAGACAAAAGATTGTGCATGCTTGGCATAATGTGCATAGGAAAGGAAGATCCAAGCTTGGTCCGCGCAATTGTGTAGCTTTGGAAGCTTACACTCTTTGGGGGAGGAAGAGAGCTATGGAGTTGAAGATGCCCTATCCTTGTGAGAGACCTATGTCTATGGTTGTGGTTGAGCCATTAACTCTCCCTAACCAAGATGTAGAGGAGTTGGAAGCGCACTCTCCAAGATGAAGCAAGAGAAGGACATGTGGGAAGAGCGTTTCCATGCTCTGAGCAAGAAGCATGAAGAGTTGCAGTTGGAGTCTAAGGACAAAGATGGACTTATTGAGCTACTTGAAGACCGAGTGACAAAGAGACAGAGAGAGCCGGAGGTTTCATCTTCTAGCATGCCTTAGCCTTCCGTCGCTTTGAAGAAGATTGTTGAGCGGCTGGTCCTCGAGAAGACTCAGAGGAAGGCTTATTTCGAGACTGAGATTCGACGCATTCGAAGGAAGTACGCGCCTTCAGCCAGATCTTCTGACGTTGTTATTAGGGATCCTTAGGATGACTAGTCTCCTTTTCTCTTGTATTTTTTTATTTTTGGTTTCTGAAGTTGTACTCAGTGTAATCCTTCCAATTATATAAATGAAAAAAGATTTTTATGGTCATATCAAATTGTTGTAATTGTTGTTAAGTATACATATATATTTGTAAATGATATAGTAAGTTCCTTGAAAATAAAAATAAACAAACAAGCATTGTATTTCATGCATCATTTGCATAAGCAGGTTTCTCTTTCGCCAGATGTCTCATTGGTGTTTCTTCTGTGCTTCAGCCAAGCTGACTCATCGGTATAACACTCGCGCCAATCATATGAGAATCATGGAACATCTTGAGCAAGAGAATAGAGAGCTGGAGGACGAGATCGCCCGCCTGACTGCCATGATGGAGTCAGTTCTAGCCGCTCACGACCAGTCATCTCCAACACCCGCAACTCCTCATTCTCAAAGGACTGTTATTTCAGAGACCTCTACCATGCCTACTGTTACCGCCCACTTTGCGCCTGTTATGCCTGCCAGATTCCCATGGGGAATTCTGCCAAACTTCATTCCTGAAGGCTTTGCGCCTACTTTTGCTTCTATGTCGGCATCTAGCCCGGTCATGTCTGTGCCACCTCCCGTTGTGAACACCTTACCTCGTATAAAGGACACCATTTATCATTCTGAACCGTCTGAGGGTCCGGATGTTTATGAGAAAATGGATGAAATGAAGGATCAGTTTCTTGAGTTGCACAAGGAATTGAAGACGTTGAGAGGTAAGGACTTGTTTGGGAAGAATGTCGTCGAGTTATGTCTGGTGCCGAATGTGAAGATTCTAGTGAAGTTCAAAGTACCTGATTTTGAAAAATACAAAGGGAACACATGTCCGCTCAGCCATCTAGTGATGTATGACCGCAAGATGTCTACCCAAACTGACAACGATCAATTGTTGATACACTACTTCCAAGATAGTTTGACCGGTGTTGCACTCCGTTGGTATATAGGGTTGGGCAGTGCAAGCATTCGTACTCTCAACGACTTGGGAGAAGCTTTTGTCAAACAATATAAGTACAACGTGGATATGGCGCCTGATAGAGACCAACTGAGATCTATGTCTCAGAAGGATAAAGAGACATTCAAAGAGTATGCGCAGAGGTGGAGAGAATTGGCTGCTCAGATCACTCCTCCTTTAGAGGAGAAGGAAATGACAAAAATCTTTTTGATGATCCTGAGTTCATTTTATTATGAACGTATGATTTCTAGTGCCCCCAGTGACTTTACCAAAATGGTAAATATGGGGATGAGGCTTGAGGAAGGTGCCCGAGAAGGGCGGTTGTCTAAGGAAGAAGTAGCATCCAGCAAGAGATATGGCAGCAGTTTTGGTAAGAAGAAGGATAATGAAACCAATGCAATTACTAGTGGGAGGCAGAGAAGGCCTCAGATCAAAAGAAGTCAACCATCCCGTCAACATCATCATCAAGTATCTTCAGTAATTCCAGTATTTTCAAATAATCAATCAGTACCAATTCAACAACAACAACGTCAACAACAACAACCACATCAACGAACAAACACCTACAACAACAACAATACCAACAATCACCATCAACAAAACTTTGAGAGGAAGAAGGTCTCTTTTTACCTGATTCCTATGATGTACGCTGAACTATACCCATCTTTGGTTCTCAAGAACCTACTCCAACCAAGAAACCCTCCACAAATTCCAGAACCACTTCCATGGTGGTACAGGCCTGAACTCCGTTGTGCTTTTCACCAAGGAGCACCCGGACATGACATTGAGAACTGCTATCTGCTCAAGTATGAGGTTCAGAAGCTGATAAAGAGTGGAATGGTGTCCTTCGAGGATCGTGCACCCAACGTGAAAGCAAATCCATTGCCCGCTCATGGGAATTCTTTTGTTAATATGGTGGACGGTTGTCCTGGGGAGTTTAAAGTGTTTGATGTTCGTTTTATTCGGAGGTCCTTAGTGGCAATGCATAAGGACATTTGTATGGTTAGTGATTGTGATCACGACCATGATGGTTGTGTTATCTGCAGTGTCAACCCGAGAGGTTGCGAGGTTGTGAAAAGGGACATCCAGCGGTTGATGGATGAAGGCATGATTCAAATTATTCAATCCCGTCATGTAGATGACTATGTGAATATTATAATGCCCATTTTCAAGAATCCCGAGAGAGTGGTGATTCAATACGAAAATAGTAATAGTAACAGTGTCAGTAACAGATCAGTATCGCTGTTGGTCATACGGTTAGCGGGTTCAGTCTCGTATTCATCCGATAAAGTTGTTCCGTATCAGTACAATGCAACAATGATAAAGGATGGTCAAGAGGTCTCGTTGCCTACAACCAGCTCTGTAGTGAGCATTGCTGATGTTACCAAGGTGACCCGAAATGGTCGTATGTTTGGGTCGGTGTTCCCAAAAGATAAAGAAGAATCAATTGTCAGTAAGAAAGTGGAAGTGCCTGCTGTAGATCCGGTTAGTGCTTCAAAAGGTCAGTCTGGAGAATCCAGCAATCTGAAGACTAATGATGATGATGATGAGGTACTTTGTCTGATCAAAAAGAGCGAGTTCAATATGGTGGAGCAGCTGCTCCAAACCCCCTCAAAATTTTTAGTATTGTCTCTGCTTATGAATTCAGAAGCGCACAGAGAAGCACTGCAAAAATTTCTTGAGCAAGCATTTGTGGAACATGATGTTACGGTGGATCAATTCGATCATATTATGGCTAACATCACTTCCTGCAACAATCTCAGTTTCTATGATGAAGAACTCCCTAAGGAGGGTAGAAATCATAACTTGGCTTTGCATATCTCTATGAATTGCAAAGATGATGCTTTGTCTAATGTGCTTGTTGACACCGGGTCGTCACTAAATGTGCTACCAAAGTCAACTCTGTCAAAGCTATCATATCAAGGAGCGCCCATGAGGTATAGCGGTGTAATCGTCAAAGCTTTTAAGGGTTCGCACAAAACAGTTATTGGTGAAGTGGACCTTCGAGTAAAGATAGGTCCGAGTGATTTTCAGATTACTTTTCAAGTAATGGATATCCACCTGGCCTACAGTTGTCTGTTGGGAAGGCCATGGATCCATGAGGCGGGAGCTTTTACCTCCATATTGCATCAGAAGCTCAAATTTGTAAAGAATGGAAAGCTTGTTATTGTTGGCGGGGAAAAGGCGCTATTGGTTAGCCACCTGTCATCTTTCTCTTACGTTGAAGCTGAGGATGAGGTTGGAACTTCGTTCCAAGCCTTATCTATTGCTGCTGAAAAGAGAGTTGGGGCACCTATGTCCTCATTGAAAGATGCAAAGAAGATTGTTGAAGAAGGCAATATTGATCAGTGGGGGCGCATGGTAGAGGTCTCCGACAACAAAGGTAGAACTGGTATGGGCTTTCAGCGAGGTTCATCAACTGCAAGGTCTGAGGATATGCAACTTAGCTTCCGTGGCGGAGGGTTCATTCATGGTAATGAACAACACTTAGTTGTTGTGCTAGAGGATGACGAAGAGGAAGACTGCACCAATTTTGTGACGCATGGAAAGGCTTACAACAATTGGAGTGTTGTTGATATTCCTGTTATTTTGCATCGATCTAAGTAATTGCTTTTATATGTTTTAAAAAAATAATTCCTTCTCCTATGCCTAAGGGAGAAGTGAATATTGTTTCGGCATTTTGAAATTGATCATTAATAAAATTAATTATATTCATCCACATCTATGATGTTTTGTTTTTACTTTTTGCTTTATTCTGAAAATGGTAATCACAAAAAAATATAAAAAAACAATATAATCGTCCATCTGCATAATATTTGGTCACAAATTCACTTCTCTAAAATCAAAATATCAAATTATTATGCAGGTTGGTTTCTAACCCCATTGAATATAATGATCCTTCTCCTTCTCCAAATTTTGAATTCCCTGTGTTTGAGGTCAAGGAGGAAAGCGATGAAGAAGTGAGTGATGGATTATCTCGTCTTCTTGAGCACGATGAAAAGACCATTCAGTCGTTCGAAGAGCAGATTGAGTTAGTCAACTTGGGTTCCGAGGATGAGGTGAAGGAAGTCAAGATTGGGTCTCGACTGTGTCCAGATGTTAAGAAGGGGTTGATTGATCTTCTTCGAGAGTATTCAGATGTGTTTGCTTGGTCCTATCAAGACATGCCTGGTTTAGATTCTGAGATCGTGGAACATAGATTGTCGTTGAAGCCAGAATGCCCGCCAGTCAAGCAGAAGTTAAGGAGAACGCATCCTGATATGGCAGTGAAGATCAAAGAAGAAGTGAAGAAGCAGATTGAAGTCGGTTTCCTTGTGACCGCCGAGTATCCGCAATGGGTGGCCAATATTGTGCATGTGCCAAAGAAAGATGGAAAAGTCCGCATGTGGGTTGACTATAGAGATTTGAATAAAGTCAGTCCGAAAGATGATTTCCCTCTGCCGCACATTGATATGTTGGTAGATAACACTGCTAAATTCAAAGTCTTTTCGTTTATGGATAGATTTTCCGGATATAATCAGATCAAGATGGCACCCGAAGATATGGAGAAGACCATATTCATTACACCTTGGGGAATATTCTGTTATAGAGTGATGCCTTTTGGTTTACAGAATGCTGGTGCAACTTACCAGAGAGTAATGACTACTCTTTTTCATGATATGATGCAAAAAGAGATTGAAGTTTATGTCGATGACATGATTGCTAAATCAATTGATGAATAGGAACATGTTAAGCATTTGTTGAAGCTTTTCCAGCGTTTGAGAAAGTATAAACTCCGCTTCAATCCCAATAAGTGTACTTTTGGTGTTCGTTCTGGTAAGTTGTTGGGCGTTATTGTCAACGAGAAGGGTATCGAAGTTGATCCTGCCAAGGTCAAAGCAATACAAGAGATGCATGCGCCCAAAACTGAGAAGCAAGTTAGAGGTTTTCTTGGCCGCCTGAATTATATCTCAAGATTCATTTCACACATGACTGCCACATGTGCCCCTATATTCAAGCTTCTTCGGAAAGATCAGTCTTATGATTGGACCGAACACTGCCATAAAGCTTTTGACAGTATCAAGGAATATCTGCTTGAGCCTCCGATTTTGTCTTCGCCTGTGGAAGGAAGACCATTAATCATGTATTTAACTGTGCTTGAAGATAGTATGGGTTGTGTTCTAGGTCAGCAAGATGAGACTGGAAAGAAAGAATCCGTGATTTACTACCTCAGTAAGAAGTTCACCGACTGTGAGACTCGGTATTCTATGTTAGAGAAGAGTTGTTGTGCATTGGCTTGGGCTACTAAGCGTCTGCTTCAGTATATGTTGAATCATACCACTTGGTTGATATCCAAAATGGATCCAATCAAATATATATTTGAGAAGCCTGCTTTAACTGGGAGAATTTCCTGTTGGCAAATGTTGTTATCAGAGTATGATATTGAATACCAATCTTAGAAACAAATCAAAGGTAGTATCTTGGCTGACCATTTGGCTCACCAACCAATTGAAGATTACCAGTCAGTGCAGTATGATTTTCCTGATGAAGAGATCTTGTACTTGAAAATGAAAGATTGTGATGAACCATTGCTTGAAGAAGGGCCAGAACTTGGTTCCCGTTGGGGCATGGCATTTGATGGAGCTGTTAATCAATATGGAAATGGCATTGGGGCAGTGATCATTACTCCTCAAGGCACACATCTACCATTCACAACTAGATTGACTTTCAAGTGTACAAACAATATGGCAGAATATGAAGCTTGCATTATGGGGATCGAAGAGGCCATTGATCTCAGAATCAAGCATTTATATATCTTTGGAGATTCAACTTTGGTTGTGAATCAGATCAAAGGTGAATGGGAGACGAATCAACTCGGTTTAATACCGTATAGAGATTATGCGAGGAGGGTTTCAACTTTCTTTACAAAGGTTGAGTTTCATCATATCCCTCGAGATGAGAACCGGATGGAAGATGCTCTTGCAACATTGGCATCAATGATTATAATGAAGTATTGGAATGAAGTTCCCAATTTGACTGTGATGCGTCATGATAGACCAACTCATGTGTTTTCCATTGAAGAGGTCAAAGACGAGAAGCCGTGGTATTATGACATCAAATGTTTCCTTCAAAGTTAGATTTACCCGTCTAGGGCATCTTTGAAAGATAAGAAGACCTTGAGAAGATTAGCCTGCAATTTCTACTTGAATGGTGATGTACTGTACAAGAGAAACTTCGACATGGTTCTGCTCAGATGCATGGATAGACACGAAGCAGACTTGTTGATGACTGAAGTGCATGAAGGTTCCTTTGGTACTCATTCCAATGGACATGCAATGGCAAAGAAGATGTTGAGAGCAGGTTACTATTGGCTGACAATGGAATCTGACTGATGCAAGTTTGTGAACAAATGCCACAAGTGTCAAATGTATGCAGATAAGATTCATGTTCCTCCGACATTGTTGAATGTTATCTCTTCCCCGTGGCCTTTCTCCATGTGGGGAATTGACATGATTGGGATGATTGAGCCCAAAGCATCGAATGGACATCACTTTATTTTAGTGGCAATTGACTACTTCACAAAATGGGTTGAAGCGGCATCGTATGCGAATGTAACCAAACAAGTTGTTGTAAGGTTTATCAAGAACCAAATCATATGCCGTTATGGTGTGTCAAGTAAGATAATTACTGATAATGGATCGAACTTAAATAATAATATGGTGGAAGCTCTTTGCAAAGACTTCAAGATCGCACATCATAATTCTTCTCCCTACAGACCCAAGATGAATGGGGTTGTTGAAGCTGCAAATAAGAACATTAAGAAGATTATTTAGAAGATGGTTGTCACGTATAAAGATTGGAATGAGATGCTCTCATTTGCTTTGCACGGGTATCATACATCCATTCGCACTTCAACAGGGGCAACCCCTTTCTCTCTTGTTTATTGTATGGAAGCAGTGCTCCCCTTAGAGGTTGGGATTCCTTCATTGCGTGTGCTCATGGAAGCCAAGTTGACTGAGGCTGAATGGTGTCAGACCAGATATGATCAGCTGAATTTGATTGAAGAGAAGAGATTAATTGCCATGTGTCATGGTCAGTTATATCAGCAGAGGATGAAGAAAGCTTTTGATAAGAAGGTCAGACCTCGTGTATTCAGAGAAGGTGACCTTGTGCTCAAGAAGATTTTATCTTTCAAACCAGACTCTAGGGGCAAATGGACTCCTAATTATGAAGGCCCATATGTTGTTAAGAGAGCTTTTTCAGGCGGTGATTTGATTCTTACAACTATGGATAGTGAAGAGTTCACTCGTCCTGTGAACGCAGATGCAGTCAAGAAATACTTCGCCTAAAAAAGAAAAGAACAACTCGCTAAGTTGAAAACCCGAAAGGGTGGCTTAGGCAAAAAAGGAGTGTCTCAGTGGATTGAAAACCTGAAAGGGCGATCCGGGAAAAAATTAGAGACATAAAACAGAAAAATTTATCCCGATAAATTGAGTACCCCACCTTGGGGCAATTAATGCAAAAATTAGGGATTATGGCAAGTAACTGCATGCTACTGATCGTCCAGTATTGGAGACACTTTGTTGAGCACAAGGGTTGACGGTGATTCATTATCCTCAGTGGCGGTCAAAAGCACAACGGACATCAAGAGATGGTAGAAGGATTAGCGATCAATTGTATTCAATGTAACCCTTTTCCATGTAAATTACCATTTTCAACTTTGTAAAGATCTATGGAGTCTTGTCATTTATAGACCATTCTATTAAATAAAGTTGAGCCTTTATCCAAATGTTTCTACTCTTATTTATTTCAGCCAATAGTTTTAAATTTTATTATGATCATTTTTGAAATTAAATTTTTTAATCAAAATCATTTTCTTAGACATATAAAAGCAAGAATTTTTCATAGGCAGTTTTAAAGCAATATCAACAGCATTTCGAAAAACAGCAAGTCTTAAGTGTGGAGCTCTATGGGTTCCCCAAGCAGATAATCCTTCGGGTATCCTTACCCGAGTTTGTTGATCCAGTTCCCCTGCGGAGTGTTTGATCCTCAGTGCAGCTTCTGTACTTTTCCCAATTGAGTTGGTTGATTCAGTCCCCGACAGAGTTTGTGTGTTCCTCAGCAAGGTTGATTTTTTGTTTTGATCTTCAGCAGAGTAAGATCGATTTTCCCAGTAGATCGCGTTGGTTTCTCCGCCAATAGCCATCCGACTCACTCTTAGTCAGAGTTTCCTCCTGGTTTCTGAGCAGCTATTTGTGTTTATCCTTTGTATGGTTGTCTCCCATTTGATATGGTGTTGACCTAAAAATCCCTGCAGATTCGATAATATTTCCTTTCCTCAGCAGATATCCTCCTTCCCCAGATAATGTTGAGCCTTTGGGATGTTGATCTCCCTGTTCTCCGGCAGTTGTATCCCTTTGTTGTGGATTGACCAAGGATTGTACTGATGATTCAAATTTTTGCGACACCTTTGTATCCTTTGTGATCGTTTTGTCAGCAGAATCATCATACATATACATATACATAATACATATACATATACATATACATATACATATACACTCATATAATTTCATGATTACATATTTTTTGCATAATCATATTTGTTGATTCATTGTCTGAGATTCTTATTCTTTGTTATGGTGGTACTTCATCCCCATACAAGTTCGGTGTCTATCCTCTCAATGATAGGAGTGTCGACCCCTTTAGCAAAAAGATTTTAACCCTTCTCCCTTCCCCACTCAGTTATTTTCTCGTGGATGATTATTGTTTTAGTTTCCTCCCCAGTTGATTACCTGGATGGAATTACTCCCCTTGAGCTATATCCTCATTGGGTTGAGTCTTGATTGACCTTTTCTTTCTAGATCTTACCTAGATAGATGTTTTTGGTCCCCTGAGAGCCTATTACCCAGTAACCGGTAATATTCTTCTCATGTTTTTCACTTTTGCCTAATACCCGGCAAGAGCAACTTTTTCTCCTCAGCAGATTCATTTTCACGTTTCCCCAGGAAGTATATCCTTGATATGTTCATCCTAACCGATGATAGATATTTTCTTCCCTTGCTTAGGTCTATCCTTGATATGTTCATCCTAACTAATGACAGATATTCTCATCCTTGGTATTCTACCCAGTAAAAAGGTAGTTGTAATCCCTATTTTATTCCCCAGAGGGTTAATCCTTCATATGTTCATCCTAACTGATGACAGATTTCCTCCTCTTTGTGGTCTTCTACCCAATACCGGTAGTTGTAAATCCTGCTCTTCCCCTTAACAGAGTTTATCCTTGATAAGTTCATCCTAACCGGTGACGGATTTTCTCTTTGATGGTCTTCTATCCAGTATTCGATAGATGTAATTCCTACTTTTTGTTCAGTTGGTTTATTCTTGATATGTTCATCTTAACCGATGATGGGTATCCTCCTTAACAATTCCCAGGCAAGACTATCCTTGATATGTTCATCTTAACCGATGACGGATTTTCTTTCCTTTGAGTCTATCCTTGATACGGATATTCTCATCTTCGGTCTTATGCCCAGTAACTAGTAGTTGTAAATCCTATTTCTGCAGTTTTCCTCAGCAAGGCTATTCTTACCCAGTAACCGATAATGAATATTCCCTCCTGGTGGTTCCCAGCGAGTCATCCTTGATATGTTCATCCTAATCGATAACGGGTGTCCTCTCTGTCAGACTTTTATTATCTCCTTACCCAGTAGCAGGTAATGGATAATGAATTTCTGCTCCTCCTGTGTTGAAGTTTATTTCTTCCCAAGTTGAGTTGAGTGCGCTTTTACTTAGTGTAATCGCTTTTCCCTGCATTGATTCAAGAACTTCAGTTTTATCCTAATCTACTTGTAATCCCCTGCAGATGTTTTATTTCCCCGGCTGAGTCTTTCCATTTTATGGAGTTCCTCTAGTTCGTCCATTAGTTTTAAGTCGTATCCTGGCCTACGCGTAACCTTTTATCCCCCCAAAGTCTCTATCTCCCCAGTGAGTTTTCCTCACGGAAAGCGTTATACTCCTGCTGATCTTCGGTCTCTCTGATTTCTTTTCCTTTGTGGCAACATTTCCCCACAGAGAATTTGCTTTTTACATACATATTATATGCATCATGAGGTCTCTTAGGGACCAATTTTTTTTCTATATGTTGTTATTTAAGCTCATTCTACTGAGTCGATATGAAGATTTTAACCTTCACCTCCTCAATTAGAAGGTCCTTAAATAGGGGCAGCTGTAAGACCCCAATTTTGACCCTAAGATCCCTCATGCAATTTCATCATATGCATTAGCATTGGGATCATACCTTGGCATCCTCCTTACCCCTCTCTCATTGGGTTTGTTTTGGGAGAGATCACCAAGCACCATGTGATTGTATCATACTTGTATATTATCATTTCACTAGCCAAAATACAAAAAAAAAATGTCTTTTCATTTGCCTAACTTTTTGTAGGTAGGGCATGATCCTCATTGATCTATCAAGTCCATATCAAGGGTTTTAGACCCTCGTGACTAAAAGCACAACCATGGATTGATCCACAATGTTTCAAAGCATCATATATGCGTCCCAATTATCTCTACATGTTATATTGATCAAGTTTTCTTCAAGAGTTTGGAGGTGATTTGCCTTGGAAACCCTAGTTTGACTGGGTATCTTGAGTAACTTCTCCAACAAGCTATCTCACCAATTGATCAAATTTCTAAAGGTACACTTCAAAATTTATCATCTTATGCATATATGATCTACCATGAGCCTAGAAAGCCAAGAGAATTGAAGGTTAGCAAGTTGGTTGGTGGTGGTTGGCCAGATGAATTCATCTGATCAAAACTGGGTCTCCCTAGAACCTATCTCCTACAATTTTCACCATATGAAAATTATTCCAAGAGAAACGTTACTCTAAATGACATTCCAAACAACTTTCATGTTGAGACCTAGAGCTAGTTTTTCTTGGAAAATCATTTTCTATGTTGAAACATTATAGGTCATTTTGTCTAAACCTTAATTTGAAAGTCAACTTCCCAAGGCCATAACTTGCTCAATTTGTATGATATGAAAGCTTTCCAAATTGAAAAATCAAATTCAAGAGGTATACTTCAACTTTTATGTTTGGATTAAGAGATAATTCAACTTTTGTGAGCATGTGATATAAGGATACATTATAGGTCATTTTTGACCTATACCATTGAACAAGTGATTTTCCTCAACTTCAAAAATGCATAACTCTATCATTTTAAATCCAAATGACATGAAATTAGTGACCATTTTGAAGGTCTTTGAAAGAGCTACAACTTTGACGAATACACCTTTCTCATTTTAAGCTCACATAAAAAGTTAGGCAAGGTGGAATATTGAGATATATGGCTTGACACTTAGAAAAAATTTCAACATGTTGAAATTTCCAAACTTCCACCTCAAAATTCACCATGATCCAAGTTCCAAATGAAAAAGTGTCCAACATCAAAGTTGTTCCCCTTGATCTAAGCTTTCCAAAGAACCCAAGTTCATGCATTTTGGATAAAGTTTGCTAGGGCTGCACATGGCTTTAACGGGTCTTTATGATTGGAAGAAATCAAATGCCAAAAATCCCATTTCACATTGCCTTGACATCTAAGCCTCATTTGAACTTCAGAACAGTTGCAATTGGATCAAATTGGATTGCTTCATGGGCTTGTACACGCCCATGCAAGCTTGTGCATGAAATGTCCAAATTTAGCAATTTTTCAAGTCTGCAAAATATCAGTCCCAATTGCTATAAATACAAGCACTTGGAGCTCAATTCAAACACACCTTTCGCGCCAGCTTTGCCCCCCAATTGAAACCCTCACCATTCAAAGGAAAAACTGAGAATTTTCAACTTGAAAATTGAGTTTGAATCTCACTGTTTGGAGATTCATAAACTCTAGGATCCAAAGCTTTGTACCATTGTCAAACCTCTCCTACAAACTTCTCAAGTGTGATCAGATCAAGGTTGAAGCAAGCAAGATCCATTTCTGCACAGCATTGGAGGTAAATTTCAGAAAACTTTATCTCTTCGATTCTCACTCAATTCTCATGAATTCTCTTGGATCTTTGGTTGTCTGAAGTCCTACCAATGTAGGCAAGAAGATTGAGTTGCTTTTACGTCAAATCGAAGCAACTCAGTTGTCACACCTCAAAATTCAACTCCTCATATATTTTTATATATTTAGAGTTAGTTGAAGTTGAGGTCAGATTCGTGCTCTACGCCATTTTCTTTCAGATTATGTCCTCCTTTTTTATTTTGGTAATGGTTGAGGGTGGACCAGCCCGGTGAGGTCCACCGGAGAAGAAGACCGGAGCTCTGACTCCGGCGGTGTGTTGGCACGTCTCCAGACCACAAGATCCATTTGAAATGTTTTAATCTTAGGCGTTGGTTTTGATTACCACGCGTGTGGCGCGCTGACTAAGTTCCACCATGGAACGCGCGTTTCCAACCACTTGATCTGCCACCTCAATTAATGAGGGAGATCAAGTGGCTCACATTTTTTTGATTTTTTTATTTTTGTTTTAATTCATTAGATTTTCATTAATTCATATTAATTTTAATATTGATCCAAAAAATATGAGAGTTTCACCATAAAAATTTAAATAAATTCCTCTTTCATATTCTGAATTAAAATTATTTTTTGGGTCATTATTAATATTTTTCATGATTTAATTGATTTTGTGAATATTTTTAATTGTTTAAAAATACTTTTAAGTCTTTAAAAATTCTGAAATTTTTTCTCCCAGGTCCTTTGAACTTGTTTGACTTATGATAAATCTCATGGCCATTTCTTTGGTGTTTTGATGAGGTTTTAGGAATTTGACAAACCATATTTAATTTAAATGCATTATTTTAGTTTTTTTTAATTGAATAAATGCCAAATAATTTGTGTTGACATCTTGTAATGGTTTGTGTAAGTTTGACTTGTGTTGTTGGGTCTTGGTCAAGGTTGATTTGACTTTGCTAGGTTAATATCATTGGATTTAGGGGATTGATGGAATGTACATTCCATCTCCCAATATGAATGAATGATATTAACTTGGTAAAAGTCCTCCTTTGACCAATTTGAGTTATGATCCATTCCCCTCCCTCTTCATCTAATTCCCCTTCTTTATGCATTCATTTCATTTGGCCTATGACATCTCAAAATCCTAAGGCTAATTGATTACAAAATCAACATAAGTATGGATGAGATTAGGCCACCTCTTTTGCATATTCTTTTTGTGTGTGGTATGTTTCGTGAGCATAGTCCATTATACTATCTCTCTAACATGCATTAACACAAAAATTCTATTGCCCGACCTCAAATAGTTGTGACTTCTACATAAGTCCAATTACGATTGCTTAACATAACGCTAAACTTTTGACACAAAAGGCATATCATTCTAGTTAGTCAGATTCTAAGTCTCCTCTTTTTCATGGTATTGTGTGGAAACTTGGCCTTTTTTCCTTCCTTTGGAAGATGTCTTGGCTCAAGGATCCATGCTTGTGATAAGTGGGTTGAGTGTTCTCCAAAGAATGACTTAAAACAAAAAAAGCAAAAGCAAAACAATACTAAGTTCTAATTCATTAACAACTAACATTTAATTTCAAGTCATTTACTTTTAATGCACTTTAATTTTTAAGCTCTATTCATTTGCCATTATTCAAATCATTCTAATTGTTTATGTTAATGTGATTTTCACTTTGTCCACTTGGACCATATTGTGTGATATATCTTGTTTATGTATATTTTGTTTGTTTGTATGGTCTTTGACCATTAATGTACATAATAAAAACAAGAACCCTAAAAAACTATTGTGTGGACTGTTGGTTTGATCTTGGACAATTGGACTTAGAATTTAGGCAACATCCCTATGCAAAAGGACTTGGCCAATGCCAACTTTCATGTAACCAAGTGCTTGCAATTTGAAACTTCATCTGATACATCTTTGAAGATCCCTTTGAGTTCACCTGCAACATGGTCATTGTGTAGCTGTTATTTTAAACATGTGACTTGTGGAATTCATCTGCTACATGGGCTAATTTGAAGAAGATCATGGAGTGGCTAAGCTTGGATGTGGCTATCTTTATTTTATATCTTGCTCTTCAAGATTGATATAATATGCATTGTGTGTTGCTCAATTCTAAATGTCCAAGGGAATTTGGGTTCCTATATGACATTCTTGTCTATTGGATTGCTACCCATTGGTCAGATCTTTTCAACTCTTAACTTTTAATTTTGTGCATAGGATTAGTCTCTTCATCTCCTCCCCACTTCTTTAATATCAAAATCTCTCCCTCCTTTTAAAAATTCTTCTTTGCTTGAATTAGTTTTATTCTAAACTTTGACCACTTTGCAAACTAGAAACTTTGCCTTATGCCATTGCATTTTCAAACTTCTTTTCTTAATCAAACATGTAAATAGACTTAATTATACTTGACATAAACTTTCAAAAAGCCAAAAAAGAACTAACTCATTCAAACCATTTTTAGGCCTTTGTGCCTTTCAAACTTAATTTTTGTTAAAAACAATGCATCCACTTTGAAATTTATACCACGAACTATGAGGTTTTGATCCCTCATTTTTATGTTGGTACGTAGGCACAAGTCTGAAGGTCTTGTCAAACACAAAAAATATAATTAATGAATTCTTTTCTCATCCCCCCATTCTATTTGTTTGTAAACATCACTTTGTACAAAATACATATGCACACAAAAAGGGCTCCCTAGGAGTACCTAGGACACTTTGGGTGCTAACACCTTCCCTCTGTGTAACCAACCCCCTTACCTGTAATCTCTGACATTTTATTAGTTTTGATTTGAAAACTTCTTATTTTGGGGTTTTGTTCGTACTTTTCCCTTTTCCCTTGGAAACAATAAAAAGCGCGGTGGCGACTCTTGTTATTTGATGTCTAGCTTATCCATAGATTGATGATCATGAATTTCCCACTACACAAGCCTAGAACACCAAGGGAATATCTTTTTGGTGAGTCCGCAATATCCTATATTTTATTAGAGATTACCCTTGCTATGTTAATTTTTTTCCTCTTAGATTGTACCATATCTATTGTGTAGTTGGTAGGGTCGTAGATGAAGTGTGGTTGCAAGGAATGATGTCGTGAAAAAGAAATGTCATCCATATTTGGGCTTGGATGGTTAGATTGGACCTCTATAAATGGATAAGGTGCTTATCTCATCCCAACTTGGAACACTTTCCTGTTTCGCGTATCTCGGTAGCTATACGATCAAAATCCCAATTACCTTAGGCTACCTGTATTGCAAAAGGGCCTAATTTGCTTGATTTTTCCGCATATTGATCTTCAATGTAAGTACGTACGGTATCTCTATGAGATGGTACTCTTCGACCTCACACCTAAGATGATTTACCCAGCGGTGCGTCTTTAGTAGGTTTAGCGTTAGCAAAATCGTGCAAGCTCATCAAAATCATGGTTTGGACATCTTCTCAGCATGGACTTGTACTTCTCCCACTGCTTCCTCTTCGGTCTAGAAGGCTCATAGTATCCTAGAAATCTTGTCAAAATTTGTGAGATGTGTGTACGGGTCCTCATGGTCTAAACCTGCAAAAGGGTTAGCATAAAGAATTTATGACAAACAAGTTTTCATTTCCTCTTGACACATATTCCATTGTGGTCTAACTATGTGTGTCAGATGTCTTAAACTGTTGTTGCATGGCATGTCACCAACATTGTTTCCATTGTTGTTATTATTGTGGTTCTGATTGTTGCTGTTATCTGCATCAACCATATTTTCTTATTTTGAAATAGAAGAATCTTCTAGATCTTGCAACTTAGATTGTAACTTTTCCTTTCTGATCTTACATGCAGTTCTTTAAATTTCAGGATCGAATAAAAGTTGTTATGCCGGATCCTTTCGTTGCATAAACAAGTAATCATATAACTAGCTAATATTATTAGTAGGTTAGTAACTATAAATAAAATATATATGAATAGAAAACTTAAAATGATAACAAACTATGTTAATGTCTTAAAAACTAATGCCATTCCATGACAACAACATCATTTTGTTATACTGCAAATAGCAAGTGCAATATTATCCTATCCATAGATACTAGTTGTGTTTGAAAGAAATTTTATTTATAGTTTTCTTGATTCTAAGCAAAAGGTTATTTAGAGTTATTTGGTTGCGGAAAATAAGATGATAGAAAATAAATTGAGATTTTGGTGTTAATAGTGAGAAAACTTGTTAAGGTTAGACTTCTTCATCCTTATTCTCATGTATAACCTTTGGTTAGTAATATGCTCTTTTACTAAGCTATTAACACTCCCATTTGTTTCTCTCATCGCATCTCATCTCTGAGTCAATGATGTGAGATCAATTGTATTACCTAATAGATGATTTCTCATCCTATTAACTAATACAATAACATTAAGTTTCAACTGTGAAAAAAGATATCAATGATTGGTATTCGTGTAAATATTAAAACTAACTTTATCTATATGAATTAGAATTCAATAGATGAAGACTTGGATCTAGTAACGACCAACACCTCTCGAATGTTAAGTCATACCATGGGAGCATGTTTTAGGTAGCTAATACAAAACAATCATTAAGAATTAAGAATCATCAATATTAAAGCTTAAGTGGAATTATATAAAACGAACGACCTTAATCAACACGTGAGTATAATGATGACTACACCTAACCCCAACAAAAGAGAATTATCTACGCTTACTCATCTTAGATTTACAGTTAAACCCTAAAAGAAATAGGTTGAATAACATTTGCAGCAATCCCTAGAGCAGTGCTTATGCTTTCAATCTTCCTCTCCTTATTCTTTCCTGTTGAGATTTAAGGTGAGCCTACTTTCTTTTTGTACTATCTTGAATCCACTGAAACTCTCGTTGAATTGAATATGGCACCCCTATTTATAGGCTTGTGAAAATATATGATTGCTAGGACTACCACCCATCTTCGTCTAGCATACATGTTTTCTTTTTTGTTAATAAATTACAATTGTCTTGAAACTTGCCCACAACCTCCCTAGCTCGCTAGGTGCACCTCCCATCTTTGACTAGCACATAAACCCTTCATTCACCAGAAGTAACTTAACTTTGAAGTTTTCTATCGCATGTGCTCGCTTAGTGTGTCCATAATCTTGGCCTTGCGATCATTGCTTGTAGGAAAGAATCTTTACAAGGTCTTTACATGTTGCTTGGTGGTTTTTAGTCATTTTCACCTATTTTTGGTTAATTTGCATGTAAAAAGTCCAAACAGATTTTCTATCACTTTTCATTGACAAATCAGGGATTTTTATATTAATTTCTTGTAAAATAATTTAATAAATGCCTACGTATTTTACGTAATTTTGACACTTATCAGAGCCGCTTCTCAGAAAGATGGTGTCGGTTCGGGGAGAGCATTTCGATTCCTCTAGGATACAAGATCTTGTACTGTGTTACTCTTCTGATTTACATGGTGTATGCTTTCTTCGATGCAAGGTAATCTTTCCGATAAGGATTGCAAATTTTGTTGCTGAACCATATTATAAAGACTACTTAGAAATTCGTTAGCACCTTGTACATTGAGGTTAACACTCCAATACCAAATCAGTATGAGAGCGAGATGAAACAAATGCGATTTAAATTTGAATTACATGAGAAATAGTGTGTTCTCCCTTTTATATAGTAGGGTGATTATAACAATTCGCTGATCTATCGATGCGAGATGCAGGAGTCTGACCGATTGTTCATAGATTCAAATTACTTGTTTCTTGGTCTAGTATTGCGTACATGTCTTCCAAGTGGTCTGGTGAACCATTTTGTTTTATGGGCTATAGTTATTGAATCCTCTAAACGACTCGGAACAAAACTTAAATTTTTTAAATTTAAAATCTAAAATATTAACTTTTAAAAATAATGTACTATCTTAATAAGGATAAATTTGTAATAAAATTAACATACATTGATACTTTTGTAGGATAGAGGAGGGGCGGGTAAGTATCAACACTCCACCCTCGTTTTTAAAATTTGGATTTTTCCGGCACCGCCCTTATACTCGTTTTAGTCAAATTTTTGTTCGTTATATTTGGGGTGCTGTAGGTCGATTTTTTTTGCGGTACTTATTATTAATTTTGAAAAAATCACAAAAACTTAAAATGATTTAAAACAATTTTTGCAGCGTAAAAAATGTCGGTAGAATTGCATAGTGGTTGATTGTGGTTGAGCGAGCTACCACCTCCTTTATTCTTGAAATGAAATCTACTACACCAACTTTTACTGTAGTCACGTATTCCACATTTTTTTTGGTCGTTTAAATTTAACTACTATTTTTAATTTATATTAAATAAAAAATATTTAACTTAAAATTCTAAACGCTTAATCGGAAAAAAGCCAAATGCGTCAACTTGATAAGTGCAGGGAATAGTGATCCTTTATTCACCCATCAAACACAAGAACAAAATTTGATATAAAAAAAAAACAAGAACAAATTAACTTTGAATGTGATTCTGACTTAACTGCATTAAGAATAATCCATAATTCAGATTGATCCTGTTAACAACATAAACTATTTTTGAAGGTTTATTTTTTTCACAGTAACTATTTTTGAAGGTTTGATAATTGATATGACCCATCCATGAATTGAGATATATTGTACTATACTATTAAATAAAAAATCCAATCCCTTATATTTCGACATCTATACACTTCATTTGTTGACATTAAAAGCGACACTACTTTTCTTTAGTGCAGGATTAGTGTGAAGCACTAGAACAATAATAATTGCATGAATATGCATCTTATCATTATATAACTATTTAAATTTTTATCCAATCCAAACCTTATAGCATAGTCTTGGTATAATAAGACCAGACAAGAGAAAAATTCTCCATTAATTTATTAATGCGGGATATATTTATTTCAACTTATAGTTGAATTTTTTATAATGAATAGAGTATATATATGAAATATTAGTGGCTAAAAATTATACACTCAAGTTATTGGATCTTACACTTAACAAAACATTAAAACTTATAATACAATTAATTATACATTTCTGCACAAATTATAATCAGTTCATTAAAAAATATATTTTGATTGGATAGACTTTCACTTAGCTTTTATAATTTCAGTGGAGGGTTGGATTGGATTTGATCTAGATTTTATAATTTTGATTAGATGTGTGGTTTAAGATATAAACTGAAATTCCACTTAAAAAACTTGTGGTTGATCATTTTCCATACTAAATAAATGATAATAAAGTATTTTTTTTAATCTAGTGGTATTCCTTTGAGCATGCACCAAACTAAGGATCTTAGAGATATGCTATAATTGTGATAATTGTGATTAAATGTTATAATAGGATTTTGTGTGCCTTACTATGTGTACATGAGTATTGTTGAATATAGTTAATATTGTGGAAATTACTAAAGTAGACATAAGTGTTTGTTGTGGGTAATTATGATTCGATGAACCCTAGTATTATAGTATTATATATATATAGTTTGTAATATAAGTAAGTATTATTAATCAAACAGCATTAACAACGTTTAATATTGTTGTTCTAACAAATATGTAATTTAAATAAATGCTTTCCATGTGTTACTAGCTAATGATATCATGAGTTCATTAGGTATGTGGAAAGAAACACACACAAAAAAATTATTTATTTATTTTAATTTGTTGTTTTATTTTAATAGCTCAAGAAGAATAAATTACCAGCACAAAAGAAAAATCAATTTAATTTTGGTTGAAATAAAAGTTATTTGTTTGTGTGACGTTACATCTTTCTTGCTTTGATCATAAATGGAGTTCTAAATGTCTGAAATGAATGACTAGTCAATTTGTTACATAAATGAAGATTGATTGCAAAAGTGGCACTATTATGGTCTTAATTGGAATTATGTGGCCACTATATTGGTCTTTTAAACTTTTAAGTTTATTACTTCGTTACTTTAAATATCTAAGAATTCTTTTAAAACTTAAATCATTTTAGTGGATAGTTTTAAAGTAGGATCTATTAGGTTTAGTAAAAATAAATATTTGGATTTTATTTAATATTTATTTATTCAATTATAAAAAACTTATTTTAATTTATTAGGTTATTTTAATTTACTAGAATCTATTGAATTATTTGATGCAAACGTTCTAAAGATAGATTTTAACTTACTAAAAAATAGGTTATTCTTTTTGTTCTTTGAATCTTACAGAACTTCCATAATTGGTTATGGCGTCTTTCTGATTTATTAATCGGTTATTCATTCCGATTGTGTCATTTTTCACAAATTCAATATCGCGACTTCTAATTCGGTATCGAAGACCCAGTGGTTGTTATAATTTAGTATTGCAATTTAGATTTAAATCAATGTTGTCTATTCATTTAAATTTTTTTAATTTCTAAGTGTGTCATATCTCACTGTTTGTAAAAAAAAAATCAAAAAATATTCAAAAGTTGCGATATATATTAATATTTTTTTATTTTTTTTGTCAATTTTAAGTCTTTTTTAATGGTTCATTATGGAATTCAAACAAAAGAAAAATATTTATTTGACAAGATGTCTCGTAAATGATAAGAGTTATGCGTTGAAAATATTGAATTAACATGACAAGGACAACTATAGTGAAAAATTTTGGACTTAATTCTTGAGCATCAAGAATCTCATATACTTTATAGATTAGAGGATCCCGAATTTGAAAACATGATTGATATGTTGGCGACCACACAAGTATGAGTGTTGATCACTCTTGGAGAATATAAAAATGAAGTATTATGTGACGAGGTGTCTAAAACAAAAAATTTGTTACTCAAGCTTCTATTATAGTAACAATGTCAATTAAATCATTGAAAAATGTCAAACCACTCTATTTTAGAAAAAAAAAATCAAAATTAAATTCTAAAAAAATAGAAATTGATAAAAAATAATAATAAATAGTTATGTCAATAAGAAAAAGAAAAGGAAGTAATTGAAAAAAAGAAATATAAATGATAATAAAGTGAAAATAAAAGACAAAAAAAAATCATACTTGAAGTAGAAAGAAAGGAAAATAGAAAAGAAAACAAAGAAAGATACAAATAAAACAATAAATGAATGAAAAGTATAAGATGAGATTGATAATAACTATGTTTTTCAAATGAAGCCAGAAACAATAATAAACTTCAAAAAAAAGAAAGAAAGAAAAAAGATTTTTTACGAAAATAACCCACTTTTTTAAGGAAATTCCCAAAATATCTCTGGTTTCAAAAAAATCTCAAACTATCCCACTTTTAGGAGGAGGAGTCAATTGAGCCTCTGAGGGGCCAGGATCGTCACTACCAACTACAGGAGAAGGTCTGTTGAGGTAGTCAGACAAGTCGGCATAGTCTTCAGTATGCATCGATGGTGTACCGTCGTAGCTTAGCTCATGACCCATGCCAGAGAAGTTGGGATGTGGTTGACTCATTGATGGGCGACCGGGACGGTTGAAGGGAGACATGGGTGTGAACGATGCGTCGAGGAAAGGTTGGAAAGATTGTTGGGGTGTTTGGTAGAGATAGGGTTGTTGGATGTTTTGGTTTTGTGAGGTTTGGGCTTCTTGGCTACGTTAGGAGAAGGGGCGGTTGGTGTTGAATGATCGTTGGGTGTTCTGGCTTAGGCGACTTTGGTAGGGTGATGGGGTGGGTGCGAAGCGATGTTGACTCTCAGGTTGATGGTCAATTTGTTGGTGGTGGTATGGGGTATGCTCTTGGTATTGGGGTTGGGTGTATGAAATGTTTTGGTTGTATGTTTGTGTGTTGGTTGAACGGAACGTTTGACGGACAAGGGGTTATGTGTATCTGGTCTGACATTGTTGTTGGGGGTTTGATGTTAAGGTGTCAGGTGTGTAAGTCATCTGGCGTGGGTCGTACAAGTACATATCCTCGGCGATGAACTGAAAACCAATCGATTTGTACCAAGCCATATAAGTACGACTTGGTTTTTCTTCAGTTGGCATGACTGCGTCAGTTAACACATGGTCATGACGGTGCTTCCATTTGCGACACTCCGATCTTGCGAAGCTTTGCCATGGATTGAGGTTCCATTGGTCGTTAACTTTGCGCAGATGCCATTCTCCTAGGCTAGCTGGGGGATCTGGGATATTTTAGGGCATATCGAACTGCAGCTTCACACGATCACTGTTGTGCAACTCCACAGTTATGAATCGTATTATCGGTGTGCATGCAGTCCATACGGCCGTGTCTTCGGCGTTGACCTCATGGTCATGATCCAAATTAAGGTATGGACGCCAAATGAACTGAAATGTGAAAGAAGATAGGATTATAGTCAATGTAGAAGAAGTTAACAAAATATAACGAAATAATTAAATTATTTTCCTTACGCTTGTCGGTCGAAGGTGATCCAACAGGTTGCGATACTGAGTAATACAGTGTCTTGGACATATGTTGTAACTCATACCACGTGCAGACCATCTACACCAAAAAGTCAAAAAAGTATTAGTTAGAGGTAATAATCTTTAAAGAAGTAAGTAAAGATATAGCAATTTAAACAACTTACTTTTGTGCATACGGAAATGTGAAAGGGTTGTTATTGACGGATGCTAGAGACGGTAGTCTTGACCAACCCCATGCTTGTAGCAAAACAGCACATCCAGAAAATGTAGATGTGTCTTTGTGAGATTTTTTGCACAGGGAGCTATAGAGATAGGCTAGACAAGCAGATCCCCAACTGTAACTTCCTACTCTATCTACATGTCTAAGTAGAGGTAAATACATAATATGCATGCTAGAACCACTACCTTCGGGAAATAAAAACGAGCCAATTAACAGCATAATGTAACACCTAGTTTTTATTATTCGAGCATCTTCGGTAGAATGCTCATCTAAGTATAAACTATTATAGTACGACTTAAGGCGTGAGAGTAGTATACCTTGACATCTTGCATTATCATCTAACAAATTAGTCTCCAAGAGATCCATGCAAATTGAATTTGCATAGTTGGCTTTACCGGTTGGGAACCAAAATGTGTGTCTCTCTGGTCTCCATCTTTCGCATAAAGCTAGAATGAATTTTTTATCTATGGACCAAGACCAAATCTTGCTTATATGACCAAAACCGACGAGTTCAACATAAGGTTGAATCATCAGGTCCATATGGACATATTCATGGACCCGAGTTCGGAACCTTGATACATCCTATAAAAGAAAGAACAAAAAACTTGACTAAGTTGGTATGTCAAAATAAAAGGGGGTTGGTGAAGATGAAAGATAAAAATTTAACAAAATAAAAAACTTACATATGTTGTGATGTTTGCAACTGTTCCTCTATGTGATTCGCCCATTGTGAGGAAAGACATTTTGTCGGGGGGTTGGTGTAGATGAAACTACAAGAAGTTGTTGCAGATGAAATTGTAGAAGAAGTAGTGAGAGTGATGGTGTGGAAGAAGTGTTGATGGAGTGGATGTATTTATAGGCAAATGGATGGGAGCATGAAAAGTTGTGCTTGCATGGTGTCTCCACTTGAATTGGCGACCATGTACAACCTTTAAGAGGGGTCGCCATTCAAATTGGCGCCTCCATAGGGACATACATGCAAGACCTAGGTCTGATTGCTTGGTTTCGAGGTCTGAATGCATGCTTTGACAAGGTGTCTCCACTTGAATTGGCGCCCATGTGCAAGGAATGAATGGGGGCGCCAATTCATTTGGAGTGTGTGTCTACATGTCTGACACGTGGCTGTCCTCTCTCTTACATGCTGAACATGTCACTTCTTAGTAGCTTGCATGGTTGACACATCATTTCGGAGTAGCTTGCATGTGTGACACGTCATTTTGGAGTAGCTTGCATGTGCGACACGTCACTTCAAACAAGCTAGAATGTGAGACACTTCACTCCTCTATTTAAGTGTCTTACTATCAACATCCAAGACACTTTACTCACATTCATATGCAGTAAGAAAATAGTTTTCATCTGCATAATATCATTTTCATCATTATACAGTGTCAACGTTCATTGCAACGGTGAAACATACGAGTCTGAGCTATATGGTTTTTGTTTTCGAAACACCAATACCATTAGACTCACGATCAAGAGAAATGCAACCTTCTTGCATTTGAAAAAAAGAATACAATCCTGTATAGGATCGGGTATTGTGTCAAAGATCACATATCAAAATCCATAATTTTATTAGAATAGTCAATGCAAGTATTTCCCCCTTAAGGTACGAGACGATGAAGATGTTGAATACATGTTTGTTAGTCATGAACATTCAGGATGCAACTGTATTGAGTTGTACATTACTCTTCAACCATGTATACCATCTCAACAGTCTCAACTAACCAGTCATGATGAATATGGTGAAGATGATCCATAATGGTCAGATGACGTCAACCCAGAAGATGAAGCAGAAGTGGACGTCGTTGATGACGAAGAAGAGGAGACCGAGATACAGGTTGATCACATGCTGAACAACGACGATGAAGATGATGATCAACCACCACCAATACCTCCTAGTCATGTCTACTATCCGCCTCAACATATGACAAATATGGATCTTTCACCGTCTCTTTTGGGCATTTGACTCGTGCATCAAAGGTTTCGCATTCTGCAAACCTATTATTCAAATTGATGGCACTTGGTTATACGGAAAATACAAGGGTACTTTTCTCATGGTGGTTGCACAAGACGACAACAACAATGTCTTTCCCATTGCCTTTGATCTTGTTGAAGGTGAAATGGCTGGTGGATGGGGTTTCTTTCTTCGATATCTCATAACGCATGTGGCTCCACAAGCCAATCTCTGTTTGATTTCTGATAGACATACTGCCATTGAGAGTGCCTACAACAACCATGACAACGGATGGCATGATCCTCCTTCTACCCATGTCTACTATATCAGACACATTGCACAAAACTTCATGCGTGCTATAAAAGATAAGAATCTTCGCAAGAAGGTGGTGAATGATGGGTATGCTCTAACTCAGTTGTCATTTCAATATTATCGTGATGAAATTAGATTGTCTAATGAAGACGCGGGGAGATGGCTAAATAACATACCAGTAGAGCAGTGGACAAGGGCATTTGACAGAGGTTGTGGATGGGGCCACATGACAACAAACATTGTGGAATGCATGAACGGGGTATTCAAAGGAATTCAAAATCTGCCGATAACCGCCTTGGTAAGATCAACCTATTATAGGTTGGCTTCTACATTCGCAACCAGAGGTGAAAGATGGAGTGCAGTGTTAATGTCCGGGCAAGTATTCAGTGAGTGTTGCATGAAGGTCATGAAAGAGGAGATCATCAAAGCTAGCACACACGTTGTAACAGTCTTTGACCGTCATAGGCAAAATTTCAGCGTCTAGGAAACAATGGACCACAACGAGGGGAGACCAAATTTAGCCTACGCTGTTAGACTAAACAGAAGTTGGTGCGATTGTGGAAAATTTCAGGCCTTCTGCATACCTTGCTCCCATGTCATTGCAGCATGCGCTTATACTCATCAAGATGCTTACAGCCATTTATCTGATGTGTACAAGGCCAACACCATCATGAATGTATATAATCAAAGCTTCTCAGTACTATCAATGGAGGATTACTGGCCTCCATATGAAGGTGATATTGTTTGGCACAATGACGAGATGCGTAAAAAGAAAAAAGGAAGGCCAACCAGCACACGTATCAGAACAGAGATGGATTTCACAGATAAAATGATAAGATTATGTAGTATTTGTCGTCAACCAGGACACAACAAGAACAACTGTCCCAATCGAGGAGCATCATCTAGTTCTTAAGCTTTTTGTAACATTGTATTTCTGTAACCTTCAATCATTATATATCATTAAGTTTTTGTTACAACGAGGTTCACAACAAACATCAGTACAAAATAAGCTATCTGAAAACATAAATATTTTTAACTGATTACAACAATCAAATTGATGTCGTCTCGACCGAACATCATTTCCCTAGCATCCTTATCAGTCTTCATTCGCACCCAACCAAAGATATTGTCAAGTCTCTCAATACTTCTAATTTTTTCCCCTTCTGGTATTTTCCCATCTAACCAACGAACCAGCTCCCTCTTCACTTGATCGAACGTAGTGATGTTCCAGAACAGCATCAGCATATGAGGTTTTTCTCTCGCATAAATCACTTTTCTGTATTGGCGACGAACACCAAACATGATTGCCAAATGATTATATGAGATGTGGAACAATTACTTACACAACGCATCTATTTATAACACAAAAATTGCATTTTAGGAGGAGTCTCCAATTGAATTGGCGCCTCCTCTTAAACCCTATACAGGGGCGCCAATTGGATTGGCTAGCCAATCCAATTGGCGCCTCCATTCAATTTTTAAGAGGAGTCTCCAATTCAATTGGCGACTCCTCCTAAAAATTGGGTAGTTTGAGATTTTTTTTGAAATCAGGGATATTTTGGGAATTTCCTTTAAAAAGTGGATTATTTTTGTAAAAAATCCAAAAAAAAAAGAATTTTATTTAACCAAATTTAAATTTAGGGACAAATCTTCTTGAAAAGTGATGAGATTTTGGGATCATTAAGCATGTGGAAAAAAATATTAGTTTATTCATTTTAATTTGTGGTTTTAATCGATTAGTCCATGAAGATTAAATTGACAAAAAAAAAAGAATTTAATTTTGGTGAAATAAAAATTATCTTTGTGAGTAATGTTACATCTATCTTGTTTTTACCATAGCCATGTCATAGATGTTTGATTGACACAACTTGAATTCCTTGAAAAGCTTGAAGAAATATAATTATTCTTTTGGAAGAAAGGTCAAAATATGGGTATTTCAAACGAGAAAATGAGTTGGAAAAAGATGACTAGTCAATTTTTTATACAAATAGAGATTAATTGCACAAGTGGATGATTCATTATTCTAGCATTATCATGGTCTTAATTGAAATTATGTGATGCGTTGTGACTTATTATATAGCCACTTTATTGATCTTTTGATTTTCCAAGTTTATTTCTTCATTACTTTAAATATCTAAGAATACTTTAAATATATTTAGATTTAATTTAATATTTATTAATTAAATCTAAAAATAATATTTTATGTTATTTTAATTTATTAGAATTCATTGAATTACTTAGTGGAATAGCTCTATAAATTGTAATTTGCTTTTATGAAACAAAAATAGATTTTAATTGAGTAAAAACACAGAGTTTTTGATTCTTTTGAACCTTCCTTCTAGTTTATTGGTTTGTTGTGACGGAAAATATTTGAAATATCGACTAGAACTTTCATTGGCGAGTGTGGCATCTTCCTGACTTATTAAGTAGTTATTCATCTCGATTGTGACATCTTCCACGAATTCATTATCATAAATCCTAATTTGGTCCCAACGACTTTGTAGTTCTAATAATATGATATCAGAACTTTGGGTTCAAATTAGGGATTACCTATCCATTTAAATTGTTAATTTCTATGTGTTATATTTTAAAAGGGAGAGGGAGAGAGGGAGAGAGGGAGAGAGACTCAAAAATGAAGAAAAATATTCAAAAATTTCAATTTATACTCATATTTCTGAATTTTTTATCAAAATAACCCAATTTTTTAAGGAAATCTCCAAAATACCCCTGGTTTCAAAAAAAATCTCAAACTACCCCACTTTAGGAGGAGGCGCCAATTCAATTGGCGACTCCTCTTAAAGATTGAATGGAGGCGTGATCCGCTGTCGCGTGCGGGTCAAAACGAGTGTTTTTCAAAAACGTAGTACGACGATAATTTTAACTCGGATATCGTTCTCACAAGGAGTCTTGATTATTATTATCCAAAGATAAATCGAATTAAGGGGGGTTGTTTGGTTTGATGTTCGATTAAGAAAAAATGATTATTAAAAGCAATTCTTGAAATAAGCTGTTATGAAATAAGTGATTATGAAATAATTCAATCTACCGATTCAGTTCCTACTATCATCGATTAATATAATTTTAATACCCTAAGCGGATTGTCTATTCCTATTTGGATACAAACTCAATGACAAGCGCGGTGAAGTTTGTGAGATGTATGATCCTATTGTCCGAATTAAGCAAACGGGATAAGTTTTCATGGATTAAGCAAACATGATTGATCAGACACAAAAACGAATTAAGCAAACGTGATGTGCCTATGTTAGGATCATACAATCAACCAAATTGAATCAATATATTTCATGCAATCAAATTAAGCATACAAGAACACGAAATATCATTGAAAGGAATTAAACTAAAATTAACATTATAATAATCTCAAGTTTTGGAACCTGAATTACTGCAGATCGAATCAGAGGGATTAGTTCTCCATGGAATTCAAAGCTTTTAAATTTTCGTGAATAGTGATACCGTGTACTCTGTTCGGCTGCTTAGGTTATAGGAAAAGTAGAACAAACCTAATTTGGTCAAAACATAACCTAGGCTCAAACTAAATAACTCAACACAAAATATAAATCTAGTGCTGAAGGCTTCAACGGATTTTTCAACCATGCTACAGTCCAAATTAGCTTCTGACTTCTTCATGAAAGTCGTAGCTCTTTCTCTTATCTTTCCAACTACTGGTAGCACGCCTCGATCCGATACTCCTAGCTCCAGTTATGAATTTATTCGTGCAGACTGCTAATACTGAAAAATAAACTACGAGAAACAAATAAGTGTAAAAATAAGATAAATTATAAAAACACATTAAAAGAGAAAAATAATCAAACTAAAATATGGAAATGCATAAATATAAATATAGAAGAATGTACATCAAAATGCACTGATCAAATTCCCCCACACTTGAACTTTTGCACTCCGAGCAAAATTTAAAATAAAACAAAGAAAACACAAACACATCATTAGTTACTCATCCTAGGCTACAAGTCTTCTTCGGTTAAGTTTGCATCGATGGGTACTAATCTTGCACAATAAGGATATCGTAGGAACACTAATCCACAATTGTGCAGTCATAAACCTCCTGAATACACAAATCAACTCGAATCATGTTATTATTTTAAAGCCTAACTTACTCATCCTTCTTTTTGCTCTTTTTCATTCGGGCGCAGTAACATTAAGCTCGTTATCTCCACACACTCATAGCAAGGCGACCGGTTAGTGACTCTGATTCTTTTTGCACGGGATTTTAGTACTTACGTGGCATAACCCTTTGCTTACTCAGTTGTAATTGCGGGGGATCGGATCGTAATCCGCCCTACCAAGTTCAGCACCAGAAACCGCTAAACCAACTGACAACGAGTCTTATTTTCAAAAAAAAAAATTGAAGGTTCTACATCCGTTGGGTTAAGTGACCGGGTGAGGGTCACCAAACTTAGAAGGTGCATTCCCTTTTCTTTCTCTTTTTTTTTTCTTTTTCGAAACACTCACTTATATTCATCGGCTTCCCTGCGTAGAGTGTGTGTGAGATGGTGTTGACTGCTGAAATAAACTACTCAAGAGTTGTCAGAGAATGAGAATTTAAAGCTAAAACATAATAAGAATTTGAATCAATGTCCATATGCAGGAGACTTACGGTGTTAAGACGGTACCGATCTTGTGAATTTTCCCAAGTCTCCGCAAACTAATCTCAAATTAGTCAGTCTATAGCCTAAAACTTCCAAGAAGATGCATTTTTTTTATTTTTTTATGACTGAAAACAAACAAAACACTAATAAAAACAAGGAAAACAAACTAAACAAACGATTTCCCTTCCCCACACTTAAAATAAGCATTTCCCTCAATGAAAAGACATTACTAATAAAGTAGAGAAAAGGAAAGAAAGACTCCCTGATCAAGTTGCAGGGTAGGTAGGTGCTTCCAAAGAAAGCTCCTTTATGCTGACATCTTCAGTCATTGAACTTTCATGGAATAGCTTCAAGCGCTGCCCATTGACTTTGAAAGTCTTGTTAGTACCAGCATTTTTTATTTCTACTGCACCATAAGGGAAAACATTAGTAATAACAAAAGGGTCAATCCATTTGGATCAAAGTTTCCCAGCCATAAGCTTAAGACGGGAGTTAAATAGTAAAACCTGTTGGCCCACAGAAAATTCCTTCCTAGAAATCATTTTATCATGGAAGTGCTTAGTTTTCTCTTTATAAATCCTAGAGCTTTCATAAGCCTCTAGTATAATCTCTTCCAGCTGTTGTAATTGGAGTTTTCTTTCAATACTTGCTTGTTGCATCTCCAAATTACAACTTTTCACTGCCCAATAAGCACGGTGTTCTATCTCAACAGGAAGATGACATGCCTTACCAAAAACAAGTCGATAAGGAGACATCCCAATGGGTGTCTTGAAAGTTGTTCTCTGTGCACAACTCCATACTTCCGGAGCAAAGCTTCCATGGTGCGGTTACAGAAATGAGTGCCTCGGTCACTTATGATAGCTCGTGGTATTCTAAACCTGCAAAAGATATTAGACCTGACAAAATCTGCAACAACTCTAGAATCATTAGTCCTAGTGGGGATAGATTCCACCCACTTTGAAACATAATCAACAACAAGCAAACTGTAAAGGAAACCAATTGATACAGGAAAGGGACCCATGAAGTCGACTCTGTTGGTGTAAGCCCTAGAGGCCAATACTTTTGGTACTTGTATCGAATTATTTATTAATAATTAAAAGGCATTTTCTTTATTATGTTTGATTAATAAAGTCCCTAGAATAGTTAGTCCGTTTAATGTATCAAGTATGACTTAATCATGAGATCACATTAAACATAAGGACACTATTCTTAAAGTATCCGTAGTCGAGCTTTATTATGAAGTGGGATAACATTAAAGCATTAAGACTATTATGTTTGTAGACTGTTGATCACATCTCGTGGATCATGGATAAAGAGTTATCAAGTCTTAAACATAGGTATGAATATTAAGAGTAATATTTATACCGGATTGACCCGCTATGAGAATACGTTAAATCCAAGTTATGCAAAGTGTCATAAGTTATTCTCATGGTGATAATGGTGTATACCACTCTTCGACCTGAAACCACTATGTATCCTAGATGTAGAGTCGAGTGCTTTGTTGCTGATCCAACGTTGTCCGTAACTGGATAACCATAAAGATAGTTGATGGGTACTCCACAAAGCATGCTGAGGGACATGAGTGTCCTAGATGGAATTTGCCCATCCTACGTAACAGGATAAATGTCTATGGGCCCAATATTGAACTGGACAAGGATGACACGGTCTATACCTTGTGTTCAATATAGACATAAGGGAAAAGGGGTAATTATACACATAATTATTATCACAGGAGGTTTTGTCAGATCACATGACATTTTCGTGTCTTGGCTAGCAGTGATGTGTTGCTAGATATCGTTCACTGTTTATTATGTTAAATGCGTGATTTAATATAATTGCCAACGTCACGAAAACCTACAGGGTCACACACAAAGGACGGATTGATGAGAAATAGAGTAACTAAGGAACACCGTAAGGTACGGTGCACTTAAGTGGAATACGAAATATGGTAAGGTACCACACGCTTAAGTGATTTTGGGCATATTATAAGATATGAGCCAAAATACACTTAAGTGGGCTTTTTAGCTTGAAGCCCACACAAATGGTTCTATAAATAGAACCCTTGGGTAGAAGCATTGTCACTCAGACTAAAACTCAAGTGAAGACTTGGAATTTCGTTTCCCTCTCTCTCTCACTCAAAGCTTTCATTCGTACCAGCTAGCACTGAGATTGAAGGAACTCGTTCGTGTGGACTGAGTAGAGACGTTGTCATCGTTCAACGTTCATGATTGCTTCGTGGATCTGCATCAAAGGTTTTGATCGTTACAAGAGATCTGCACCAAAGGTTTGAATCGCCATAAGAGGTAACGATTCTATCACTGATCATGCCCATTCGTAAGGATCACTAAATGGAGAAATTTTTAAATTCCGCTGCGCCTTGGATGGCAATTCTCCTTCAGACTCCCCATACATCAAATACCTCACAGAAAAGCATAGGCTGCTGAGGCATTTCACTCTTGCGAGCGATGTTTGTACCTGCTATCTGGAACTCTTTACAAGTGCGGTAAGTCACATAAGCATCCTTAAAAACAGTTGGCCAATAGAAACCTGAATCAAGGACTTTTTTTGCAGTTCTTTGCGGACCAAAGTGTTCGCCGACTTGAGATGCATGAGAAAATTTCAAAGTGGATTCAATCTCATAGTCGGGGACACATCTCCTAATTACCTGATCACTACCAAACTTCCAAAGATACGGATCATCCCAAACATAACATTTGGCATCACTCTTGAGTTTGTGAATCTGTGATCTAGATGCACCTGTAGGAAAAACACCAGCAACAAGAAAATTAACAATGTCAGCAAACCAAGGTGTAATCCCATGCAAAAGAAAAAGCTGCTCATCAGGAAAGTCATCCTGAATAGGAAAAGGATTTGCATCTGTCTCTATCCTGCTCAAATGGTTAGCCACTAAATTCTCAGCTCCACTTTTGTCTTTAGTCTCTACATTAAATTCTTGGAGCAACAACATCCACCGAATCAATCTCGGTTTTGCATCCAGCTTCTCTAACAAGTACTTTAATGCTGTATGGTCAGTAAAAACAATAACCTTGGAACCTAGCAAATATGATCTGAATTTATCAAGAGCAAAAACAATAGCTAGCAGTTCTTTTTCAGTGGTAGTGTAATTTGACTGTGCAGAATCTAAAGTTCAAGAAGCATAGTAAACAACATGGGCAGCCCTGTCAACCCTTTGTGCAAGGACAGCCCCAACAGCATAATTAGACGCATCACACATAATCTCAAAAGGGAGGGTCCAATTCGGTGGCTGGATTATGGGAGCGGAGGTCAATGCTTTCTTCAAGAAGTCAAACGCTTGTTTGCATTTGTCATCAAATTTGAAAGTGACATCATTCTTCAACAAGTTTGACAGCGGAAGAGTTATCTTGCTGAAATCCTTGATGAAACGCCTGTAAAAACCTGCATGACCAAGAAAAGAACGAATCTCGCGAACGCAAGAAGGGTAAGGCAGTGTAGAAATCACATCTATTTTAGCAGGGTCAACAGAAATTCCTTTTTCTGAAATTATGTGACCCAATATAATTCCCTGATCAACCATAAAGTGGCATTTTTCATAATTTAAAACGAGATCAGTTTCGATGCATCTTTCTAAAATCAAGCTTAAACTGCTCAAGCATGCATCAAAAGAGGAACCATAGACAGTGAAATCGTCCATAAAGACTTCCATGCAATTTTCAATGAAATCAGAAAAAATGCTAATCACGCATCGCTGGAAAGTGCCAGGAGCATTGCAAAGACCAAAAGACATCCTCCTGTAAGCAAAAGTACCGAAGGGACAAGTAAAAATGGTCTTCTCTTGATCTTCCGGTGCAATATGAATCTGAAAGTAACCTGAAAAACCATCAAGAAAACAGTAATGTGATTTACCAGCAAGTCGTTCAAGCATTTGGTTAATGAACGGTAAAGGAAAGTGATCCTTTCTCGTAGCCTGCACTACGCCAAAAACTGGAATAGACAGCGCCCCTTAGAGGGCGCTTTATTACAAAAGCGCACTCTAAAGTGAAGAGAAAAAATAAGGAGCATACTACTAGAATAGACAGCACACTTTAGAGGGCGCTTTTGTAACAAAGCGCACTCTAAAGTGAAGCGAAAAAATAATGAGGAAATGAAGGGACACCAATAGAGGACGCTTTATTGAAAGCGCCCTCTAAGGGTAACCTTAGAGGGCGCTTCTAAAAAAGCGCTCTCTATGTCCATGTACATTTCCAGTTTATAAGGCGCTTTTGGAAAGCCTTAGAGAGCGCTTTTATAAGCGCCCTCTTAGACCCCCTTTAGAGGGCGCTTTTGTAACAAAGCGCCCTCTAAAGTGAAGCCAAAAAAAAAATGGAGGGACAACAATAGAGGGCGCTTTTGTGAAAGCGCCCTCTAAGGTTACCCTTAGAGGGCGCTTTTGAAAAAGCGCTCTCTAAGTCCATGTACATTTCCAGTTTAGAAGGCGCTTTTGGAAAGCCTTAGAGAGCGCTTTCAGAAGCGCCCTCTTAGGTCCCCTTTAGAGGGCGCTTTTTTTAAAAAAGCGCCCTCTAAGGTCCCCTTTAGTAAACATTAAAATTATAACATATACTGCATGTCTCTTTATTTTCCCTCTCCATAAGCTATTTCGTTTACGTAACTGGGTTTTCTCTCTACTGCGTCCACCGTCTACTGCGATTACTCTCGTCATCCGTTCGTTCTCCCTCCCTCACCGTCATCGTCGCCGTTCGTTCTCCCTCCCTCACCGTTCACGTTCACTGCGTTATCCTCTTCCACCGTCACTGTTCACTTTCTTCTCCATCGTTACCGTCACCTTTAAGGTATTTCTCTTCTCTATCGTTACCGTTCACTTTCTTCATGTGTTTGATTAGGGCATTTTCTAAACTTAGTTTTTCATTTTGTGCATTATGTTGATTAATGTTGTTTAGGGCAAACTGAGTTTTTTTATTTCTGATTGAAAACTGATATATTTGAAGTGTGTTTGAGCTTGTGCTTGGAAGAGTTTAGATTGTTGAAGTGTGTTTGAGCTTGTGCTTGGAAGAGTTTAGATTGTTGAAGTGTGTTTGAGCTTGTGCTTGGAAGAGTTTAGTTTGCATTGGTCTTTTGCATGCAGTAGGTGTGTGTGAGTTTGTATTCAATAATGATAAAAAAAAAGAGTTTAGATTGTTGCATGCATTGGTATATGAATGTGTTCACGTATTGAATCATTGTCTTACTTGGGTCTTATTGAATCATTTCTATATTACAGATAAAATGGCTAACCAAGACGATACCAATGCCGCGAATGAATCACGTAATAATGTTGAAAAAGAAATCAAACGAGGATTGACTGTTATGAAGTCAATCATTCGTGCAAGAGACAAGGGTGTAAAATTTGAAGTACATTGGAGTGCTGAAGACCAACTAATTGAGCCTAACGGTTCAATGTTGGCAAGTTACATTGGTTTCCTTGTTCGCCAACATATTCCGATTACATGTGATAATTGGAGAAGTCCGAACTTGAAGGTTGGCAAGGAAAAAATATGGTCGGAGATAAAGGTACTTACCATATATTGTTATATGTTTTTTTTGTTGACTATTTGTTAACCATATATTGTTATAATATTACTTTATAATAACACACTCCATTTGTATGTTTTTTAGAGATCCTTTCACATCGATGAAAGCCGGCAAAAATATTGTATTCAATTGGCCGGAAAAAGACTCCGAGGATTTTGATCCTTTTTGTGCAACAAATTTCTCAAGGATGAGGAAGGAAAATTTGTTGAAGGAGAACGGCCAATGAAGTATGCCGCGATTATTTCAGCCGATGAATGGGATAACTTTGTCGCCAAACGAAGAAACGAAAAATTCCATGTAATGTCTATTAATTATGCTATTATACAATTGTTAAGTTACTTGGTTCTAATATGCCTTAAACTTTTTTATCCAGGAAGTAAGCGACATAAATAGGAAAAGGGCATCAAAACCCGCGTATCCGTACAAAAAAGGGCGTACGGGTTATGCACGGTTACAACAAAGAATGGTGAGTACATTCAAATGCTATGAGCTTATACATTGTCACAATATGTTATAATTGATGATCTTATAATCTAATTCAATGTGTAGCTAGCCGAGGAGAAAAGTGACGCAACATCTCTTCCGGAGCACGTATTATGGAAGGCTGCTCGGGTTGGGAAGGATGGGGCTGTCGTTGAAGCGGTCCAAAATGTTTATGACGAATGTGTAAGTATATGAAACATTATTTCTTTAATTATATCGAAAATTTTTTTAGACATATAATTCATTTTTAATCTCCTCTAATAATATTTCAGGAGACTTTATCCCAAACCGTACCTTCAACCGAGGTCCAGGATTGCAGGAGCGTACTTAGTCGAGTACTAAATGTTCCTGAGTATTCCGGTCGTGTGAGGGGTAAGGGTTTTGGTGTGACTCCGTCGTCATTTTATAAAAAAACAAAAACAAAAAATCCTACCAACAAAGAGGTGATGGAGACCTTGGCGGAGTTAAGGGCACAAGTACTCCAACTGCAAAACGAGAATGCAAGGTATAGAGAGGAAAGGTGCGCTTCCGAGGCAAAAGATACTAGTGACCGAGCTAGTATCAATCATCAACCGAAATTTCCCGAGGTAATTATATATGTTATTATGAAATTAAAATAGCACTTTTTTACTTGACACATATACAAGTTAACAATAACATTTATTATTGGTTTAGGGCATTTCACCTTGTCAGCTGTATCTATCGTCACCAACTTATCGCATGGTTGGCAAGGGAAAAGTGCACAATACTTCGGGTGAATTACTTCACCATAATCCCCTCCCGGTGGGATTTATGAAAGTTTCGGTTGACCTCGTATTCGATACGGACGCCCGTCTACCATTACCTGACGTTGTTTCAGAGACAACGTTGATGCAAGATGCAGTCGGATCCTTTGTTGGTTGGCCGTCAGATCTAATTTTCCCTGATGCCGAGGTATATATGTTCTAAATGATTATGAATATTTAGTATTCACATTTCAATTCAGCTACAATTATGATATTTAATCAATCCTTATTACATGGTAATGTTAGACTCCTACAAGACCCACCCCTAAAGCTGGTAAAGGGATTTCAAGACGCATCGAGTCGGTTGCATCTCAAAAAGAGGTACAAATATATATACCCATTGAATTATATACACAACGATTCTGTTGCATCACAAAAAGTCATGATTTAATTTATATGAATTTTTAGGTTCCCGGTCGAAAGTTGAAAAAAGCTGGTAAGGATATTCCAACGAAGGATATTCCTACGAAGGATATTCCAACGAAGGATATTCCAACGACGTCCGGGACAAAATCTCAAATTTTGATGCGTCTTGAGAAAATGGTGGAGGAGTCCGATATTATGCATGAGGGGGCCATTCGTACTATAAATTTTGATGAAGGTGTTTTCGGAGCTGCTCATTTCGAAATAATTGGAAAGGAGGACTTCCAACAACTTTTTGAACACACCGAATTGGGCATCGCTGTCATTCATACATACATATGGTACTCCGATCAATCTATAATTTACTTAGTTGAACAATTTATTTACACATTTCAATGAGTAGTCTAATGTTTATTATGTTTCTATTTAAGGTATATGTATGTAACATTGATGCGGGGAACTGAATTGTGTAACCGTTTCAAGTTTATTGCTGCTTCCCGTTTCAATGCAACGTTAATAACGAATAATCCAACATCCGTAAAGAATGATCTAGTCGAGAGATTCATGGCGGCCGATGATAATACACCCAATTTGTATTTTATACCGTTTAATTCTGGCAACGGGTTAGATTTTCTTCCTAATAATTTCATTCTAATCTATGTATATCTTTTACGTAGAAAATTTTCAATTATCTAAATTTTTGTTTTATTTTACAGTGGTCACTGGGTGTTGGTTGCTATGGATCTTTCGAGACTAATAGTGTATTATCTCGATTCTTTATCGGGTGATTGGACGAAATATCCGAATATGAAGAAGACGGTTGACGCGTAAGTGAAATTCCCTTAAATATTCGTGTGTATTTGTATATTTAATTATGTCTGTCAGATTGATCTCAATATACGTTTTTATTTTGTTAGGGCAATACTAAAATTTAGATTGAAAAAGAAATACCGCAATAGGAAGGACATTACCTGGATCAGAGTTCAGGTATATATTAAGTATCTTATTTTTGCTTATAATAGTGTTTGTTTTTTTGCTTATAATAGTGTTTGTAAGAAATTAACTATATATATATATTGTTTGTTTTTCTGTGTAGTGTCCTCAGCAAAATAATTCGGTCGATTGCGGATTTTTTGTAATGAGATTTATGAGAGACATCATTGCGTTGAATCGTATAGACATCCCAAAAATGGTATGGAATAATAACTTAGGGTTTATTTAATACTATCGGATATTTCATCTAATTTGTTACTAAATCATGAATATTTTTATTCTCTTAATTGTAGTACTTTGAGGAATACAAGACATACTCAAGAGCTCATTTGGATGAAATCAAGGATGAATTGTGTCAATTCATTGTTGATCAAAGAATCATATAGCTAGGTTGTATATTGTTGTACATATATGTATGGAATGTTGTTGTTGTATGTTGTTGTTGTATATATGTTGTATATTGTTGTTGTAATTTTACTAAATCATGATGTTGTTGTATATTGTTGATCAAAGAATCATATATTAATGTTGTATATATGGAGGATTAATGTTGTATATAAATGGATTCATGTTGTATATATCAATGGATTAATGGTGTATAACATTGGATTAAAGGATGAAATCAATATGAATTTTACACTTTTGCAGCATGCGTTTTACAGGTTACAAGTTACCAATATGAATTACAACACTTTTGCGCTTTACAGGTTACCAATTAAATATCCACTGTTTTTCAAACAATTTTTTTTAAAATAACTAACACTTTAGAGGGCGCTTTGTCCAGAAAGCGCCCTCTAAACACTTTACATTGACAACTTTAGAGGGCGCTTTTCCTGAAAGCGCCCTCTAAACACTTTACATTGTCAACTTTAGATGGCGCTTTGTCCAGAAAGCGCCCTCTAAACACTTTACATTGACAACTTTAGAGGGCGCTTTTTCCTGCAAGCGCCCTCTAAACACTTTACATTGAAAACTTTAGAGGACGCTTTTTCCTGAAAGCGCCCTCTAAACACTTTACATTGACAACTTTAGAGGGCGCTTTTTCCAGAAAGCGCCCTCTAAGGTGTCCCTTTATGGACCACTCCAGAGGGCGCTTTTTTCTGGAAGCGCACTATAATGTGGCCACTTTAGACAGCGCTTTCTCCAAGAAAACAAAGCGCTGTCTTTACCTATGCCAGCGCCAGATTAGAGGGCGCTTAAAAGCGCTGTTATAGGCCAAAAAAAGCGCCCTCTTTTCCCTTATTTGGCGTAGTGCTGGTTCAATCCCCTGTAATCGAAGGGATTAGTTCTCCATGGAATTCGTACAAGCTTTTAAATTTTCGTGAATAGTGATACCGTTTACTCTGTTCGGCTGCTTAGGTTATAGGAAAAGTAGAACAAACCTAATTTGGTCAAAACATAACCCAGGCTCAAACTAAATAACTCAACACAAAATATAAATCTAGTGCTGAAGGCTTCAACGGATTTTTCAACCATGCTACAGTCCGAATTAGCTTCTGACTTCTTCATGAAAGTCGTAGCTCTTTCTCTTATCTTTCCAACTACTGGTAGCACGCCTCGATCCAATACTCCTAGCTCCAGTTATGAATTTATTCGTGCAGACTGCTAATACTGAAAATAAACTACGAGAAACAAATAAGTGTAAAAATAAGATAAATTATAAAAACACATTAAAAGAGAAAAATAATCAAACTAAAATATGGAAATGCATAAGTATAAATATAGAAGAATGTACATCAAAATGCATTGATCAAATTCCCCCACACTTGAACTTTTGCACTCCGAGCAAAATTTAAAATAAAACAAAGAAAACACAAACACATCATTAGTTACTCATCCTAGGCTACAAGTCTTCTTCGGTTAAGTTTGCATCGATGGGTACTAATCTTGCATACTAAGAATATCGTAGGAACACTAATCCACAATTGTGCAGTCATAAACCTCCTGAATACACAAATCAACTCGAACCATGTTATTATTTTAAAGCCTAACTTACTCATCCTTCTTTTTGCTCTTTTTCATTCGGGCGCAGTAACATTAAGCTCGTTATCTCCACACACTCATAGCAAGGCGACCGGTTAGTGACTCTGATCCTTTTTGCACGGGATTTTAGTACTTACGTGGCATAACCCTTTGCTTACTCAGTTGTAGTTGCGGGGGATCGGATCGTAATCCGCCCTACCAAGTTCAGCACCAGAAACCGCTGAACCAACTGACAACGAGTCTTATTTTCAAAACAAAATTGAAGGTTCTACATCCGTTGGGTTAAGTGACCGGGTGAGGGTCACCAAACTTAGAAGGTGCATTCCCTTTTCTTTCTCTTTTTTTTTCTTTTTCGAAACACTCACTTATATTCATCGGCTTCCCTGCGTAGAGTGTGTGTGAGATGGTGTTGACTGCTGAAATAAACTACTCAAGAGTTGTCAGAGAATGAGAATTTAAAGCTAAAACATAATAAGAATTTGAATCAATGTCCATATGCAAGAGACTTACGGTGTTAAGACGGTACCGATCTTGTGAATTTTTCCCAAGTCTCCGCAAACTAATCTCAAATTAGTCAGTCTATAGCCTAAAACTTTCAAGAAGATGCATTTTTTTATGACTGAAAACAAACAAAACACTAATAAAAACAAGGAAAACAAACTAAACAAACGATTTCCCTTCCCCACACTTAAAATAAGCATTTCCCTAAATGAAAAGACATTACTAATAAAGTAGAGAAAAGGAAAGAAAGACTCCCTGATCAAGTTGCAGGGTAGGTAGGTGCTTCCAAAGAAAGCTCCTCTATGCTGACATCTTCAGTCATTGAACTTTCATGGAATAGCTTCAAGCGCTGCCCATTGACTTTGAAAGTCTTGTTAGTACCTGCATTTTTTATTTCTACTGCACCATAAGGGAAAACATTAGTAATAACAAAAGGGTCAATCCATTTGGATCAAAGTTTCCCAGCCATAAGCTTAAAACGGGAGTTAAATAGTAAAACCTGTTGGCCCACAGAAAATTCCTTCCTAGAAATCATTTTATCATGGAAGTGCTTAGTTTTCTCTTTATAAATCCTAGAGCTTTCATAAGCCTCTAGTATAATCTCTTCCAGCTGTTGTAATTGGAGTTTTCTTTCAATACCTGCTTGTTGCATCTCCAAATTATAACTTTTCACTGCCCAATAAGCACGGTGTTCTATCTCAACAGGAAGATGACATGCCTTACCAAAAACAAGTCGATAAGGAGACATCCCAATGGGTGTCTTGAAAGCTGTTCTCTGTGCACAACTCCATACTTCCGGAGCAAAGCTTCCATGGTGCGGTTACAGAAATGAGTGCCTCGATCACTTATGATAGCTCGTGGTATTCCAAACCTGCAAAAGATATTAGACCTGACAAAATCTGCAACAACTCTAGAATCATTAGTCCTAGTGGGGATAGATTCCACCCACTTTGAAACATAATCAACAACAAGCAAAATGTAAAGGAAACCAATTGATACAGGAAAGGGACCCATGAAGTTGACTCTGTTGGTGTAAGCCCTAGAGGCAAATACTTTTGGTACTTGTATCGAATTATTTATTAATAATTAAAAGGCATTTTCTTTATTATGTTTGATTAATAAAGTCCCTAGAATAGTTAGTCCGTTTAATGTATCAAGTATGACTTAATCATGAGATCACATTAAACATAAGGACACTATTCTTAAAGTATCCGTAGTCGAGCTTTATTGTGAAGTGGGATAACATTAAAGCATTAAGACTATTATGTTTGTAGACTGTTGATCACATCTCGTGGATCATGGATAAAGAGTTATCAAGTCTTAAACATAGGTATGAATATTAAGAGTAATATTTATACCGGATTGACCCGCTATGATAATACGTTAAATCCAAGTTATGCAAAGTGTCATAAGTTATTCTCATGGTGATAATGGTGTATACCACTCTTCGACCTGAAACCACTATGTATCCTAGATGTAGAGTCGAGTGCTTTGTTGCTGATCCAACGTTATCCGTAACTGGATAACCATAAAGATAGTTGATGGGTACTCCACAAAGCATGCTGAGGGACATGAGTGTCCTAGATGGAATTTTCCCATCCTGCGTAACAGGATAAATGTCTATGGGCCCAATATTGAACTGGACAAGGATGACACGGTCTATACCTTGTGTTCAATATAGACATAAGGGTAAAGGGGTAATTATACACATAATTATTATCACAGGAGGTTTTGTCAGATCACATGACATTTTCGTGTCTTGGGTAGCAGTGATGTGTTGCTAGATATCGCTCACTGTTTATTATGTTAAATGCGTGATTTAATATAATTGCCAACGTCACGAAAACCTACAGGGTCACACACAAAGGACGGATTGATGAGAAATAGAGTAACTAAGGAACACCGTAAGGTACGGTGCACTTAAGTGGAATACGAAATATGGTAAGGTACCACACGCTTAAGTGATTTTAGGCATATTATAAGATATGAGCCAAAATACACTTAAGTGGGCTTTTTAGCTTGAAGCCCACACAAGTGGTTCTATAAATAGAACCCTTGGGTAGAAGCATTGTCACTCAGACTAAAACTCAAGTGAAGACTTGGAATTTTGTTTCCCTCTCTCTCTCACTCAAAGCTTTCATTCGTACCAGCTAGCACTGAGATTGAAGGAACCCGTTCGTGTGGACTGAGTAGAGACTTTGTCATCGTTCAACGTTCATGATCGCTTCGTGGATCTGTATCAAAGGTTTTGATCGTTACAAGAGATCTGCAGCAAAGGTTTGAATCGCCATAAGAGGTAACGATTTTATCACTGATCATGCCCATTCGTAAGGATCACTAAATGGAGAAATTTTTAAATTCCGTTGCGCCTTGGATGGCAATTCTCCTTCAGACTCCCCATACATCAAATACCTCACAGAAAAGCATAGGCTGCTGAGGCATTTCACTCTTGCGAGCGATGTTTGTACCTGCTATCTGGCACTCTTTACAAGTGCGGTAAGTCACATAAGCATCCTTAAAAACAGTTGGCCAATAGAAACCTGAATCAAGGACTTTTTTTGTAGTTCTTTGCGGACCAAAGTGTTCGCCGACTTGAGATGCATGAGAAAATTTCAAAATGGATTCAATCTCATAGTCGGGGACACATCTCCTAATTACCTGATCACTACCAAACTTCCAAAGATACGGATCATCCCAAACATAACATTTGGAATCACTCTTGAGTTTGTGAATCTGTGATCTAGATGCACCTGTAGGAAAAACACCAGCAACAAGAAAATTAACAATGTCAGCAAACCAAGGTGTAATCCCATGCAAAAGAAAAAGCTGCTCATCAGGAAAGTCATCCTGAATAGGAAAAGGATTTGCATCTCTCTCTATCCTGCTCAAATGGTTAGCCACTAAGTTCTCAGCTCCACTTTTGTCTTTAGTCTCTACATTAAATTCTTGGAGCAACAACATCCACCGAATCAATCTCGGTTTTGCATCCAGCTTCTTTAACAAGTACTTTAATGTTGTATGGTCAGTAAAAGCAATAACCTTGGAACCTAGCAAATATGATCTGAATTTATCAAGAGCAAAAACAATAGCTAGCAGTTCTTTTTCAGTGGTAGTGTAATTTGACTGTGCAGAATCTAAAGTTCTAGAAGCATAGTAAACAACATGGGCAACCCTGTCAACCCTTTGTGCAAGGACAGCCCCAACAGCATAATTAGATGCATCACACATAATCTCAAAAGGGAGGGTCCAATTCGGTGGCTGGATTATGGGAGCGGAGGTCAATGCTTTCTTCAAGAAGTCAAACGCTTGTTTGCATTTGTCATCAAATTTGAAAGTGACATCATTCTTCAACAAGTTTGACAGCGGAAGAGTGATCTTGCTGAAATCCTTGATGAAACGCCTGTAAAAACCTGCATGACCAAGAAAAGAACGAATCTCGCGAACGCAAGAAGGGTAAGGCAGTGTAGAAATCACATTTATTTTAGCAGGGTCAACAGAAATTCCTTTTTCTGAAATTATGTGACCCAATATAATTCCCTGATCAACCATAAAGTGGCATTTTTCATAATTTAAAACGAGATCAGTTTCGATGCATCTTTCTAAAATCAAGCTTAAACTGCTCAAGCATGCATCAAAAGAGGAACCATAGACAGTGAAATCGTCCATAAAGACTTCCATGCAATTTTCAATGAAATCAGAAAAAATGTTAATCACGCATCGCTGGAAAGTGCCAGGAGCATTGCAAAGACCAAAAGACATCCTCCTGTAAGCAAAAGTACCGAAGGGACAAGTAAAAGTGGTCTTCTCTTGATCTTCCGGTGCAATATGAATCTGAAAGTAACCTGAAAAACCATCAAGAAAACAGTAATGTGATTTACCAGCAAGCCGTTTAAGCATTTGGTCAATGAACAGTAAAGGAAAGTGATCCTTTCTCGTAGCCTGGTTCAATCCCCTGTAATCAATACAAACTCTCCAGTTGTTCTAAACTCTAGTGGGAACAAGTTCATTCTTTTCATTTTTTACCACTGTGAGTCCTGATTTCTTAGGTACAACCTGCACTGGGTTTACCCATTTACTGTCAGAGATAGGATAAATGACACCTGCTTGCAAGAGTTTGGTTACCTCCTTCTTCACAACATCAAGAATCAAATGATTAAGCCTCCTTTGGGGCTGCCTTACTGTTTTCGCTCCGTCCTCAAGTAATATCCTGTGCATTCACATCGACGGACTAATACCTGGGAGGTCGGTTAATGTCCACCCGATTGCCTTCTTGTGCTTTTTTAAAACCTGCAAAAGCTTGTCTTCCTTATCGAAATCAAGGTTAGAAGAAATAATAACAGGGAGTTTTTCATTAGTCTCCAAATATTGCTCGATGGATGGAATACTTGGGGCAGCCAGGATGTTAAGAGCATCAACTACAAAAACAGCTTCATCGGCAACAACTTCACCTGTAGGAAATGTATCAGGCTGCAAGGCAGCATCAATCTCAGCACACAGTTGCAAAGGTTAGTGTCAGTATAATCAAAACATGAGTAAATATCATCGAAACCAGATAAAGATGGAAAATCAAGTGAAAATAAATCAGAACAAGTGTCCTCAACCAGCTCAGATATCAATTCGATATGAAAAACGGAATGCTCTTCCAATGGGTGTTTCATGGCATCGAAAATGTTAAATTTTGCAACAATGTCACCAAATTCCATGGACATGGTTCCATCGTCAACATCAATTTTTGTCTTCGTCGTTTTCATGAACGGTCTGCCTAAAATGATGGGAGCTCTGCTTGTCTTAGTCTCTCCTTCCATGTCCAGAATGTAAAAATCTGCAGGAAAAATTAAATCGTTAACTTGGACAAGGACATCTTCCACTACGCCAGTCAGGCATGCATTGCTCCTGTTCGCCAGTTGGACGATCAAACCTGTATGCTGTAAAGGACCAAGATTAAGGTTATTATAAATAGAAGTAGGCATAACATGAATTCCCGCTCCCAAATCAAGCATACAATTCTCGAATTTACTATCCCCGATGGTACAAGGGATAGTAAAAGTTCCCGGAGCCTTCTGCTTTTGTGGCAAGAGCTAAGTGATGGCTGAAACATTTTTCTCGCTTGTAACTTTTTCAGATGAAGGCTTGGGCTGAATAAAAGCAGAAATATTTCTTCCCAAGTTAACTCTCTCACTTCCTTTAATCCTCCTCTTATTTGTACACAAATCCTTCAAAAACTTTGCATACTTAGGAACCTGTTTAATTACATCAAGAAGCGGAATATTTACCACAACTTTTCTAAAAACATCCAATATCTCTCTTTCCTTGTCTCCCTCCTCAATTCTTTTATTTTTCAGAACTCTATGTGGAAAGGGGACTGGTGGCACATACTCCTTTTCTTTAATTTTTTCAGATGAAACATGTTCAGATGGAGTAGGTTCAGGTTCAGATGTTACCTCAATAATTTTTTTATTTTTTTCAAGGGCTATTTCAGTAACCTTTCCAGATCTCAACGAAATCGCACTCACATTAGCATTAGAATCCCTTGGATTGACAACTATTTAGGCTGGAAGCTGGTTCGACCCTTGGGCTTGCATGTTATTTATTTGAGTAGCAAGTTGTCCCATTTGCGTGTTCAAGGTCTGAATGCTAGAATCGGTCCTTTGTTGGAATTGGAGATTGTTGGCGGCCATTTGTTTGACAAGATCTTCTAAGGGTGGTCCGGAAGGTGCAGGGGCAGCCACTTGAGGTAGGTTCTGTTGTGGGTTTCCATATCGAAGGTTAGGATGGTTCCTCCAATTGGGATGGTATTTATTGGTGGACAGGTCATGAGTATTATTGTACCTGTTTTGATTGTAAAGGTTGGCTGCATATGTAACACCCTTCTAAAATACCCCAAATATTTAACTAAAAATAATAAACATATAACAATTCAGAGTAATTATGCCATTCAAGGGTGTCACACATAATATTCACACCATATTCAACAATATTACGGTCATGCTCTTTTATTTATTCAAAACATAAACATTTGCATAAAACGCAACGGATAGAGATCTCCTCAATCATGTAAAACATGTAACATTCACATGTAAATTATTCAACAAGGTAAATATCCCATCCCGATGTTACATCTATCAGAGCACGACCCACTAAGGAGACTACACTAGACTCCAAGCATTCGCTTCTACTCAACTCATTTCTCGTTACCTGAAAAATAGTTGTAAGGGTGAGTTCCTCAATCAATATAATAAGCATTATAGAATATAATGTCATGTTAAGTAATTTAACACATTAATCACCCTAATCGCAACATACAATCAGTAACAGCACATCAGCTCAACATCAACATAAAGCACAAGTATAATCTCAAATCATACTCCACAACAACTCAAACACACGTATAATATTGGAATACATCCATTCATATTATACGCCATACATACATTATGCAATGAGACTCCACACATGCGGTACCGACTATTCTTGAACATATAGTTCAAGCTCACCGATCCCTCCAGATACGGCTACTAAGCTCACTAGTCCCACTCATTTGAGACCTAGTGACTCACTCACTAATTCCTCACCATGGGAATTAGCTACAGCCCCGAAGGCTAGACTATGCACACTAATCATCTAGCATGCAAACATCAACAATAAATCCACAATGATTCACTCACTAATTCCTCACCATGGGAATTAGCTACAGCCCCGAAGGCTATGCTATGCACGCTAATCATCTAGCAATGCAGCATCAACAACAATTCACAATGGACATATGCTCACACTCTAAGCCATACAACAGTCCATTTACCAATACATGCATAATATATACATTCATAGCATTATGCATATCATCATACATCATCAACACATGTATCAACACATCATTATCATGTAAATCAATTAAACACAGCATTAGCACACTCCACTAATACCTATACTGCTCAAAACAGCGGGAATAATCCCTATTACATCATACGCCAACATAGGCCAACTCTCAATTATGTACACAACATTAAAAAGCCAATTTTTCCACTCTGCAACAGTGTTAACCGGTTAACGCCCTGGGTTAACCGGTTAACGCAGGCAAAACAACACCAATTTCACAATTCGCAACAGTGTTAACCGGTTAACGCCCTGGGTTAACCGGTTAACGCAGACAAAACAGCAGTTCCTGCGCTAACACAAGGCAGAATGCAGAATTCTCCGCATTTTCCGCCGTTGGAGGACTTCCGGACCTCCGATTCCGATTCCGTAAAAAGCTATACGTTCGGAATTTCACAACTAACCCAAACACAGATTCAATTACAGTCTAAGTACAATTTATCCAACATAATTCTTCAGCATCAATAATCCCAATTAGGGTCAAATTAACGGCTTATCACTACCCATCACATATTATCCCATAATACCCATTAATCGACGATAAACCCCCTTACCTGATTAATCCGGCAAATCTTTGAGCTCCAAGCTTTTCTCTCTTCAACCTTCAGCCCTTGCTCTGTCTCTTTGCCCTTTTCCTCTTTCACGGTCGCTTCTCTATTTTTCACGTAAAAACCTTTTTACTCCAAAATGGGCTCTTTTCCTTATTTCCAACATATATATATTTTCCAATAATAATAATAATAATAAAATTTCCAATTATTTAATTAAATTAATAAATAAATTATTAACTCAATTTAAATAATTATTTTATTATTATCGGGGTGTTACAACTCTCCCCCACTAAAAGAGTTTTCGTCCTCGAAAACATACCTCAAGCGAACAACTCTGGGTAAGACTCCTTCATCTTACTCTCCAGTTCCCAAGTCACATTGCCACCTGCTGGTCCTCCCCAAGCTACCTTCACCAAGGCAATCTCTTTACCCCGCAACCGCTTCAACTCTCGATCCTCGATCCTCATAGGTGATGTTTCAACAGTCAGGTTATCTCTCACCTGTACATCATCTACTTGGACTACATGTGACGGATCATGAATGTACCTCCTCAACTGAGACACATGAAAAACCTCATGCAAATTCGCAAGCGACGGCGGTAAAGCGATACGATAGGCTACCTCCCCTATCCTCTTCAAAATCTGATAAGGACCAATAAATCGAGGTGTCAACTTCTTCGACTTCAAAGCTCGACCAACACCAGTTATCGGAGTAACACGAAGAAACACATGATCTCCCTCTTGGAACTCAAGTGACTTCCTCCTCTTATCATGATAACTCTTCTGACGACTCTGAGCAATTCTCATCTTCTCCTGAATCATCTTAATCTTGTCTGTAGTCTGTTGAACAATCTCCGGTCCAACCACAGCACTCTCACCGGACTCATACCAACATAAAGGCGTCCGACATCTCCTACCATACAAAGCTTCAAACGGTGCCATACCAATGCTCGAATGAAAACTATTGTTGTAGGTAAACTCAATCAAAGGCAAATAACAATCCCAAGCGCCTCCCTTTTCCAAAACACAAGCTCTCAAAAGATCCTCTAATGACTGAATGGTCCTCTCAGTCTGACCATCAGTCTGCGGATGATATGCAGAACTCAATCTCAGCTTAGTTCCCAAAGCTCTCTGCAAACCTTCCCAGAACTTCGATGTAAATCTAGGATCTCTGTCCGAAACAATACTAGACGGAATACCATGCAAACTTACAATCTTCTCAATATACAACTCGGCTAATCTCTCTAACGGATAATCCATTCAGATCGGAATGAAATGAGCCGACTTTGTCAATCTGTCAACAATCACCCAAATAGCTTCAAAATTCTTATTTGTCCTCGGCAAACCAGAAACAAAATCCATACTGATACTATCCCACTTCCACTCCGGAATAGCCAACGGTTGCATTAGCCCAGACGGCTTCTGATGCTCAATCTTCGACTTCTGACAAGTCAAACAGGAATAAACAAAACTCGCAATTTCTCTTTTCATTCCCGGCCACCAAAATAACTTCTTCAAATCATGATACATCTTTAGCTCCAGGATGAATACTCAAGCCACTACGATGTCCTTCCTCAAGGATACTCTTCTTAAGTTCGGTAACATCCGGAATACACACCCGATTACCAAATTTCAAAACACCATTCTCATCAACTCTGAATTCACCACCTTGACCTTGATTCACTAAAGTCAACTTATCAACCAAAAGCATATCGGATTTCTGACCCTCTCTAATCTCATCCAGAATACCACTCGTTAATTTCAACATTCCCAATTTAACACTATTGTGAGTACTCTCACACACCAAACTCAAATCTCTAAACTGCTCAATTAAATCCAATTCTTTAACCATTAACATAGACATATGCAATGATTTCCGACTCAATGCATCAGCTACTACGTTTGCTTTACCCGGATGGTAATTCAAACCAAAATCATAATCCTTCAGAAATTCTAACCATCTCCTCTGTCTCATATTCAGCTCTTTCTGATCAAACAAATACTTTAAACTTTTATGGTCACTGAAAACCTCAAATCTTGACCCGTACAAATAATGTCTCCATAACTTCAGAACAAATACCACAGCTGCCAACTCTAAATCGTGTGTCGGATAGTTCCTCTCATGAACCCTCAGTTGTCTCGAAGCATAAGCTATAACCTGCTTATTCTGCATCAACACACCACCCAAACCCAACAATGAAGCATCACAGTAAACCTCAAATGGTTCCGACGAACTCGGTAATATCAGAATAGGAGCAGTAGTCAACCTTCTCTTTAATTCTTGGAAACCTTCTTCACATTTTGAGTCCCAAACAAATGCTTGCCCCTTTCTAGTCAACATCGTCAACGGTAACGCCAACTTAGAAAATCCCTCAATGAACTTCCTATAATAACCAGCCAAGCCAAGAAAACTTCGAATCTCAGCAACAGACTTCGGAGCTTCCCACTTAGACACCGCTTCTATCTTAGAAGGATCAACAGCAACACCGCCTCTTGAAATCACATGACCAAGAAAACTAACCTCTTCTAACCAAAATTCACATTTGGACAATTTAGCAAATAACTTCTTTTCTCGTAGAACTTCTAAAACCACTCTCAAATGCTCAGCATGCTCTTCTTCAGATTTCGAATACACCAAAATGTCATCAATAAACACCACAACAAACTTATCTAGGTACGGATGGAAAATCCTATTCATATACTCCATAAATACTCCAGGCGCATTAGTCACACCAAAAGGCATTACAGAATACTCATAATGTCCATACCTTGTTCTGAAAGCAGTCTTCTGAATATCCTCAGTTTTCACACGTATCTGATGATACCCAGATCTCAAATCTATCTTGCTGAACACACTCGCACCAACCAACTGATCCATCAAATCATCAATCCTCGGCAAAGGATACCGATTCTTGATCGTCACTTTATTCAGTTGCCTGTAATCCACACACAACCTCATAGTACCTTCTTTCTTCTTAACCAATAACACTGGCGCACCCCACGGTGACACACTCGGACAAATAAACTTCTTATCCAACAGATCTTCCAGCTGACTCTTCAATTCAGCTAACTCAACAGCAGACATACGATACGGAGCAATCGATATCGGTCTAGTACCAGGTACCAAATCAATCGAGAACTCAACTTCACGTTCTGGCGGCAATTCATTCACTTCTCCTGGAAACACATCAGGAAAATCACACACCACGGCTAGATCGCCAATTACCAGTTTATCTTTAGCCTCCAAAGTCGCTAACAACATAAACAACTCTGCCCCATCTACGACTTCCTCATTCACCTGTCTGGCTGATAGAAACAAACTCTTTCCTTCTTCAATCTCAGGAAATATCACAGTCTTATCAAAACAGTTAATATAAACTCGGTTAACCACCAACCAGTTCATACCCAAGATAACATCAATCTGCACTAGTGGAAGACACACAAGGTCTATCCCAAAGTCTCTACCAACAATACTCAAGGGACAATTCAAACAAACTGAAGTAGTAGTCACTGAACCCTTCGCAGGAGTATCAATCACCATACTTCCAAGCATCTCAGATATCTCTAACTTAAGTTTCACAGCACAATCCAAAGATATAAAGGAATGAGTAGCACCGGTGTCAATAATAGCTACAAGAGGAAAGCCATTAATATAACACGTACCTCGGATCAAACGATCATCTGCAGAAGTCTCAGAACCCGATAAAGCAAAGACCTTGCCTCCTGACTGATTCTCTTTCTTCGGCTTAGGACACTGTGGACTGATATGACCCAACTCTCCACAGTTGAAACAAGTTACAATCTTCAACCGACACTCTGCAGCCAAATGACCACCTTTTCCACACTTGAAACACTTCATCTCAGCACTGGTACACTCATGGACACGATGTCCGGCCCGACCACATCTATAACACTTAGCAGGGGCACTAGAGTCTCCCCCACTAGGCCTCTTCATCCCACTCTGCTTCTGGAAACCTTTGCCAGCTGCATACGGTTTCCCACGATCATTCTGATTCTTGCCTTTCCTATCAACTCTCTGTTGATAACTCTCTGCTCTGGCTTTGGAATCCTGTTCAAAAATCCTGCAACAGTCAACCAAGTCAGAAAACACTCTGATCCGCTGATATCCAATAGCCTGTTTGATCTCGGGACGCAACCCGTTCTCAAACTTCACACATTTCGAAAATTCTCCAGCAGCCTCATTATAGGGAGTATAATACTTTGACAGTTCTGTGAACTTAGCAGCATACTCCGTAACAGACTTGTTACCCTGCTTCAATTCCAAGAACTCTATCTCTTTCTTTCCTCTGACATCCTCTGGAAAATATTCCTCAGAAATCTCTCTCTGAACACAGCCCAAGTGATCTCAGCATTCCCAGCATTTTCCAACTCAGTGCGGGTAGCAACCCACCAATCATCAGCTTCTTCTGACAGCATATGCGTACCGAACCTGACCTTCTGGTTATCGGCACACTCAGTTACTCGGAAGATCCTCTCGATCTCCTTCAACCACTTCTGAGCGCCATCTGGATCGTATGCTCCCTTGAACATTGGAGGATTGTTCTTCTGGGACTCACTCAGTTGACGAGCAGCTCCCATTCCCACAACATTCGGATTTCCTCCAAGTACTCCAGCTAGCATACCCAGAGCCTCAGCAATCGCAGCATCATCTCTACCTCTTCCAGCCATCTCTATTCTGAAAACCCAACAAACTAAAACAATGAGTACTGATAGGGTTACACAACACCTATCCCGTACAGGGGAAACAGAATAATTACGACTCGACTCGACCGACTATGCTCTGATACCACTAATGTAACACCCTTCTAAAATACCCCAAATATTTAACTAAAAATAATAAACATATAACAATTCAGAGTAATTATGCCATTCAAGGGTGTCACACATAATATTCACACCATATTCAACAATATTACGGTCATGCTCTTTATTTATTCAAAACATAAACATTTGCATAAAACGCAACGGATAGAGATCTCCTCAATCATGTAAAACATGTAACATTCACATGTAAATTATTCAACAAGGTAAATATCCCATCCCGATGTTACATCTATCAGAGCACGACCCACTAAGGAGACTACACTAGACTCCAAGCATTCGCTTCTACTCAACTCATTTCTCGTTACCTGAAAAATAGTTGTAAGGGTGAGTTCCTCAATCAATATAATAAGCATTATAGAATATAATGTCATGTTAAGTAATTTAACACATTAATCACCCTAATCGCAACATACAATCAGTAACAGCACATCAGCTCAACATCAACATAAAGCACAAGTATAATCTCAAATCATACTCCACAACAACTCAAACACACGTATAACATTGGAATACATCCATTCATATTATACGCCATACATACATTATGCAATGAGACTCCACACATGCGGTACCGACTATTCTTGAACATATAGTTCAAGCTCACCGATCCCTCCAGATACGGCTACTAAGCTCACTAGTCCCACTCATTTGAGACCTAGTGACTCACTCACTAATTCCTCACCATGGGAATTAGCTACAGCCCCGAAGGCTAGACTATGCACACTAATCATCTAGCATGCAAACATCAACAATAAATCCACAATGATTCACTCACTAATTCCTCACCATGGGAATTAGCTACAGCCCCGAAGGCTATGCTATGCACGCTAATCATCTAGCAATGCAGCATCAACAACAATTCACAATGGACATATGCTCACACTCTAAGCCATACAACAGTCCATTTACCAATACATGCATAATATATACATTCATAGCATTATGCATATCATCATACATCATCAACACATGTATCAACACATCATTATCATGTAAATCAATTAAACACAGCATTAGCACACTCCACTAATACCTATACTGCTCAAAACAGCGGGAATAATCCCTATTACATCATACGCCAACATAGGCCAACTCTCAATTATGTACACAACATTAAAAAGCCAATTTTTCCACTCTGCAACAGTGTTAACCGGTTAACGCCCTGGGTTAACCGGTTAACGCAGCACAACACGCTTCCTGTCCCAAAACTTAACAGTGTTAACCGGTTAACGCCCTGGGTTAACCGGTTAACGCAGGCAAAACAGCACCAATTTCACAATTCGCAACAGTGTTAACCGGTTAACGCCCTGGGTTAACCGGTTAACGCAGACAAAACAGCAGTTCCTGCGCTAACACAAGGCAGAATGCAGAATTCTCCGCATTTTCCGCCGTTGGAGGACTTCCGGACCTCCGATTCCGATTCCGTAAAAAGCTATACGTTCGGAATTTCACAACTAACCCAAACACAGATTCAATTACAGTCTCAGTACAATTTATCCAAAATAATTCTTCAGCATCAATAATCCCAATTAGGGTCAAATTAACGGCTTATCACTACCCATCACATATTATCCCATAATACCCATTAATCGACGATAAACCCCCTTACCTGATTAATCCGGCAAATCTTTGAGCTCCAAGCTTTTCTCTCTTCAACCTTCAGCCCTTGCTCTGTCTCTTTGCCCTTTTCCTCTTTCACGATCGCTTCTCTATTTTTCACATAAAAACCTTTTTACTCCAAAATGGGCTCTTTTCCTTATTTCCAACATATATATATTTTCCAATAATAATAATAATAATAAAATTTCCAATTATTTAATTAAATTAATAAATAAATTATTAACTCAATTTAAATAATTATTTTATTATTATCGGGGTGTTACAGCATAAGCTTGAGGCAACTCAGTAATGGACTCGTCTCTCAAAATAGGACAAGTATTGGTCAGGTGCTCATGAGAAGTACAAATACCACACATTGTTACTGGTTGAGGTTTTGCTACTGCCAGCTGTTTGACTAAGGCAGTGAGCTCGTCAATTCTGGTCTCTAAAGCTTTGTTGGAAGAAACCTGAATTTGATTCACGCCTTTGCTTTGCATAAAATTGTCTCTAGTAGTGAACTGTTGGGAATTAAGGGACATATTTTCGATAAGGGCTTTAGCGGCAGCTGGAGTCTTATCAACAAGTGCTCCACCACTAGCAGCATCAAGAATGTTCCTATCCATCGGTGTCAAACCCTCATAAAAGTATTGGATGAGTAGTTGCTCGGTGATCTGGTGCTGAGGGCAACTGGATACCAAGTGTTTGAATCTCTCTCAATACTCGGTCAGTGACTCATTACTTTGTCTAATACCACATATATCTTTTCGGATCGATGCAGCCCTGGAGGCAGGAAAGTATCTCTCTAGGAAGACTCTCTTCAAATCATTCTAAGTCGTGATAGAATTCGGCTCAAGATAATATAACCAATCCTTGGCAGCACCCTGTAGTGAAAACGAGAAGGCTCTCAGCTTGATGTGATCTTCGGTGATTCCTTCAGGTCTCAATGGTGTAGAGCAAACAACCTAAAATTCCTTAAGATGCTTATGCGGATTCTCACCTGCAAGACCACTAAACCTTGGCAACAAGTGTATAAACCAGATTTCAACTCAAAAGGAACAATAATGTAACACCCCTTTTTCTACCCCAAAATACTTAAAATATAATCAGAGTAAATAAGCACGCATATAAACAAAAGGGCGTCACATCGACGTTTTCAAAACTAAAAGCTTTCAAAAACCAACATCATTCATCATCACTATACAATACACCTGATCATTTTAAATAACACATTTCACTTATCATGAATATTCAAAAATATGCGTTCGCAGCGGAAAATAATGAATACTCATTTATTTCATAAAATGATCCATGTCCCATACCATGATCATCTCTCAATAATCACCTCAAGATAAAATAAAACAAGTAATAACATAATGCATATCCAAATAAGATATGAGTTCAATACTACTAATCTACCCAGTGTTACATGACCAGAGCATTGACTCACTACCTAGTCTCCAAACTAGAATACGGAAGCTCTCCGGTTAAATTTCGAATGAGCTACCTTCCACTTACTTCGGCAATACTACTCCTGAGTATCTGCACGATGTCATGTAAAGCATCATTCCAACAGAAGGGTGAGAATTCGAATCATTATGAAGAAGTATAATAAAGCACAATGATTAAATCAGCAATTAAAGGAATCCATCACACTTCATATAACCATGTAAATAATATTAACCAATATTTATTTCACATGTTTCAAGCACACATAAAACTCAAGGAGTATAATATTCAAATCCAATATTATATTCCCAAAAATACACATAACTACAATTATCACATAATCATATATTTTGCCAAATTATGTATCCAAACATCACCAAATTCAATTACCATATCTCATACACACATCACAATCACAACAATGCATACACTCAATTATCACATAACTCTAATGTGACTCAATGCAAGACATGTGACTCTATGCATGTGGTACCGCAATGTGAACCCAACATTTCACCGCTTTCTGATTCAATATCTAGGATCCAAGCCACGCTTCCGATCCGGACAAGATCAAAGCCACTACGTCTATTTCCAATTAAGGATCAACGTCTACTACGCCTATTTCCAATTAAGGATCAACGTATGCTACGTCTATTTCCATTCAAGGATCAACGTCTACTACTACGCCTATTTCTAATTAAGGATCAACGTATGCTTCGTCTATTTCCATTCAAGGATCAATGTCTACTACTACGCCTATTTCCAATTAAGGATCAACATATGCTACGTCTATTTCCATTCGAGGATCAACGTCTACTACTACGCCTATTTCCAATTAAGGATCAACGTATGCTACCATGTGAACCCACAGTTTCACCGCTTCCACTATGAAGCCGACCATGCCATGAATGAATGTACAAATACCAACACATATGCAACTAAGATCATCTCTACCATCTAAACATTCCACATATCACCATAATTCAACTCTATAAATTATCCACCAATGGTACATATACACATTCATAACAATATATCATTCACAAGTATAGGCTAATTATCAAATACGCACACTTAGATTTCATTCCAAATTGAATACAACTTTTAAAATCTCAATTTTTCATTTTTCGCAGCAAGTAACCGGTTAACGCTCGGTGGGTAACCGGTTAACATAAAACAGAATTAATTTCCTGCGCAGATTTTGAAGCAAGTAACCGGTTAACGCTCGGTGGGTAACCGGTTAACACAAAAACAGAATCAACAGATTTTTAAGCAAGTAACCGGTTAACGCTCGGTGGGTAACCGGTTAACACAAAAACAGAATGCAGAATTTTCTGCGTTTTTCATCGTTGGAGGACTTTCGGACCTCCGATTTCGGTTCCGTAAAAAGCCAAACGTTCAGAAAATTATGACTCATAAGTATATAACATTAATTTACAGTTTTAACACAATCAAATCACCACAAATCGAGAATACTCATCAAAACCTAAGAATTCCAAAACCATGCAAATTAGGGATTTCAACCTAAACATATTTCTACCCATTGACCCGATCATACTAACCCATAATAATAAGGATTCTCCCCCTTACCTCTTCAATTTTCTGGAAACCCTAGCTTCTCTCTTGTTCTTCCCCTCTTCTCCTTACTTTTCCTCTTCTTTTTCTCTATTGCCTTCAAATGATCAAATGAATCCTAATTCTCACTCTCCTCACCTCTTATATACTAGTATTCTATTTGGGCTTAAAGCATGATACCTCTAATTTAATTAATAGTCCCAATAAGACCTAATATTTAAATATCTCTATTTAATTCAAATAAATCAAACCAACTCAATATACACACCAAGTTAATTAATTCCATTATTCATTATATCTCATATCAACTAAATAATTAATTAACACACCAAATTAATTAATATAATCGATTATTATACTACCTAACAACCAATTAATTAATTAACACTCCAAATAAATAAAATAAAATATAGTAATAATAAGATAATAAATAATTACTAAAATTGGGTTGTTACAACTCTCCCCCACTTAAAAGATTTTCGGCCTCGAAAATTTCTCAAACGAACAACTCCGGATATGATTCCTTCATCTTATCCGTAGTCTCTTGAATCAACTCGGGTCCAACCACAACACTCTCTCCCGATTCGTACCAACACAAAGGAGTTCTACACCTTCTACCATAAAGAGCCTCAAAAGGTGCCATTCCAATACTCGAATGGAAACTGTTGTTATACGTAAACTCGATCAAAGGCAAGAAACTATCCCAATTTCCTCCTTGTTCCAAAACACAAGACCTCAAAATATCTTCAAGTGACTGAATAGTCCTCTCCGTTTGACCATCGGTTTGTGGATGATATGCCGAACTCAAACGCAACTTCGTACCCAAAGCACTTTGCAAACCTTCCCAAAATCTCGAAGTGAACCTCAGATCTCTATCTGAAATAATGCTCGACGGAATACCATGCAAACACACAATCCTCTCGATGTACAACTTAGCAAGTCTCTCCATCGAATAATCCATCCTCATCGGAATAAAATGAGCATATTTCGTCAACCTGTCCACAACGACCCAAATCGCCTCACAATTACTCAATGTTCTCGGCAAGCCCGAAACAAAATCCATAGAGATACTATCCCACTTCCACCCGGGAATAGATAACGGTTGCATCAGACCAGACGGCTTTTGATGTTCAATCTTTGACTTTTGACAAGTCAAACATGAATACACAAATTCTGCTACATCCTTCTTCATACCTTGCCACCAAAACATCTCCTCAAGTCTTGATACATTTTAGTAGCACCAGGATGAATACTCAAACCACTTATATGCCCTTCCTCAAGAATCCTCCTTCTCTGATCGCTCGACTGTGTGAGTCGAGAATGGGATACAAACTGCAAGTGCACAGTTCTATCGCGTAGTTTTAAAAGATATCGATCCCACAGGGACTTATGAATCGATATACCGTTATCTAAGGTTACTTCGTAAAGCTAAGGTGAATAATAGTTGATTGTTTGGGGAAGGAAGCTAAAAACTAAACTAATATCTAGATTAAATATTAATAAAACGGATATCGGTATGTAGTTCGTCAAAACTAGGGAATCAATTCCTTGTCGGTCTCTCGGTCTTAAAATAAATCGTTTCGATTAACTTTATTGGTTAAAGGTTTTATCTCAAACTCTCGCTCTGTTGAAGAAACCATGATCTTATATTAATGTAGTTGTCACTTATAATTAAGTCAAAAATCATATTTTGAAAACAATAAAGTTGCAGAAACTCTTTTTAAGAAAATACTGACCGTTTTAAACACCCTTATCTCAAACTCTCGCTCTGTTGACTTAGGTTATACAATTAAATCTAAATGCTTAACTCTCGTCCTCACATTCAATCTTTAAAAATACTTTTTGGAAAAAAGTCAGAATTTAATTAATTCTAAAACTTGCTCTCGCCCTGAGATAGACTTAATGACTAACTTACACTGTCCAGTTAAAACCTCAAACTCTCGCTCTGTTGGTTTCAACTTCTTTATGTCTTTTACTTTTGTAAAAATCTTGTTATTAAACCTGTAAGTTAAGACCATAAAAAGATTGATTCTAATTTTAAGTTTGAATAGACCGACTTAGTCTTGATCCCTTTTTCTGCTTACTTTACATACCGATACCTAGGCGAATTAGCCAGACATGCTAACTAAATAATAATTATTATCATGCATACACAGATTCATTTCAGGCAGGCAATGTAAATAAACAATAGAATAAAACATTAAATATTAAATAACAATTAGAGAACCTGAATGCGTAATACAATGGTCTTGAACACTCCACCACAAGCCGGTAGGATTTGTTCTTCGATTCTTCAATTAAACAGTAAATTAAATCAAGGAAATAAAAAAAACTCGAATATAACGTAAGGTTAAATCCGGTATAAAGTTGCACAGTAGTTTCCGGTGTAGAAACTACTACGCGAAAAATATCTAAAAGCTAAAAACGGGGAAGATAAATTGCAAGGGGAAAAGAAAATAAAACTTGCAAAAGAAATAAATAAAATAAACAATATTAATTCTGCTGGAAAAAGAAAAACTAAGCAAAAGCTTGAACAGAAAATCGGCAGAGCTTCGGTGTGTGTAAACGGCAAAGAGAGGAGAGCAAACGAGAGGGATTAGGGTAGCTATTTATAGTAGTGCTACTAACTGCCTTTTTCTTCTTTTCCACGAGTCTTCAGCGTGCTAAATTCACGGCTTGGGAATAGGACACGAAGTCCTCAACGTTACTTCCATTCTTCTGAGAGCGTAACTTGCGCCAAAAAGCTAGTGGACTGGTGTGACGCTCGTCACACCATGTGTGACGTCCGTCACAAGGCTACTTCGCGTGACGCTCGTCACGCGTCCTGTGACGTCCGTCACAGGCACAACATTGGTGACTTGTGCGCTTTGGGCTGGGCTTTGGCCTTTGGTTCCTTTTCTCTCCTTTTTGTTCCTTTTTACACCTCCTTTCTTCTTTTCTTCACTTTTGCTTCAAAATGGGTACCTGATATAAATAGAAGAGGAATACTGCATAATATCTGATAAAGGAGATAAACTAGCGTAAATGATAATATAATTTAATTGAATTAAGTCTTAAAAAGCGATATAATTTCGCGTTATCAAACTCCCCCATACTTAATTCTTTGCTTGTCCTCAAGCAAAATTCAGTATAGAACTTGTTAAAAGTTTTAGCCAGATGAAATTTTAAAGCACACATCAATTCGTACTAGGTTGCCAATGGATTTTTGTTTAGGAGGACTTGAGTTTAATCTTGACATCAACAACTACCGTTACAACTTAGATAACCCTACCTTATGCCAATCAGTTCAAGTACCCTATGATAGCTATCCTGGTTCCTTTAGTCTTATTTTACCCGTTTTCATTCTAGCGAAATCACATTAAGCCCTTTATCTTTTCGCGCACATAATGGAGTAACCGGTTAGTGATTATGATCCGCTTTTAGCTAGAAGTTCTGGTACATAAGTCGGATACCTTCATTATTCAGTCCATTGCAAATTGCGGGGGATCGAACCGTAGTCCGCCCTACCGAGTTCAGTACCAGATTCCTACTGAACCAACTCGTAATGGATCTTTCGTATTGTGCTTTTGCATGATCTGCAACCTTTAGATTAAATGATCTGGTAAGGATCACCTAATTTAATTAGTGCATTTCTTGATATATTCGTATATTTCATGTTACTTTGGGGATCATTCACTTATATTCATCGGCTCTCCACGTAGTTTGCTATTAAGATGGTGCTGACTTCTGTATAAACTACTTGGGGTTACCATAGAACTAAAAGTTCAAGGAGTTCTGTATAATAGGTACTTATCCTGATCTAACATATTGCGGTTCTCAGAGCGTTGTTATGGTAATGATTTTGTTTTGATTTCACTCAAATTTTATAAAGTAAGCAACCTTTATACTTATTGGGTGTGTTAAAATTTTTGTTATGGCTCAAGAAAGTTGAGGGAAATAGATAATAGAAAATTTTTCACATTCAGGACTTAACTTAAAAAAATATATATTTTTTTTTATAGGGAAATAACAATGAAAAGGGAGAGTACATACTTGAAACAAAGATGAGAATGGAAAGAATAATGTTCCCCCCCCATACTTGAACTAAACATTGTCCTCGATGTTTTAAGGGAAAGAAATACAAAATGGAGAAGAAAAGAAAAATACAACTAAGGCTGCCTTCCACCTCTGGTTCTTGGTCCTGGTGATCTTTGACGTATGTCTAAGCTGTCGAATCTGCTAAACAACTCAGTAAACCGCTGGTCGGTTATGGCATTCCGAGCATCCTGTTGCTGTTGCATTTGACGCATCATCTGCATCATGTCTGCATTCTGTGCCTGCATACCATCGATAGCATCCATAATGTCGTCGTTGGTCGCAGGTCGTCTTCGTCGACGACGTTGGGAGGATGGGCCAGCTGCATTACTGGAAGGGTTTAGCGGGACTGATTGTTGTGTTGGCGGATGATCACCTTGTTCCATTTCTTCAAACTCATCTGTTTGCTGGTTTGTTTGTGAAGGCTCGGTGGTTTCAGGAGCGCTGAGATCATAAAGGTGGCGGTCCGGGTTTGTGACATCCGTTAGGGTGGTATTGGGTAGCACAACACTTGGGACAGCTTGGTTGTTCACCATAAGATAGTATCCTCCGCCTACTCTGTTTTTAATCAGGCGGCTGGAGCGACAATAGCTGATATCCATAGACAGGGGTGGTAGGGATTCTAAATTTGGAGTTTATCCCCTAGGTTCAGGCCAAGTGCTATGGAGGTTATTAATCCACCAATTATGAATGGTTGCCGGCCTCTAGCACATAAGGTGCGGATATGATGAAAGAGAAAAGAGGCGGCGTTTACCTTAGTATCCGGTTCGAAAACGCACTGGAGAAAAAAACTCCTTCGAGTTAACCTTACTGTTGTTTGGTCTTCCAAAAAGTGTGTTTTGCAGGATACGGAGAAAATAACGGATGGTGGGGTTATGGATGTGGGAGAGAAGGAGTTCTTCCCAGTTGTAGGTATTTATACCGGAAATTTTCTTAAAAAGGTCGAAAACTAGAACTGTGTTCCAGTTTGAGGTTGGAGGGATTCTGGCATGCAGCAGACCTTCTGTGGGAAATTGTAGCATGGCACTCAATTCGCGTTGGGTTAGAGAGTACTCGGTGTTAAACATACGGAAGGTTGCCGTACCGGTTAGAAATTCACCTTCACCGGCGGGAGTGGTGTAGTCGTAAGAACTTAGGAATTCTAAGGTTAGGGAAGGGTAGGTGGGTTGGTTATGAGTGCAAAGGAAGGTTAAATCGGCTTTACGGAGCATCCACTCGATACCTTGGAGTAAGCCTAATTGTTGCAAGCAAGTTAAATCGGGGTACCTGGTGGGAGCGACGCCTCGCTGTTGGAAGCGCTCGAATTGCTCTTGCTGATAGTTGTCATCTCCGGATCGGAAGATGATATTTCCGAAATTTTGATTTCCCGCCATTGTAATGAATTTTTGAAGGGATGATTTGGAAAGAAAAAGAAATGTATTTGATATGAGAGAATTGTTTTGTGGTGAATGAAGGAAGTTTTGGTAGGTATTTATAGGAGAAAAATGTGGGAGGTGAAAAGAAAGAGTGGTTGAAAAGTAATTAAATGTGGTAAATGAAAAATGAATGGGGAATGTAAAAAGGTAGGGGTGTAACGTTCGTCTCCAACGGCTCCCTAACGTTCACATGTCTGAGAGGCGTTACGCTCGTCACAAGGGTGTGACGCTCGTAACAAGAGTGTTGCGTGCCGTTCGTCATGGATTGTGTGACGCTCGTCACACAGTTCTTTTGGCAAGGCTTCTTCAGTAGCGCTACACAGACTTAATTAGGAGATGAATATATTTTGATTATTTTGTTTTTGTTTTATTTGGTTTTTAGATTGTTCTAATTAATTTAGCTAATTAATTTGTATTGCATGCTATTCTACTTCACATAATAATAATTCATTCTAAGTAACAGTAGAGAACATAGCCATTGCATAAAATAAAAGCTTTAATAAAATTGACATAATGTAATACACGAAGGGAAAACAATGAAATGAAAAGGGAAAAAAAAAATGCGAACATGAATTCAAATAACATTAATGAAAAATCTAACCTAAAACTAAATAACTAAGAGAAAAAAAAAACTAAATTCTTTCTATCTTCGGATCTCTGGCCGGAGGAGCAAAAGAGTTAACATGATGTCGTAACATACGTAACTGACTTGCCGTGCTGCTCATGTGTTCTAGGACTGCAAGTCTCAAGCTGTGGAAATCTTCCCTGAGGGCGTTTTGTTCTGACATCAAAGCTTCAATGACGGTTTTAATATCTGTTCCTGGCATATGATGTCGGAGATCAGGCATAGCTGATTCTTCGGTCAGGACAGGCTGAGGAGGAGGATCAATATCATAGTAGTCGGATGGAGTCTGAGGGTCAGATTCAGCAAGAGAGATATGGTCAACATAGTGCTCATAGTCATCACGAATCTCATAATCCTGGATGGATTCAGTGGATCCAGCAGGAGTTGGGGTTTCATTCAGGTTATAGAGCCAGTTCCTTTGGTTATGAACACTAGTTCTAGGATCGGGCATGGTGAATAGGCAGAGAACCTGGTTATCAATAATAAGCTCGAACTCATCAGACCCTATGTTTGCTATAAACATAGTGTTGAAGAGGAAAGGTATACTCAGAGTAGTAATGCCACAAAAAGGGTTCAGGTCAAGCATAGGCTGACGTAATCCAATAGCATTACCTATCATAGTTATCAGGCCACCTATTCTAATGGGTGCTCGCTCATCCTGGATAAGGTGGTCCAAATTAGCTAACATAAAAGTAGCACCGTTTACTGGACGGTTCTGGGAAGCACAAAATATGATGAAGAGTTCATCACGTGAAACTGAAGTACTATTTGGCTTCTTCCCAAATAAAGTGTGGGTCAGGATCTTATGGAAATAGCGAAAAGCCGGGTTATGTATGTTTCCAGAGAGAAACTCATGTTCTTCGGGCTCATCATTTCCAGTCAGCTTACCCCAAAAATGTTCCAGCTCTCTATATTCAAAAAGTTCTTCCTGGCTTATAGTGAATGTATCAAAGGAGGTAGGAAAACCCAAAAGGTTGGTGAAGTCTCTAATATTAAATTGGTACTCCATATTGAACATTCTGAACTGGATAAAACCTCTGGTAATTCCTTTTCCATGGCTAGGTAGATAGATTAATGAACTAAGGAATTCTAGTGTGAGTCTCCGGTAGGTGGTGAAATGTCTCAGGATAGGGGAGGTCTCCCATCCTATCTGATTCAGCAAAAACAGGACACTCTGTCTCAGTCCAAGGGCAGTCATAGCCCAATCATCAGCATATAAACTAGGTAGCATCTCTCTAGCGGCTAGTTCTTCAAACCTTCGTTTCTGAGCCATTCCTCTGAACTTGATACCCATACGGTCAAAATGTCCCATCTGGTTAGTGTTAACTAGAGAAAAGAAAACATGAGTTTAAGTCAGGATTTGGCCAAATGCCGAAAGAAGAAAAGAATTATTATTATTATATGGATATATTTTTTTCTTTTTGAATAAATCAATAATGAATACTAAATAGAAATTAAAAGAATAATTAAGAGAAGAATAGAGAAATGATAATAATAATAGAATAATAAATAACAGAGTAATTTGTGGGTTGTCTCCCACTAAGCGCTTTGTTTAAATGTCGCAAGCTCGACAAAGAAACTGTTAAATATAGTCTATGAGTCCTGGGGGCGTTTCGTCTAAGTGTAGAATTTGCGAATCTTCGTTGGTTTCCGCATAGTGATAATGTTTCAGACGTTGCCCGTTTACGGTGAACGGTTCTGTAGATTGTCCTTTTATTTCTACCGCTCCACTGGGAAAGATTTTAGTGATATGGAAAGGTCCTGACCATCTGGATCGTAGTTTTCCCGGAATAATTTTAGTCTGGAGTTAAATAAAAGTACTGCGTCGCCTTGCTTGAAGATTTTCCTTGATATACGCTTGTCATGGCATTGTTTTGTTCTTTCTTTATAGATTTTGGCATTTTCATAGGCGTCTCTTCTGAGTTCCTCTAATTCGTTTATGTCAAGGATTCTCTTTTCACCGGCGGCTTTGTAATTCAGATTTAAATTTCTAATAGCCCAATAGGCTTTATGTTCTAATTCTACCGGGGGGTGACAGGATTTTCCATAAATGAGCTTAAATGGGGTCGTCCCTATGGGAGTTTTATAAGCAGTTCGGTATGCCCATAAAGCTTCTGGTAGTTTCAATGACCAATCTTTCCTTGAAGTGGCGACCGTTTTCTCTAGTATTTGCTTGATTTCTCTGTTAGAAACTTCCACTTGTCCACTGGTTTGAGGGTGGTAAGGTGTTGCTATCCTATGTCTCACTCCATATTTAAGTAGTAGTTTTTCGAGTACCTTGGATATAAAGTGCGATCCACCATCACTGACTACTATCCTTGGGATGCCAAATCTCGGAAATATTATATTTTTAAAGAGTCTAGTTACTACTCGGGTGTCATTAGTTGGAGAAGCTATAGCTTCGATCCACTTTGATACGTAGTCAACCGCCACGAGTATGTATTTGTTACCGAAGGAGGGTGGAAATGGTCCCATGAAGTCTATCCCCCACACGTCAAAAATCTCTACTTCCAAAATACCTTTTTGTGGCATCTCGTCACGTCTAGATATGTTTCCCGTGCGTTGACATCTGTCACACTCCTTAATAGCCGCATGTACGTCCTTCCATATAGTTGGCCAATAAAAGCCAGCTTGTAGGATTTTAGAGCAGGTCTTGGATGTACTTGTGTGTCCACCATAAGGCGCAGAGTGACAGTGTTGGATTATGTTTTCTACCTCTTCTTCGGGTATACATCGACGGAAAATACCATCGGGGCCTCTTTTGAAAAGTAAGGGATCATCCCAGTAATAGTGTTTTATGTCGTGGAAGAATCTTTTCTTCTGCTGGTAAGATAAAGTAGGTGGAACTATTCCGGCAGCTAAATAATTGACTAGATCAGCGTACCATGGTATGACAGATATAGCTAAGGTGGTTTCTACTTGCATGTCGGAGTTGTTCTCTTCCAAAGTAGCTATGAGTTTGTCATACGAGAAATCATCATTAATGGATGTTCTTTCTGGTTCAAGGTTCTCAAGTCTAGAGAGGTGGTCTGCTACTACGTTTTCAGTTCCTTTCTTGTCCTTGATTTCTAAGTCGAATTCTTGTAGTAACAAGATCCATCTTAGGAGTCTAGGTTTAGCATCCTTTTTTGTTAGAAGGTACCTGATAGCAGCGTGATCAGTGTAAACTATTATTTTGGCTCCTACCAAGTAAGAACGAAATTTATCTAGCGCAAATACTACTGCTAGGAGTTCTTTCTCGGTTGTGGCATAATTCATCTGTGCTTCATCCAGGGTTCTGCTAGCGTAATATATAACATGAAGCTTTTTATCCTTTCTTTGTCCTAAAACAGCACCTACAGCATAATCACTGGCATCGCACATTATTTCGAAAGGTTCATTCCAGTCTGGTGTCTGCATAATGGGTGCGGAGATCAATGCTTGTTTGAGAGTTTGAAATGCTTTTAAACAGTTATCGTCGAATATGAATTCCGCATCTTTCATTAATAGTCCGGTTAAGGGTTTAGTTATCTTAGAGAAGTCTTTGATGAATCGTCGGTAAAAACCGGCGTGTCCTAAAAAGCTTCGTACTTCTCTCACGGTTCTTGGGGGTTGAAGATTTTCGATTACCTCTATTTTGGCTTTGTCTACTTCAATTCCTCTGTTCGAGATGATGTGTCCTAAAACAATTCCTTCTTGTACCATAAAGTGGCACTTTTCCCAATTAAGTACTAAGTTTACTTTTACACATCGCTCAAGAACTCTTTCCAGGTTTTCAAGGCATTCTTCGAAACTTTGTCCGTATACAGAAAAATCATCCATAAATACTTCCATGATGTTTTCGAGAAAGTCGGCGAAAATTGCCATCATGCATCTTTGAAAAGTTGCAGGGGCATTACACAGACCAAACGGCATTCGTCTATAAGCGAAGGTACCAAAAGGGCATGTGAATGTTGTCTTTTCTTGGTCATCAGGGTGAATTGGTATTTGAAAGAAGCCTGAATAACCGTCTAAATAACAGAAATGTGAATGTTTAGCCAATCGTTCTAACATTTGGTCAATGAATGGTAAAGGGAAATGATCTTTTCGGGTTGCTTTGTTTAGTTTCCTATAATCAATGCACATTCTCCATCCCGATTCGATTCGTTTAGTTATAGTTTCTCCTTTTTCGTTTTCAATAACGGTTATGCCTCCTTTCTTTGGTACAACGTGTACAGGACTGACCCATTTGCTATCAGATATAGGATATATAATACCTGCTTCCAATAACTTGGTTATTTCTTTCTTTACTACCTCACTTAGGATCGGATTTAGTCTTCTCTGGTGTTCCCTAGAGGTTTTACCGTCTTCTTCTAACATGATGCGGTGCATACAAATAGAAGGGCTTATTCCTTTAAGATCGGTTATGTGGTATCCTAGTGCGGTTGGATATTTTCTTAAGATATGTAGGAGTTTTTCTGTTTCGAGTCTTCCTAGATCTGCATTGACTATCACAGGTCGTTCAAGTTCTAAGTCTAGGAATTCATATCTCAGATTTTTGGGAAGTGTTTTCAAATCAGGGGTTGGTTTGTTAAGACACTGCGTAGGGTCCGGTGTTATTGCTAAGCATTGTTTAGATTTGTCTTCTAAAAGATAGTCTGATGATTTGTCTTCTCCTGACTCTGCTTCTTTTATGCATTCATCGATGATATCCATGAAGTAACATGTATCTTCTATTGCAGGTGCTTTCAAGAATTGGGAAAGAATGAATTCAATTTTCTCTTCACCTACTTCGAAGGTGAGTCTTCCTCGTTTTACGTCTATGATTGCACCGGCAGTTGCTAAGAATGGTCTTCCTAGTATAATAGGTGTAGTATCATCTTCTCTAATGTCCATAATTGTGAAGTCAGTGGGAATGTAAAACTGACCTATGCGTACGGGAACGTTTTCAAGGATTCCTACAGGATATTTGATGGAACGATCTGCTAATTGCACAGACATTTTGGTCGGTCTTAATTCTCCCATTTCCAGTCTCTTACATATGGATAAAGGCATAACGCTAATTCCGGCTCCTAAATCGCATAAGGCTTTGTCGATGACAAATTTTCCTATGTGACAGGGTATAGAGAAGCTACCCGGATCCTTGAGTTTAGGGGGCATGTTTTGGATTATAGCGCTACATTCGGCAGGGAGTGTAACGGTTTCGCTATCCTCAAGTTTCCTTTTATTAGAAAGAATTTCTTTTAAGAATTTAGCATATGAGGGCATCTGCGTAATAGCTTCGGTAAACGGAATTGTAACGTTTAATTGTTTAAGGAGATCGACAAATTTTCTAAATTGGCCTACATCTTTGGTTTTAACAAGCCTTTGAGGGTAAGGTATAGGTGGTTTGTAAGGTGGTGGAGGTACATAAGGTTCCTTCTTTTCTAGGGTATCCTTATTACTCTCTTCCTTTTCCTTAGGTTCACTTTCCTCAGTAGATTTCTTAGGGTTTTGGTTTTCTATCCTTGGATCAGACGGTCCTTCCACTTCCGTTCCACTTCTTAATATAATTGCATGAGCTTGGCTTCTCGGATTAGGTTGGGGCTGTCCAGGGAATGTACCAGTTGGTGCAGCAGTAGGTGCTTGTTGTTGAGCTACTTGAGATATTTGTGTTTCTAACATTTTGTTATGGGTAGCCAAGGCATCTACTTTGCTTGCTAGTTGTTTAAGTTGTTCGCCAGTGTGTATGTTCTGGTTTAAGAAATCTTTATTGGTTTGTTGTTGGGAAGCTATAAAGTTTTCCATCATGATTTCCAAGTTGGATTTTCTAGGGGTATTATTGTTAGGATTCGGTTTCTGATATCCCGGAGATACAGATGGGGTTTGATTCGGAGACTGTCCAGGTGCGTATAAAGCATTATTACTCTTATATGAAAAGTTTGGATGGTTCTTCCAATTTGGGTTATAGGTATTCGAATAGGGGCTTCCTTGAGCATAGTTTACTTGCTCTGTTTGGATTCCAGTCAAGAGTTGACATTCCGCAGGAGTGTGGCCTTGGATTCCACAGACCTCGCAATTCTGAGTTATAGCAACCACGGCGGTTGGAGGTGATACGTTTAAACTTTCAATCTTCTGGACCAAAGCATCCACTTTTGCATTAACGTGATCAAGGTTACTTATCTCGTACATGCCAGTTTTCGGTTGAGGTTTTTCCACTGTTGTTCGTTCGGTTCCCCACTGATAGTGGTTTTGGGCCATGCTCTCGATAAGCTGGTAAGCATCAGCATAAGGTTTGTTCATTAGTGCACCACCTGCAGCGGCGTCTATTGTTAACCTTGTATTGTATAAGAGACCATTATAAAATGTGTGAATTACTAACCAGTCTTCCAAACCATGGTGTGGGCAAAGTCTCATCATGTCTTTGTATCTTTCCCATGCTTCGAAAAGAGACTCGTTGTCTTTCTGTTTAAATCCGTTTATCTGGGCTCTTAACATAGCTGTTTTGCTTGGTGGAAAATATCGGGCAAGAAAAACTTTCTTCAACTCGTTCCATGTGGTGACTGAGTTGGAAGGGAGAGATTGAAGCCATCTTCTAGCGCTATCTCTTAATGAGAAAGGAAAAAGACGAAGTCGAATTGCCTCTGAAGTGACACCATTAGCTTTAACAGTATCAGCGTATTGGACAAATACGGATAAATGAAGGTTTGGATCTTCGGTAAGATTTCCAGAGAATTGGTTCTGTTGCACAGCCTGCAACAACGAAGGTTTAAGTTCAAAGTTGTTTGCTTCGATTGCGGGCGGAGCAATACTTGAATGCGGTTCATCTTGCGATGGAGCGGCGTAATCTCTAAGAGCACGAGCTGGTTCTGCCATCTCGGTTAAAGAAGGAAAAATGTTTTTGATATCAGGAAGGTTTATAGGAGGGAGATTGTTTTCAACACGATATTCCCGAATTCGTCGTAAGACTCGGAGATATAGTTCGATATCGTTGATTCGTAAATAGAGCGGTTCGCCTTGAGAGCGAGTGCGTGGCATACAAATCAACGAAAGAAAGAATAGAAGGAAAAAGAAACCTAGTCTCTACAGCGTAACGGAAGAGTTACGATATCGATTGAATAAAAGTCCCCGGCAACGGCGCCAAAAACTTGATCGCTCGACTGTGTGAGTCGAGAATGGGATACAAACTGCAAGTGCACAGTTCTATCGCGTAGTTTTAAAAGATATCGATCCCACAGGGACTTATGAATCGATATACCGTTATCTAAGGTTACTTCGTAAAGCTAAGGTGAATAATAGTTGATTGTTTGGGGAAGGAAGCTAAAAACTAAACTAATATCTAGATTAAATATTAATAAAACGGATATCGGTATGTAGTTCGTCAAAACTAGGGAATCAATTCCTTGTCGGTCTCTCGGTCTTAAAATAAATCGTTTCGATTAACTTTATTGGTTAAAGGTTTTATCTCAAACTCTCGCTCTGTTGAAGAAACCATGATCTTATATTAATGTAGCTGTCACTTATAATTAAGTCAAAAATCATATTTTGAAAACAATAAAGTTGCAGAAACTCTTTTTAAGAAAATACTGACCGTTTTAAACACCCTTATCTCAAACTCTCGCTCTGTTGACTTAGGTTATACAATTAAATCTAAATGCTTAACTCTCGTCCTCACATTCAATCTTTAAAAATACTTTTTGGAAAAAGTCAGAATTTAATTAATTCTAAAACTTGCTCTCGCCCTGAGATAGACTTAATGACTAACTTACACTGTCCAGTTAAAACCTCAAACTCTCGCTCTGTTGGTTTCAACTTCTTTATGTCTTTTACTTTTGTAAAAAATCTTGTTATTAAACCTGTAAGTTAAGACCATAAAAAGATTGATTCTAATTTTAAGTTTGAATAGACCGACTTAGTCTTGATCCCTTTTTCTGCTTACTTTACATACCGATACCTAGGCGAATTAGCCAGACATGCTAACTAAATAATAATTATTATCATGCATACACAGATTCATTTCAGGCAGACAATGTAAATAAACAATAGAATAAAACATTAAATATTAAATAACAATTAGAGAACCTGAATGCGTAATACAATGGTCTTGAACACTCCACCACAAGCCGGTAGGATTTGTTCTTCGATTCTTCAATTAAACAGTAAATTAAATCAAGGAAATAAAAAAAACTCGAATATAACGTAAGGTTAAATCCGGTATAAAGTTGCACAGTAGTTTCCGGTGTAGAAACTACTACGCGAAAAATATCTAAAAGCTAAAAACGGGGAAGATAAATTGCAAGGGGAAAAGAAAATAAAACTTGCAAAAGAAATAAATAAAATAAACAATATTAATTCTGCTGGAAAAAGAAAACTAAGCAAAAGCTTGAACAGAAAATCGGCAGAGCTTCGGTGTGTGTAAACGGCAAAGAGAGGAGAGCAAACGAGAGGGATTAGGGTAGCTATTTATAGTAGTGCTACTAACTGCCTTTTTCTTCTTTTCCACGAGTCTTCAGCGTGCTAAATTCACGGCTTGGGAATAGGACACGAAGTCCTCAACGTTACTTCCATTCTTCTGAGAGCGTAACTTGCGCCAAAAAGCTAGTGGACTGGTGTGACGCTCGTCACACCATGTGTGACGTCCGTCACAAGGCTACTTCGCGTGACGCTCGTCACGCGTCCTGTGACGTCCGTCACAGGCACAACATTGGTGACTTGTGCGCTTTGGGCTGGGCTTTGGCCTTTGGTTCCTTTTCTCTCCTTTTTGTTCCTTTTTACACCTCCTTTTCTTCTTTTCTTCACTTTTGCTTCAAAATGGGTACCTGATATAAATAGAAGAGGAATACTGCATAATATCTGATAAAAGGAGATAAACTAGCGTAAATGATAATATAATTTAATTGAATTAAGTCTTAAAAAGCGATATAATTTCGCGTTATCATTCTCAAATCCGCAACATCCGGAACACAAACTCGATCACGACACCTCATATACCATTCTCATCAATCCGAAAATCACCACCTTTGTCTTGATTAATCAATGTCATAACATCGACTAATTTCAAATCTGACTTCTAACCTTCTCTAATATCGTCAAGAATGCCACACGTAAGCTTCAACACACCAAGCTTAACACACGAAGGCGTCGCTTCCCAAACCAAACTCAAATCTCTAAATTGCTCCAACAGTTCAAACTCTCGAATCATCAACATAGACATGTGCAATGACTTCGTACTCATTGCATCGGCTACAACATTCGCCTTTCCAGGATGATAATTCAAACCAAAATCATAATCTTTCAAGAATTTTAACCATCTCCTTTGCCTCATGTTCAATTCTTTCTGATCGAACAAGTACTTCAAACTCTTGTGATCACTAAACACATCAAATCGCGATCCAAACAAATAATGTCTCCAAAGCTTCAACACAAACACAACGGCGGCCAACTCTAAATCATGCGTCGGATAATTCCTGTCATGAACTTTAAGTTGCCTTGAAGCATAAGCTACCACTTGCCCTTTTTGCATCAAAACACCTCCTAAACCCAACAAAGAAGCATCGCAATACACAACGAAAGTTTCTAACGGATCCGGTAAAATCAAAATAGGAGCCGTAGTCAATCTTCTCTTAAGCTCTTGAAAATTCGCTTCACACTGCGAAGTCCAAATGAAAGCTTGACCTTTCCTAGTCAACTGTGTCAACGGTAACGACAACTTAGAAAATCCTTCAATGAACTTCCTATAATAACCAGCCAAACCAAGGAAACTTCTAATCTCAGCAACCGACTTAGGAGCTTCCCACTGAGATACAGCTTCAATCTTCGTAGGATCCACAGAAATACCACCACTCGAAATCACATGTCCAAGAAAACTTACTTCACTCAACCAAAACTCATATTTGGAGAGTTTAGCAAACAACTTCCTCTCTTTCAACACCGATAACACAACCTTCAAATGCTCGACATGATCCTCTTTACTCTTGGAATAAATCAATATATCATCGATGAACACAACAACAAACTTATCCAGATAATCATGAAAAATTCTATTCATATACTCCATAAACACACCAGGTGCATTAGTCACACCAAAAGGCATCACGGAGTACTCGTAGTGACCGTACCTTGTCCGAAAAGCAGTCTTTTGAATATCCTCAGCCTTTACACGAATCTGATGATACCCAGACCTCAAATCAATTTTGCTAAACACACAAGCTCCAACCAGCTGATCCATCAGATCGTCAATCCTCGGAAGTGGATACTTGTTCTTAATCGTCACTTTATTCAGTTGTCTATAATCAACACATAATCTCATATAACCTTCTTTCTTCTTGACCAACAGAACAGGTGCACCCCACGGCGACACACTAGGACGAATAAACCTCTTCTCAAGCAAGTCTTCAAGTTGACTCTTCAACTCTTTCAACTCAGAAGCAGACATTCTATAGGGAGCCATCGATACAGGACTAGTTCCAGGAACTAAATCAATCGAAAACTCAACCTCACGTTCCGGCGGTAAATCACTTATATCTTCCGGAAATACCTCCGCAAACTCACAAACTATTGGAAATTCTCCAATCGTCCTCTTCTCACGAATATCCAAAGTTGCCAACAACATAAACAACTCGGCACCATCTTGCACCAATTCATCAACTTGCTTAGCAGACACAAACCAATCTTCCTTAGCACCAACCTCAGGAAAAATAATTGTCTTATCAAAACAGTTGATATACACCTGATTAACTTCTAACCAACACCATCCTCGAATCCGACCTCTCTTCGGGTTCAGGAAAAGCACAACATTCTCAAAACAGGTTAACTAGCCAACACTGCACTCTTGCAGGCAACAACATAATGTCCAAGCTTGATACAATTGGAACATCCAAGAGAAGCAGAAGCTTCTCCCCCACTTATTTCACTCCTAACTTGCAATAGAGAATAAAACAAGCATCGACAGTGTTCTCACACACATGTCGCATACTAGGGAACAAACATAATTAAACAACTTGGCCAGACGGACCGACCTGCTCTGATACCACTAATGTAACACCCCTTTCTACCCCAAAATACTTAACATAAAATCAGAGTAAATAAGCACGCATATAAACAAAAGGGCGTCACATCGACGTTTTCAAAACTAAAAGCTTTCAAAAACCAACATCATTCATCATCACTATACAATACACCTGGTCATTTAAAATAACACATTTCACTTATCATGAATATTCAAAAATATGCGTTCGCAGCGGAAAATAATGAATACTCATTTATTTCATAAAATGATCCATGTCCCATACCATGATCATCTCTCAATAATCACCTCAAGATAAAATAAAACAAGTAATAACATAATGCATATCCAAATAAGATATGAGTTCAATACTACTAATCTACCCAGTGTTACATGACCAGAGCATTGACTCACTACCTAGTCTCCAAACTAGAATACGGAAGCTCTCCGGTTAAATTTCGAATGAGCTACCTTCCACTTACTTCAGCAATACTACTCCTGAGTATCTACACGATGCCGTGTAAAGCATCATTCCAACAGAAGGGTGAGAATTCAAATCATTATGAAGAAGTATAATAAAGCACAATGATTAAATCAACAATTAAACGAATCCATCACACTTCATATAACCATGTAAATAATATTAACCAATATTTATTTCACATGTTTCAAGCCCACATAAAACTCAAGGAGTATAATCTTCAAACCCAATATTATATTCCCAAAAATACACATAACTACAATTATCACATAATCATATATTTTGCTAATTTATGTATCCAAACATCACCAAATTCAATTACCATATCTCATACACACAACAATGCATACACTCAATTATCACATAACTCTAATGTGACTCAATGCAAGACATGTGACTCTATGCATGTGGTGCCGCAATGTGAACCCAACGTTTCACCGCTTTCCGATTCAATATCTAGGATCCAAGCCACGCTTCCGATCCGGACAAGATCAAAGCCACTACGTCTATTTCCAATTAAGGATCAATGTCTACTACGCCTATTTCCAATTAAGGATCAACGTATGTTACGTCTATTTCCATTCAAGGATCAACGTCTACTACTACGCCTATTTACAATTAAGGATCAACGTATGCTACATCTATTTCCATTCAAGGATCAACGTCTACTACTACGCCTATTTCCAATTAAGGATTAATGTATGCCATATCTATTTCCATTCGAGGATCAACGTCTACTACTACGCCTACTTCCAATTAAGGATCAACGTATGCTACCATGTGAACCCACAGTTTCACCGCTTCCACTATGAAGTCGACCATGCCATGAATGAATGTACAAATACCAACACATATGCAACTAAGATCATCTCTACCATCTTAACATTCCACATATCACCATAATTCAACTCTATGAATTATCCATCAATTGTACATATACACATTCATAACGATATATCATTCACAAATATAGGCTAATTATCAAATACACACACTTAGATTTCATTCCAAATTGAATACAACTTTTAAAATCTCAATTTTTCATTTTTCACAGCAAGTAACCGGTTAACGCTCGGCGGGTAACCGGTTAACATAAAACAGAATTAATTTCCTGCGCAGATTTTCAAGCAAGTAACCGGTTAACGCTCGGTGGGTAACTGGTTAACACAAAAACAGAATCAACAGATTTTTAAGCAAGTAACCGGTTAACGCTCGGTGGGTAACCGGTTAACACAAAAACAGAATGCAGAATTTTCTGCGTTTTTCATCGTTGGAGGACTTTCGGACCTCCGATTTCGGTTCCGTAAAAAGCCAAACGTTCAGAAAATTATGACTCATAAGTATATAACATTAATTTACAGTTTTAACACAATCAAATCACCACAAATCAAGAATACTCATCAAAACCTAAGAATTCCAAAACCATGCAAATTAGGGATTTCAACCTAAACATATTTCTACCCATTGACCCGATCATACTAACCCATAATAATAAGGATTCTCCCCCTTACCTCTTCAATTTTCTGGAAACCCTAGCTTCTCTCTTGTTCTTCCCCTCTTCTCCTTACTTTTCCTCTTCTTTTTCTCTATTGCCTTCAAATGATCAAATGAATCCTAATTCTCACTCTCCTCACCTCTTATATACTAGTATTCTATTTGGGCTTAAAGCATGATACCTCTAATTTAATTAATAGGTCCAATAGGCCCAAAAACACCCGAACAAAAGAAAGTTAGGGCAAAAAAAGTGTTAAAACACTTATGGCTATAATAATAGTTAGACTATAATAATGGTTAAAATCTACAAGAATCCCCAGCAGCGGCGCCAATTTGATCCGGTGTCGCGCGCAGGTCAAAACGAGTGTTTTTCAAAAACGTAGTACGACGATAATTTTAACTCGGATATCGTTCTCACAAGGATTCTTGATTATTATTATCCAAAGGTAAATCAAATTAGGGGGGGTTGTTTGGTTTGTTGTTCAATTAAGAAAAAGTGATTATTAAAAGCAATTCTTGAAATAAGCTGTTATGAAATAAGTGATTATGAAATAATTCAATCTACCGATTCAGTTCCTACTATCATCGATTAATATAATTTTAATACCCTAAGCGAATTGTCTATTCCTATTTGGATACAAACTCAATGACAAGCGCGGTGAAGTTTGTGAGATGTATGATCCTATTGCCCGAATTAAGCAAACGTGACGTGCCTATGTTAGGATCATACAATCAACCAAATTGAATCAATATATTTCATGCAATCGAATTAAGCATACAAGAACACAAAATATCATTGAAAGGAATTAAACTAAAATTAACATTATCATAATCTCAAGTTTTTGAACCTGAATTATGGCAGATCGAATTAGAGGGATTAGTTCTCCATGGAATTCATACAAGCTTTCAAATTTTCGTGAATAGTGATACCATATACTCTGTTCGGCTGCTTAGGTTATAGGAAAAGTAGAATAAACCTAATTTGGTCAAAACATAACCCAGACCCAAACTAAATAACCCACCACAAAATATAAATCTAGTGTTGAAGGCTTCAACGGATTTTTCAACCATGCTACAGTCCAAATTATCTTCTTACTTTTTCATGAAAGTCGTAGCTCTTTCTCTTATCTTTCCAACGACTGGTAGCACGCCTCGATCCGATACTCCTAGCTCCAATTATGAATTTATTCGTGCAGACTGCTAATGCTGAAAATAAACTGCGAGAGACAAATAAGTGTAAAAATAAGACAAATTATAAAAAACACATTAAAAGGGAAAAATAACCAAACTAAAACATGGAAATGCATAAGTATAAATATAGAAGAATGTGCATCAAAATGCACTGATCAAGGTGCCAATTGGATTGGCTAGGGCACATGCCCTAGCCAATCCAATTGGCGCCCATGAGTATTTTTACAAAGGAGGCGCCAATTGGATTGATACCTCAGTGTAAAATGCAATTTTTTTGTTATAAATATATGTGTTGTGCGAGTCATTATTTCACATCTCATTTAATTATTTGGAAATCATGTTTGGTGTTCGTCGCCGATACGGAAAGGTGATTTATGTGAGAGACAAACCTCAGATGCTGATGCTCTTCTGGAACATCACTATGTTCAAGCAACTGAAGAGGGAGTTGGTTCGCTGGTTAGATGGAAAAATACCAGAAGGGAAAAAATTAGAAGTATTGAGAGACTCGACAGTATCTTTGGTTGAGTGCGAATGAAGACTGATAAGGATGCTAGGGAAATGATGTTCGGTCGAGATGACATCAATTTGATTGTTGTAATCAGTTAGAAATATTTTTGTTTTCAGTTAGCTTATTTTGTACTGATGTTTGTTGTGAACGTCGTTGTAACAAAAACTTTATGATATATAATGATTGAAGGTTACAGAAATACAATGTTACAAAAAGCTTATGACCCAGATGATGCTCCTCGATTGGGACAGTTGTTCTTGTTGTGTCCTGGTTGACGATAGATACTACATAATCTTATCATTTTATATGTCGAATCCATTTATGTCCTGATACGTGTGTTGTTTGGCCTTTATTTTTTCTTTCTACGCATCTCGTCGTTGTGCCAAACTATATCACCTTCATATGGAGGCCAGTATTCCTCCATTGGTAGTACTGAGAAGCTTTTATTATATACATTCATGACGGTGACTGCCTTGTACACATCAGATAAATGGTTGGAAGCGTCTTGACGAGTATATATGCATGCTGCAATGACATTGGAGCAAGGAATGCTGAAGGCCTAGAATTTTCCACAGTCTCACCAACTTCTGTTTAGCCTAACAGCATAGGCTAAATTTGGTCTCCCCTCGTTGTGGTCCATTGTTTCCTGGACGTTGAAATTTTGCCTATGACGGTCAAAGACTATTACAACATGTATGCTAGCTTTGATTCTCTCCTCTTTTATGACTTTCCTGCAACACTCACTGAATACTTGCCCAGAGATTAACACCGCACTCCATATTTCACATCTGGTTGCGAACGTAGAAGCCAACCTATAATAGGTCGATCTTACCAAGGCGGTTAGTGGCATATTTCTAATTCCTTTGAATACCCGGTTCATGCATTCCACAGGGTTTGTTGTCATGTGGCCTCATCGACAACCTCTGTCAAATTCCCTTGTTCACTACTCTACTGGTATGTTATTTAACCATCTCCTTGCGTCTTCATTAGACAGTCTAATTTCATCATGATAATATTGAAATGTCGGCTGAGTTAGAGCATACCCAACATTCACAACCTTCTTGCGAAGATTCTTATCTTTTATTGCACGCATGAAGTTTTGTGCAATATGTCTAATGCAATAGACATGGGTAGAAGGAGGATCATGCCATTCGTTGTCATGGTTATTGTAGGCACTCTCAATGGCAGCATGTCTATCAAAAATCAAATAGAGATTGGCTTGTGGAGCCACATGCATTCTGAGATGTCGAAGAAAGAAACCCCACCCACCAGCCGTTTCACCTTCAACCAGAGCAAAGGCAATGGGAAAGACATTGTTGTTGTCGTCTTGTGCAACCGCCATAAGCAAAGTACCCTTGTATTTGTCGTATAATCAAGTGCCATCAATTTGAATAATAGGTTTGCAGAATGCGAAACCTTTGATGCATGGGTCAAACGCCCAAAAGAGACGGTGAAAGATTTTATTACCTGTAACACAGGTTCCATCTGGTGTCATTGCTGGAAATGTCTCCATAATTGCCACAGTTTCTGGGACATATGTTTTTAGTGCCCATAAAAACCGTGGCAATTCTTTGTATGAACCCTCCTAGTTGCCGAATACCTGTTCAACAGCCTTTGTCCTCGCAATCCAGGCTTTCTTGTAAGATGGGGTGTAATTATATGTTGTTTTGATATGGGATATAATTATGCTCACCTTCATTGATGGGTCTTTATTAGCCAACGGCAGAATGTCTTGACATATCAATGCAACGCTTAGTTTACGGTGATCTTGTTCAACGTTAGTTGCAATGCAACTGTGAGGTGGGTCTATTGAAGCGATCTTCCAAGATTCGTTTTTCTTTTTGTAAGACGCAGCCAACCGAAACTTACAAAGGATGTTACGACATTCGATGACATACCTTCTCGAATCAGTGTGTTTCATTGTAAAATCAGCAGAGTTGTTCATGTGGAATTTTTTTATAGCTCGCACACATTCTTCTTTGGTACAAAACATGTCTCCCACCTTTAATTCGCCTTCTGATCGTGGATACGGGTTATATAAAACATGGTTGGATGTTTCATCGTCATGCAGATCCATCTTTATCATATGTTGAGGCTGATTGTTGACATGACTATGAGGTATTGCCGGTGGTTGATCATCATCTTTAATGTCGTTGTTCAACATGTGATCAACCTATATCTCGATCTCCTCTTCTTCTTCATCAACGACGTCCACTTCTGCTTCTGCTTCTAGGTTGACATCATTTGACCATTGTGGATCAAATTCACCAGATTCATCTTGACTAGTTATTTAAGACTGCTGAGATGGTATACATGGTTGAAGAGTAATATACAACTCAATACAGTTGCAGCCTAAATGTTCATGGATAACAAACATGTATTCAACATCTTCATCGTCCTGTACCTTAAGCGGGAAAAACTTGCATTGTCTGTTCTTAAAAAATATTGGATTTTGATACGTGATCTTTGACACAATACCCGATCCTATACAGGATTGTATTCTTTTTTTCAAATGCAAGAAGGTTGCATTTCTCTTGATCGTAAGTCTAATGGTATCGGTGTTTCGAAAACAAAAACCGTATAACTCAGACTCGTATGTTTCACTGTTGCAGTGAACGTTGACACTGTATTTTGGTGAATATGACATTGTGCAAATGAAAACTATTTTCTTGCTGCAGATGAATGTGGGTTGAATCTTGGATGTTGATAGTAAGACACTTAAATAGGTGAGTGATGTGTCTCACATGCAAGCTAGTTCAAAGTGATGTTTCGCACATGCAAGCTAGTCCGAAATGATGTGTCAACCATGCAAACTACTCAGAAGTGACATGTTCATCATGCAAGAGAGAGGACATCCACGTGTCAGACATGCAGACACACACTCCAATTGAAGGTAAGGTTATTAATGGTAAAACCAACTATGCAAATTCAATTTGCATGGACCTCTTGGAGACTGATTTGTTAGATGATAACTCAAGAGGTCAAGGTATACTCCTTTCATGCCTTAAGTCGTACTATAATAGTTTATACTTAGATGAGCATTCTACCGAAGATGCTCAAATAATAAAAACTAGGTGTTACATTATGCTTTTAATTGGTTCTTTTTTATTTCCCGAAGGTAGTGGTTCTAGCATGCATATTATGTATTTACCTTTACTTAGACATGTAGATAGAATAGGAAGTTACAGTTGGGGATCTGCTTGTCTAGCCTATCTCTATAGCTCCTTGTGCAAAAACTCACAGAAAGACACATTTACATTTTCCGGATGTGCTGTTTTGCTCCAAGCATGGGGTTGGTCAAGACTACCGTCCCTAGCACCTGTCAACAACAACCCTTTCACATTCCCGTATACGCAAAAGTAAGTTGTTTAAATTGCTATATATTTACTTACTTCTTTAAAGATTATTATCTCTAACTAATATTTTTACCTTTTTGGTGTAGATGGTCTGCACGTGGTATGAGTTATAACAGATGTCCTAGACATTGTATTACTCAGTATCGCAATATGTTGGATCACCTTTGACCGACAGGCGTAAGGATAATAACCTCATTATTTCATTATAATTTGTTAACTTCTTCTACCTAGATTATAATCCTATTTTCTTTCACATTTCAGTTCATTTGGCATCCATACCTTAATTTGGATCATGACCATGAGGTCAACGTTGAAGACGCGACCGTATGGACTGCATGCACACTGATAATACGATTCACAACTGTGGAGATGCACAATAATGATCGTGTGAAGTTGCAGTTCGGTAGGCCCCAAAACATCCCAGATCCCCCAGCAAACCTAGGAGAATGGCATCTGCGCAAAGTTAACGACCAATGGAACTTCAACCCATGGCAAAGCTTCGCAAGATCGGAGTGTCGCAAATGGAAGCACCGCCATGACCATGTCTTAATTGACGCAGTCATGCCAAATGAAGAAAAACCAAGTCGTACTTATATGGCTTGGTACAGATCGATTGGTTTTCAGTTCATCGCCGAGGATATGTACATGTACGACCCACGCAAACAAACTTACACACCTGACACCTCAACATCAAACCCCTAACAACATTGTCAGACCGGATATACACAACCCCCTATCCGTCAAATATTCCGTTCAACCAACACACAAACATACAACCAAAATATGCCATACACCTAACCCTAATACCAAGAGCATACCCCATACCACCACCAATAAATTGACCATCAAACTAAGACCCAACATCGCTTCTCACCCACCATATCACCCTACCAACGCCGCCTTAGCCAGAACACCCAACGATCATTCAACACCAACCGCCCCTCTTCCTACCATAGCCAAGAAGCCTAAACCTCACAAAACCAAAACCTCTAACAACCTTATCTATACCAAACACCCTAAAAACCTTTCCTCGACGCATCATTCACACCCATGTCTCCCTTCAACCATCTCGGTCGCTCACCAATGAGTCAACCATAACCCAACTACTCTGGCATGGGTCATGAACTTGGCTACGACGGTACACCCTCGATGCATACTGAAGACTATGCTGACTTATTTGACTACCTCAACATGCCATCTCCTGTAGTTGCTAGTGACACTCCTGGCCCCTCAGATGCTCAAACACCAGTAGTGAATCATCAACATGGGTTAGGGCCACGGGTTAGCGTAGTTAGGGGATGTGGGACAGGAGGTCGGCTAAGTGATCCCGGTTATACCCATTAGGCTTTTTTGTGTAATCGGAAAATTTTATTAATATCAACTAGTCTTATTTCAAAATTATGTATCACGTAGACCATTTAGTCAAAAAAATTGCATTTTACACTAAGGCGCCAATCCAATTGGCGTCTCCTTTGTAAAAATACACATGGGCGCCAATTGGATTGGCTAGGGCATGTGCCCTAGCCAATCCAATTGGCGCCTCCATTCAATTTTTAAGAGGAGTCGCCAATTGAATTGGCGCCTCCTCCTAAAAGTGAGGTAGTTTGGGTTTTTTTTTAAACCAGGGGTATTTTGGGAATTTCCTTGAAAAATGGGTTATTTTTGTAAAAAAAAACATATTTCTTGGTTTTGTTTGCCAATTTTAAACAATTTTTTATTGTTGTGATTCATCATGGAATTCAAACAAAAGAACAATATTTTCTTTATAAGATTTCTTTAGAATGATAAGGTTTGTGACTTGTTCATTGATAGAGAATCACCAAGGTAAGTACAACTATGGTGGAGAAGTTGAGACTTACAATACTTGAACATCAAGAATCTCATATACTTTATAGACTTACCACACATGTATGAATGTTATTCACTATTGGAGAATATAAAGATGAAATACTACTTGATATGGTGTCAGCAACAACATCAATAAAATCACAATCGTTTCACCAATGGATACTTATTATCATTTTAAAAATGTAAAATCACTCTGATTCCAGAAGAACATGATCAAGATCAAATTCTAGAAAAAAATATTAACTCAGGAAAAAAAGTTATGTCAATGAGAAAAAAAGAGGGAGTGATTGAAAGAATAAATATAAATGATAAGGAAGTGAAAATAAAATAAAGAAAAAATAAAAGAAAATTGTGAGAGAAATGAATATCAAATTGTCATACCCCAAATTTGCCCTATGACCTTTACATTTTCATCTGACTTCTCAATCGCATATTCATTTTCATATTCATGTCAAATTCATTCATGTACAATTGCATTCATCCAATTGCATAATTGATTCAGAGGACGGTGTTTATGGTACAAGTGCTGGACATCTCCTGTTGTGGTGTTCTCGAAAACCTAGCATGTGGTATTTTGGGTACTACATTGAATTTCGGTTTGAGATGCTTGTGGATCAGGTGGACTACATCATGGCATTGGGTCTGATTATGAACTGCAAGTGGGATTGACTAATCTTTTATAAAATTGGTCGTTTGGTATGGATTCGAGTCAAGGCTTTGCAAATCAGAGTCAAGTCAAACAATTCATTGTTTCATGCAAGTTTTATTCAAGTATAAATTCAGATGTTCAATACAAGACATGGTAGGAAGCTATTTATCTTTACAAAAACATCCCACTTTGTCACAAAAGAGTCCCAGGAAACCAAAATTACGTATTTTTTACATCATTTGACCCACCCCTAACTTTTGGTCAACTGTCGACTTTTCGGTCAAACGGTTGACCAAAGTCAACTGACCATACTAGACTCTATTCACTTCATTTCTCCATGAATCCTCCATGTTTAAGATTTTGCACCATGTCAAAGTCTTGTTCAATACCACACCATGAGTCAAACCTGTAAAATATACCAGATCACATACACAATGAGTCATATTCCCAACATGCCACAAAATAGAAAAAAAGATAAAAATACACTTTTTCATGTTGGTAACTGTCATACCCTAATTTTTAACCCTAAGATCCCACATACCATTGTTATCCTTGCATACAAACAAGGTCACCTCTTGGTCCCTCTCCCTCTCATCTTTGGGTTTTGCTTTTGTAGGGATCATCAAGCACCTCTTCGTTAATGTTTTACCTTTGTGTTTATATGTTCATTGCTTAACCATTAATCAAATATCAAAATATGTTTTCTTTAAGTTTTTTGTGCTAGGTAGGGCTTGTCATCAAGAGCATCAGGCATGATTCCTCCGCTAGGTTTTCTTTGATTCCTCAGCAAAGTATGCCAACCATTGATCCTCAAGGGATCTATCTTTCAATGAATGATCTCAAAGGTTCTAAGGCATCTTTCAATCTCATTTTGATCAAAAGTACATCAAAGTTTTGTGGTTTACTTCTCAAAAGAAAAGTCAAACGGTCATGTGTTTATTTCCATGCCTTCTTCAACAAGTAACTTCAAACTTTGAGAAATTCAATCAAGAGACATTGAAGGATGCCTTATTTTGAGTTCATATGATCATCCATGTACCTTTAAATGTAATAAAAGTCCAACTACACAAGCTTGTTCCAAGTGGTTTGACCAAAACATCAACATTTGAAGTCAAGGTTCCAAGGATCACAACTCCTTCAATTCTCAATATTTTTGAATTCTTCTTTTTGCATATGACTCTTATCAATATCCTGTATAACTTATCTTTACATGACAAGAGCCAATTATGCTTGAAGGATCATCAAAAGTTTGGAGATATTTAGGTCATTTGTGGACTTAGTGAAATTTGACCTATTTTCAAGTGACTTTTTCTCAACTTTTAAGATTCATAACTCCTTCAACTTTCAACTTTTGAGGCTGGTTCATTTTGCACAATGTCATTTATGATGCCCTCTATAAGTTTTGTTCAATGATCAAGTTCAAATTATGCTTGGACGACCATGGAATTCATTGAGACATTATAGGTCATTTTCAACCATTGAACACTTGAATTTTTCTAAGTTACATAACCAGTTTTTTATGTCAACTTCAACATGACATAACTTTGTGCTCAAGCATCCAAATGCAACCTTTCTTGGCACATTGTAATCTATTTTATGATGTCAACACATTGCAAAAAGAATGGGATCAAAAAGCTTCCTGAGTAGGATGCCCCATTTAGTTGAAATGGTGACTTGGAACTGAAGAAATCATCATTGCCCGAAATTTTAACTTCATTAATCTCAATTCCAAGCCAAATTAGCATGTGTTTTGGACCTAAACATGTTTAACCAAGTCTCCAGAAATTAATTGACCCTTGAAACGTATCATTTGGCTGAGTTTTGATGAGTTACAAGTCACACTTTTCTCACATTCTGATCAAATTCGTTTTGCACGAATTCAGCATCATTTCACACGTATTTGGATCCAAACACATTCCATATAGATAGAGGAAGCTACTGCATTCATTTCCAAGCTTTTGAGATCCAAGAAATCCCTGCTGCAACTTGAAATTTTCCAAAAAAACTCAACTATCGTGTTTTGAGTTCCAACTTCTTTCAACCCAATTTCTTGATTCCATTAGCATCTTCGGCATTCTTTGAAGCTTTCTGCAGCAATTCCCAAGCTCTGAGACCTTCTGAAGTGCTCTAGCCCGATCGAGCTTCATCAACTTCTGATCACCATTTGGACAAGGTAGTTTTGAGCACCATTTGAACTTAAGCAAGTTACCACAATGTAGTTCTTCACTCTCTGATGCTTTCCCCTAACTTATCTGATGTTGATTTATCATGTTCATCATTTAATTTTTATTTTTCGTGGTTTGCTTGCTTCTGAAACTTCTCTGAAATTCTATTTGCTCGATTTAGATAAATGAATTTGGAGCATAACATTGAATTCGGGATGAGAAGAGGATCACAATGATGGTGGTCTCATGTTCTGTATTTACCAAACGATGAAACTCTGGTGAGATACCACTGAAGAATATGACCGGAGTGTTCCAGATCGTCTGAGTTTGGCCACCCACGCTGGACAAATGAAATGTTTTCATTGGTTCATTTTGAATTGAATCTCGTGTGTTGGTTGTGTTGCATTCCATTGTGCGTCCTAACTTGAGGAGTGTTGGATCTGCCACGTCAATTAATGAGGCATGATCCAACACTCTGTATTTTTCTGATTTTTTAATTCTTTTTCTTTTATTATTTTAAATTGCTTTGTCTTTTAAAATTCATAGTAATTTCATTTTTAATCCAAAAAATCCCAAAATAATTTCTAAAATTCTACTTTATTTTTCTTCATCTGGTTTTTATTTTTTCACATTTTATTTCACTAATTTTTTTATTTTTCATGAATTTTCTCTTTTCTCCTTTGTTTTAATTGGTTTAAAAATACTTTTATGCATTTCTAAATTCTAAAAAATTTATTACATGCTTCTTATTTTATTTCCAACCTTCCACAATTTTCTTGGCCATTTATTGGGTGTTTTGAAAGACTTTATGGATTTTTTATTTTATTTCTATTTTAAAATTCATTTAAAAATACTTTTGGTGCATTTTCATTTCATTTGATTGCATTTTATATTTGTGTGACCTTTATGAACTTCTGCTGGCCTTGGATCATGATGGTTTAGATCATGAGTCTCATCAAAATCAATGGATCTTGGGTGTTGATAGGGTGAAAACCCTAATCCACCAAAATGGTTGATTGATTTTGATGATGACTTGATCAAACCTTTGGTCCAATTTGGGTGTGGCTTCTCTTGTCCCCTTCTTCTTCATCTCTTTCTTTTCCCCTTTGTTCAATTGGATAGCTTGTGTCCATCTTGTTCATGTAGTGTGGATTGGTGCTTGATGAACTTTCATCATTTCAAATTTACCTCCTAATTGATCATGGATCATTTAAGGTACTTTGGATTGATGCATAAGTTTGTCCTAAGTCTCATTAAGTATGGATTGAAGTAATGAACCATCCTTCTAGCCTTTGTGCTTGATCATTTCTTTTTTCTTTTTTTTTGTGTGGCGTGACTTTAGGAGAATGATTTACATATCATTTCTCTAGCATGTATTAACACTAACATTATTATTGACCGACCTCAAATAGTTGTGACTTCTACATAAGTCCAATTACAATTGCTTAACATAGCGCTAAATTTTTCCAGAAAGCAAATTCATTTTTATAAGTGAGATTGTAAATCTCATACTCCTCATGGTATTGTGTGAAAATATTGCTCCCTTTTTATTTATGAGAGTTAGTGGCATACTTGTTGATTTTATCCAAGTTGGATCCCTTCTCATAATGATGTATGGGTTCATGTTTTCATGCTTGTGGGTGAATAGTTGAGTGTTCTCCAAAGAATGACCAAGTCATCTTTCATTTTTGATCACTAACATCATTTACTAACATTTTATTGTAGTAACTTTTACTTCAATATCATTTACTTTATGCTCTTTATTTTATGACATTTACTTTATACTTTATGTTTAGCATCCCATATCATGTTATTTGTGATTATGTCACTTGTTTTTTTTCCATTTGGACTTTTCTTTCATTCCTTGTAAAAAAACATTAATAAAGAAAAACCCTTAAAAATGTTGATCCTCCTGGTTTATGGACTTAAGGTTATTATCCTTAGGTACAGGAAGAATGACCCGGTTGCACAGATTACTCATATCCATTCATAGACTTTAGTACAGTTCAAATCAAAACATCTCTTTTCAAATCTAAAAGCAAAATCAACTCATCAAATTCATTTTTGCCTTTGGGCATCTTTTTAAACCTTTTCAGAAAGAACATGTTACTTCCGTTCTGTCATACCCCAAAATTTACCCTCCATTTTCCTACCTTTTGTTTAGTTTCATTTGCATACATGGAATCATATCATGCATCATCATAACTTTAGCATGACCTATTACATTTGGTTATTGGCTCACAAGCATGGCTACATTATTTGTATGATCTTAACATTAGGGTTTTTTCACTTTGATTTACTCATCAACTAACTAAAGCATCAATAAGATATGGTACTTATTTGTTCATGTAGGTGATCAGCCTCAATTCAAGACAAAACAAAGGTCATTTTGTTCAAAAAAGATGCAAGTGTGGTTCATTGGTTCAAGGGTGGTTCATGTGTTTATTTCTATGCCATTTCACTCAATCTTTAAGTCATCTTCAATATAATTCAAGCCTTAATCAAGTTCTCTTCAAGGGATGCTCATTCCATCATTATTTTAGCTTGGGGTGCAAGAGAACTTCAAGTTGGGACAAGTTTGGTTGACCTAATTTGTAAGTATGGTTTACTTTTGGTCCAAACTGAAGGTGAGAAAAACAAGAAAGGGGGGTTTGAATTGTTTTGGAAAATAAGCGCTTTTTCAGAATAGGAACACACAAGATTTTATACTGGTTCGCTTATAACACAAAGCTACTCCAGTTCACCCGGCCAAGGTGATTTCGCCTTCAAAAAGGACTTAATCCACTAATCTTGAAAGATTATTACAACCAACGTCTAAGAGAAAGATCTCTTAGTCCTCCCAAGTATACAGACTGCGCAGAGTCACTTGAGGAACAATCAAGAACAATTTAGGCAAAACAGAGTTTGTAATCTAGAGTGCTTCTAGGATAAAGCAAATATTACAGCAATTTAGCAAGTAAAGGTTTCACGTTATGAGCAAAAGCTTGTGAAAGACTGAGAGAGAGAGAGAGTGGAATATTTCTGTGCGTTCCGGTGTCTCTCAGAGAGTTTGCCATCCTTTATATAGAGGTGAAGGAACCGTTGTAGTGATGGCAGAATATTTAGCTTTGATTAGAGTTTAATGTCATTACTTTTGTGTTTCTTGCCATAGCAAGTTTGTCTCCTTGAATAACTTTTTTCCAAATATATTTTCTTTCCATTTGAAGTTGTAGTTTTCGTTACTCTTTCTGGATAGGGAGATTCTTCGTCAGAATTTGTGTTAACTCTGTTACTCTGAGATTGTGTGATGTAATCATCAGAGCTTCTGATAGTCCTGGTTTTTTAGATCATCAGCGTTGACTTCAGAGGAACTTGAGAGCTTCTGGTATCAGGATATGTTGTTTTGCTCAGAGTCAGAACTTCTAGAGCGCGCTTCTTCTTCAGATGCTTCTGATATTCTGATACTTTGTATCTGATTTGATTCTGTATCTGATAGAGCGATCAGATTTCTTTGTTCTTGTTCAGAGTCCTGCACACTTAGAAACTTTTCGTTAGAGTGCCCTTTTTGGTTTCATCCTTTGTTATCATCAAAATCCTGGAATCTGTTGTAGAACTATTTTTGTTCTTACAATCTCCCCCTTTTTGATGATGACAAAACAAACTTAAATGACAGATGAAACATTCAGATATAAGAGTTTATCAGATCAGATAGAAGTGAGCTCCCCCTGAGATAGGCTAGGGAATTCAGAAGTTCTTACCAGAGCTTCCAAGCAATGAAGTTTCTAGATACCTTTCTGCAACTTTCTAAGTCAAGGAGTGTTAGATAGATTTTTATTGAATAGTATGTTTGCAAAGTACTTAAGGATTTAGACAATTTTTCATCAGAGTTGTTTGATTTCTCCCCCTTTTTGTCAGAATCAAAAAGACTTAGTAAAAAATAATAAGCAGGAAGAAAAAATATATATATGTAGAGAAGAGCATAAGACATCGGAGACAAAACACAAAGGAAACAAGCAGAAGCAACAGGCAAAAAAAACAGGAAATAAGCCTAGGTGCCTAAGGGTTGGGAGGAGGAGGCATTCTCTGAAGCAGTTGAGTCAGCAGATTCTGGATGTTGATATTGACTGTGTCCTGTTGATCCAATCTGGCTCGGACTTCCTTCTGCTCTTTCTGAAGCTCCTCAAGGGTCTTGAGAACCAGAGGGGCAAATGTAGAGGACTCCCCCTGAGTCAGAGCATGATGTTCTTCAGTACGGAGAGCTTCAGCTTTAGCGGCGGCTTTTGCTTCAGCTTCAGCAGCAGCAGCATCAGCTAGAGCTTTGGCTTCAGCTTCCTTTACCCTTTGAAGTTCTTCTTGTCTTGCTCTTTCTTCTGCTTCCCTTCTGGCTTCTTCCTCAGCTTCTCTGGCTAAGAGCTCCTGTAGTCTTGCCTCAGCGTCTCTGATGAAGTCGTTTCGGACTTGCTCAGAGAGGTTTTTCAGCTTGAAGGCCTCAGAGGTCATCCAGCCAATAACTTTGTTCCAGTGTGTCCTAACAGAGGAAGGATCATCACTGATGCCAGAGTTGAAGGTCAGAGACTTGACCTTTTCCACTGATGCTCCTGCAAACAGCATAATTGCCTCTTCTAGGGTTGGCAGGGAGTGTTCAGCTTCAGATGGTGGCGGTGAGGAAGGGGGAGGGCTTAGGTTGAGAGTTTGAGGTTCAACGAAAGTGTTTGGAGGGGAAATGTCAGAGGTGTCAGAGGGTTGAACATCAGAGGGAGTGATGGTTGGTTGTTCTGTAGGTGGTGAGGTTACTTCAGGTTCAAGTGGATGTTGTTGTGGTTGTTGTGAGGCTAGGTTTTGAGTCTGAAGTTGGGCTAGAGTGGGAGAAGCGGGGTCATAGAATTCTGTGTCAGATGAGATGATACAGAAAGGAGGTGATTCTGGGGCTGAAGATGAGGAGGTGGTTTCATTCATTTGTCCAGCTTCAGATAGGGGTAAGGAGGTATTGGCGAGGTTAAATTTTGGGAGTGGTTGAGATGTTCTGGTTGTTGAAGGAGGGGTTTCATATGGGGTATATAGAGGTGTTGGTAGAGGAATAGAAGAAGCAAGTTGCTGTACAGAAGGAGCATGAGAGGCAGACTTACCAGAAGACTCATGCAGCGGTGCTGGAGGTCTTGATTCAGAGGATTCTCCTAGCTTTGCTTTCTTCGCCTTCGATGTCTTCTCAGATGGACCTCTTTTATGCCTCATGAAGTTGGGAGCTTTATCTGGCAGTTCGCTCAACTTGAATTCTGAGATATCCACTCCTTCATCCTTCAGACCTTGGAGATAGTGGAGGATTGCCTCTTTGGGTTCTTCCTTGGAGAACAGGTATAGACCATAGGGAATTTTCCTCTGATCTTTTAAGGCTTCCCAAGAGGTGTCCAGAGTAGGACTAACGTTAACCTTCTCCATAATCCCCATGCTCTTCAGATTCCTGGAGTTCAGAGGCTTTCCAGTGTCTATTGCCATGTCGTCCATGAGCCTGAGCTTTACCAGATGGTCCACGAGACCACTTTCTATCAGAACATCTGAGATGAGTCTTCCCAGAGGAATGTAAGTTCTGGGCTTCATGTGATTTCTGGTTTCTCGTACAGAATCTCTGAGGTATTTGAAGAGAAGTGCTGGGAGGCATAGCTTCAGACCTTTATGGATGCAGTACAGAATACATTTCTGATCTGTATTGATGTAATCTGATGAATTTGACACTGGACGATGATGGATTGTACCCAGAATGATCTTCAGCCAAACCCGGAGGTTTTGAAGTAGTTCCTTGTTCTTTGAGGGGTTGCCTTCTGCATTTTGTTTGAAGATTGTTGGATTGATTTCTTGAGATATGTATTTCGCCCTGGGGTTGATGTTGTAAATTCTTCTGCCTCCATCTTTCTCCATGTTTAGAAGAGCAGCGATGGATTTTTCAGTTATCACCATCTTTACTCCCAGAACATAGGAGACGATGAAGTTATCGTCAACATCAGCAAATCTCCAGAATTCTTTAATAAAATTTGGGTAAACTGGACCGTAGAGGCGTTTAAAGTAGTTTCCCCAACCTTGTTTGCGAAGTTCTTCAGTCAGGTCTACGCCATTTCTTCTCATGTTATCAAAATCCACCAGGGATTCACACAGCACTTCCAGTTTCTCAAAAGGCATTGCAAGATGAATATGGGGCTCACGATTAAGAATGTGAGGCTCCTTGTAGACTGGTGTTGTAACTACGCTGTAACCTTTGGAGTAGGGTTGCTTGTGCTATGAGCTGGGTTGCTAGAATCCATTTGCTGAGAGTAGTTGAACACAGATTGTTGTTGGGTATCCATGGTGTTGATGAAGAACTGAGATGAAGATGAACTGCTTGCAGAAATGCCTTGAGAGAACTGGGGTTTAAAGAGTGAGTGAGAGTGAAATGTGTGCAAAGTGAGAAGTGAGTGTTTAAATACCCAAAAAAAAGGCGCATGCAAAACGACACACAAATCAGAGTTTTAACACAAACACCAAGTTAGCACGTTTAGAGGGAGAAATGATTATAGCTCATAAATGATGTCTAATCCCAACAGTTTGCACACTGCTCGAGGAGATCTCAAGAGTCTGTTCTTTGATTACTGTTGGACAACTGTCTAGAAGTTCCAAAGTTAGATGCAAGTCACTCCACGTGTTTTGATTTATTTGATCTTCAGGAATACCAAACGATTGGTTCCTGGAGATTTCCAACTCGGATAACTTCGAACTGGGTAGAAGTATTAGAGTCAGAGGCAGAATCCATTTGTTTTATGTCAGAGTCTCATTTAACCACCTCAGAGGCACATTTTATTCAGGGCAGTTTTGAATGTTCAGATTTTCTAAGATAAAGAGGAATCTATCTTCAGCTAAGGGTTTAGTGAAGATATCTGCCCATTGATGATCTGTATCAATGAACTTCAATGTTACTATCCCTCTCTGAACATAGTCTCTGATAAAATGATGTTTTATTTCAATGTGCTTAGCTCTGGAGTGCAAAATGGGATTCTTACTTAAACAAATGGCAGCAGTATTATCACAAAAGATAGGAATGTTACTCTCAAAGATTTGCAGATCTTATAATTGATTCTTCATCCAGAGCATCTGAGTAGTGCACAGTGATGCGGAGATGTATTCTGCTTCTGCCGTGGACAGGGCGATAGTTGATTGCCTTTTTCTTGCCCAGGATATCATATTGTTTCCCAAGAGCTGACAATTTCCAGATGTGCTTTTTCGTTCCAGTCTATCTCCTGCGTAATCTGCATCATAATAACCAGAAAGTCTATACTCTGATGTTTTCTCATACATCAGGCCCAGGTTAGGAGTTCCTTTCAGATATTTGAGAATTCTCTTAACTGCAGTTAAGTGAGTTTCTCTGGGATCTAATTGGAATCTAGCACAGAGACAAACGCTGAAGAGAATATCAGGTCGAGTAGCAGTCAGATAGAGAAGGGAGCCTATCATACCACGATAGAGCTTCTGACAAACCTTTTTACTGACTTCTTCCTTTTCAAGAATGCATGTTGGATGCATGGGAGTCTTTGCAGAGTTACATTCAGTCATGTAAAATTTCTTCAGAACATCTTTTATGTATTTACTTTGATGAACGTACGTGACTTCTGAGGTTTGGTTAATTTGAATTCCCAGAAAGAACTTTAGTTCTTGCATTAAGCTCATTTCAAATTTTGCCTGCATTAACTTAGAGAATTCTTAACAAACAGAGGCGTTAGCTGAACCAAAAATGATATCGTCAACATATATCTGGCATATCATGAGATCATTGTTAAGGTTTTTACAGAAGAGTGTGGAGTCAACTTTCCCTCTGATAAAATTATGTTCCAGAAGAAAGTTACTTAAGCGTTCATACCAAGCTCTGGGAGCTTGTTTAAGTCCATATAAGGATTTTTTAAGTTTAAAAACATGTTCTGGATAATTTTGATTTTCAAAACCTGGAGGTTGGTTGACATACACTTCTTCTGATATATAACCATTAAGGAATGCGCTCTTGACATCCATTTGATACAATTTTATAGAATGATTTATAGCGAATGATACAAGAAGACGAATAGATTCTAACCTGGCGACTGGAGCAAAGGTTTCATTGTAGTCAATACCTTCTTGTTGACTGTAACCTTGAGCCACCAGTCGAGCTTTGTTTCTGACGACTTCTCCTTTCTCATTCAGCTTGTTTCTGAATACCCATCTGGTTCCGATAACGTGAGTGCCTTTGGGCTTAGGAACAAGATCCCAGACATCGTTCTTTGTGAATTGATCTAGCTCTTCTTGCATGGCTAGAACCCAGTCGTTATCTTGAAGTGCCTCATCACAGAACGTAGGCTAGATCAGAGATACTAGTCCCAGAGGAGTTTCTTCAGAGGTCTTGAAGGTAGACCTGGTTCTGACAAGTTTGTCCTTGTTACCCAGAATCAACTCTTCAGATACGTTGAGGCGACTTTTAGCTTTCTTTGGGATTAATGGAAGGTTAATTTCTTCAGGATTTTGAATGGTAGTTGCTTCTGGAGCTTTGTCAGATCCTGCAAGAGTGATTTCCAAATCTGCAAAATTCTCAACTAGCTTTGACTTTTCAGGGTCAAGCTTATCGTCAAATCTGACATGAATTGATTCTTCCACAATTTTGGTTTCTGTATTGTATACTCTGTAGCCTTTAGAGCGTTCTGAGTATCCTAACATAATACCTTTCTGTGCTTTGGAATCAAACTTGTTCAGATGTTCTTTAGTGTTTAAAATAAAGCAGGAACATCCAAAAGGATGAAAATATGAAATGTTTGGTTTTCTTCCTTTACACAGTTCATAGGGAGTCTTTTCCAGAATAGGTCTTATGGAGATTCTATTCTGAATATAACACGCTGTATTTACAGCTTCGGCCCAAAAGTGCTTAGCCACATTGATTTCATTAATCATGGTTCTGGCCATCTCTTGGAGTATCCTATTCTTCCTCTCTACAACTCCATTTTGTTGTGGAGTTCTAGGGCAGGAGAAATCATGGGATATTCCATTAGAGTCAAATAATTCCTCAAAAAATTTGTTTTCAAATTCCCCACCATGATCACTTCTGACTTTTACGATTTTAGAGTCAAATTCTTTTTGCACTTTGGAACAGAAGCTAGTGAATACAGAGTGAGACTCACTCTTGTGCTTTAGGAATTTCACCCATGTCCAGCGACTGAAATCATCAACAATGACTAGTCCATACTTCTTTCCATTGACTGATGCTGTTTTCACAGGACCAAAAAGATCAATGTGAAGAAGTTCCAGAGGCTTAGAGGTAGTAACAATAGTTTTCTTTTTGAAAGATGTTTTTGAAAATTTTCCTTTCTGACATGCTTCACATAGAGCATCTGAAGAGAACTTCAGCTTAGGTAGGCCTCTGACTAACTCGAGTTTATTTAGCTGGGATAATTTCCTCATGCTAATGTGGCCCAAGCGTCTATGCCATACCCATTGCTCTTCGTGAACAGACATCAGACACTTCACATTTTGTTCTTTTAAATCAGAAAGATTTATTTTATAAATATTGTTTTTCCTCTTGCCTGTGAATAGGACGGAACTATTGTTTTGATTTATGGCTTTACATGTTTTTTGATTAAAGATTACATCATAACCGTTATCACTTAATTGACTTATGGATAACAGATTATGCATTAATCCTTCTACGTAAAGGACATCAGATATAGAAGGAAGAGTACCATTACCAATAGTTCCGGAGCCTCTGATCCTTCCTTTCTGATCTCCTCTGAAGCCTACGAATCCAGCATCTTTAAGTTCCAGGCTTTGGAACATAGACTTTCTTCCCGTCATGTGTCGCGAGTATCCAGAGTCCAGGTACCATGACTGGTGTTTGAACTTTGCTGCATAAGATATCTGCAACATAAAAAATCTTATCTTTTGGTACCCAGAGTCTCTTGGGTCCTTTATGATTAGTTTTCCCAAAGTTTCTTATCACTTTGGGTTTTCTAGCATTGTCAAATTTTTGCTCTTGTGTGTGTGTATAGTGATATGAAAATGGAGATTTAGTTTAATCACTGGTAGAAGTTTTATCTTCCTTAGGATCATACCCAATTCCTTTTCTATTGTTCTGACTGACTCCATAAATCATGGATGCCATTACACTCCTTCCTATCCCATTTTTCAGAAACTTTTGAAAGGTTTTTTCATATTTATAAATTATCGTGTTTGACGTTTGTGGAGCTTGAGATAGCGCTTCTTCCAGTTTTAAACAATTTTTCTTTGCTGCATCTCTTAGAGATGTCAAAACTTTGTTTTCATCTTTTAGTTCTAGAATTGTTATCTCAAGCTTGCCACATTCTTCAAATTTTTCTTCAAGGCAGCCTTTTATTGCTTTAAATTTTTGTTTTAGTTTCTGATATGAGCTAAGAGTTTCAGACAAGCATGATTCTAGGTCAGATCGAGAGAGTTCAGAAAATACCTCTTCTGATTCAGATTCTTCATCTGAAGTGTTCCTGGATGTGGTAGCCATGAACGCCACGTTTGCCTGTTCATCAGAGTCAGATTCTGATGAGTCAGACTCACTATCATCCCAGGTAGCCATCAATCCCTTCTTGGATCTGAGGGAATTCTTCTTGAAGCTCTCTTTTCTGGAACTGTCTTTCTTTAAATTGGGACATTCATTCCTGTAGTGACTTGTTTCTTTACATTCATAACAAGTAACATCTTTGTTAGTTTTACCTTTTGAGGTTGATTCTGATCGATCCCCTCTGGGTCTTGGTCTTCTGAAGTTATTGTTCCTCTTTTTCCAGAGTTGTTTAACTCTTCTGGTTAGAAGGGACAATTCTTCTTCATCATCAGAATCTTCTTGTTCAGAGTCATCAGCATCTTCTGTTTCGGCCTGGAAGGCTTTGTTTCTGTCAGATTTATGTTTTCCAGGTCTGGACTTTAATGCTACAGACTTGTTCTTCTTCTGAGGCTCATCTTCCTCTAGTTCTATCTCATGACTTCTGAGTGAACTGACAAGCTCTTCAAGACTGATGATGTTCAGATCCTTTGAAATCTTTAAGGCAGTGACCATGGGTCTCCACTTCTGTGGCGAACTTCTGACTATCTTTTTGACATGGTCTGCAGTTGTGTATCCTTTGTCTAGAACTTTGAGACCTGCAATAAAAGTTTGGAATCTAGAGAACATTACCTCTATGGCTTCGTCATCCTCCATTTTGAAGGCTTCATATTTTTGGATTAGAGCCAGAGCCTTTGTTTCTTTGACCTGAGAGTTTCCTTCATGAGTCATCCTCAGGGAGTCGAGTATGTCTTTAGCTGTTCCCCTGTTGGTAATTTTTTCATACTCGTTGTAAGATATGGCATTGAGAAGTATCGTTCTGGCTTTGTGATGATTCTTGAATTCTCGCTTCTGATCGTCTGACATTTGACTTCTGGGAACTTCAACTCCAGCATCTGTTACAGGAGGTTTGTATCCATCTGTGACAATGTCCCAGAGATCAGCGTCATAGCCTAGAAAGAAGATTTCAATTCTATCTTTCCAGTAATCGAATTTCTCTCCATCAAAGACAGGAGGCTTAGCATTGTAACTGTCTCTTTCATTTGTGTGGGCCATAGTTTTTCTCGTTCTGAATCTCTCTACACTGGTAAGTTTTTGATTAGAAAATCAATAACAGAGCCGAAGCTCTAATACTAATTGAAGGTGAGAAAAACAAGAAAGGGGGGTTTGAATTGTTTTGGAAAATAAGCGCTTTTTCAGAATAGGAACACACAGGATTTTATACTGGTTCGCTTATAACACAAAGCTACTCATGTCCACCCGACCAAGGTGATTTCACCTTAAAAAAGGACTTAATCCACTAATCTTGAAAGATTATTACAACCAACGTCTAAGAGAAAGATCTCTTAGTCCTCCCAAGTATACAGACTGCGCAGAGTCACTTGAGGAACAATCAAGAACAATTTAGGCAAAACAGAGTTTGTAATCTAGAGTGCTTCTAGGATAAAGCAAATATTACAGCAATTTAGCAAGTAAAGGTTTCACGTTATGAGCAAAAGCTTGTGAAAGACTGAGAGAGAGAGAGTGGAATATTTCTGTGCGTTCCGGTGTCTCTCAGAGAGTTTTCCGTCCTTTATATAGAGGTGAAGGAACCGTTGTAGTGATGGCAGAATATTTAGCTTTGATTATAGTTTAATGCCATTACTTTTGTGTTTCTTGCCATAGCAAGTTTGTCTCCTTGAATAACTTCTTTCCAAATATATTTTCTTTCCATTTGAAGTTGTAGTTTCCGTTACTCTTTCTGGATAGGGAGATTCTTCGTCAGAATTTGTGTTAACTCTGTTACTCTGAGATTGTGTGATGTAATCATCAGAGCTTCTGATAGTCCTGGTCTTTTAGATCATCAGCGTTGACTTCAGAGGAACTTGAGAGCTTCTGGTATCAGGATATACTGTTTTGCTCAGAGTCAGAACTTCTAGAGCGCGCTTCTTCTTCAGATGCTTCTGATATTCTGATACTTTGTATCTGATTTGATTCAGTATCTAATAGAGCGATCAGATTTCTTTGTTCTTGTTCAGAGTCCTGCACACTTAGAAACTTTTCGTTAGAGTGCCATTTTTGGTTTCATCCTTTGTTATCATCAAAATCCTGGAATCTGTTGTAGAACTATTTTTGTTCTTACACAAACCCCTTAACTTCTTCAATTTTCAACCAATTGACAAGTTTCTTTGAGCCCAATGTTCATAATGCATTCCTCTATAACTTTGATTCAAGGATCAAACACCAATTCAACCCCTAAGGACCTCAATTTTGGAAAGGGATAAGTTGTAAATTAGGCCAAAACCTTGTCATGACCCCCACTTGGAAGCCATGCCATTTTCAGCTTAAGCATCCTTTTGATCTAATTCCTTTTGCCTTTTGTTAAGCTTATGTCTAAGTTCATTTGGCCCAAGTTTGGATCAAAATGCACGAGGGAATCAAAAGTTATGGTGTCATAAACTTGGAGTATCAAGATTTCCCAAACATGCCAAGACTGTTTGATCAAATGCATGACCTAGAGGGCATGCCATGACCTCAACTTTCAACACTTTCCATTTTCACCTCAAGCCTCATCTTGATGTGGTTCTTTTTGCATTGCATTCATTAAAATGAGATGAATAAAAGGCACAAAGAAAATTACAAAACGCACGAGTGAATTTCATTTGGTCTAGCTCCAAACATGGTGTCGTGGACTTTGTTTTGCACAAAGCCCATATTTTGAAATTACAGGTCATCTTTCATTTTGGTACCACTTGCACATGTGAAACTTGTTTCTCGTGCTTTTCACTCCTCATCTCACACGAGTTTCATTTTTCAAATGTCAACCCTAGCTCACACGAATTCCAGATCTATTTGGCATGCGTGAGCTTCCCATTTCATTTCCTATAAATAGAGGAATAATTTTCCTTCATTTTCAAGCTTGAACAACCATAAACACCCTGCCTCACTTGAACCTGATATCACTCTAAAACTAGTTTATGGTTTATTTGATTCAAGCTCTTTCAACCTCAAATCTTTCCCCAAAAAGATTCATCGGTATTATCTGAAGCTAACTACATCATCACTTTACCTTGGAACCTCTTGCATCGTGTTTCCTATTTCTGCCATTGTTGACCTTCAAAGCTTCAACTAGAAAGGTAGCTACGAGTTAAATCCTTGAGCAAATAAGTTACTAGTCTCTTCGCATTTTTCCACTTATCAAAAGCCCTATATTACTGATAACACTAAAACACACTGCGTATTTAGCTCAAATTGCACATGTTTATTGTATTTTATTTGTCAATTTCTTGTATTATGCTTGTGTCTTGTTTCATTTTCAGGTAACAGTGTCCTAATAAGCCTCCAACGAAGAAACGACGTGAAAAGAGCAAAATCGGGGATTTTAATTAAAAATACACACATGGAATCCCACATGACGTTGGGCAAGGAGGGAGCCATGAGGTGTCATGGTTTGACCACGTCTCAACGGTCACAAGACCACGTCTCCCACTCTTTTCCCACATGGCAGGCTCCAAGTATAGATGGTGGGCACCATCTTCATGGTTTGACCACGTCCCAACGGTCAGAAGGTCATGATCTCCCTTTTTACACACATGGCGGGCGCCATGTAGGGGATGGTGGGTGCCATCTACCTTAAGGAAGATTTCGGTCAAGGCAGTTGAAGCACTCTCCCATGACTAGAGAAATTCTCTCACACAAATTTTGAATGGGCTGCTTGGACCCCAGGGCATTGCTACACTATAAATAGGTCTTGAATTCTTAGTTTTTGATCATCCAGTCTTAGTTTCATCATTATACATAAACTCAGTATTAAAAGCGATAATCTATCACATTGAGAGGTTATCGCACTATTGTTGTAATCGAGATTGGAGCACCGTAGCATAAAAGTTTATTTTCCTTTCAAATTTATCTTCAAGTCAGATTTACTTTTCGGCATTGTACCAGATTCAAGTCTCCGATTTGGAGCAGGTTTTTATTTCAATTCATAATTTATTATATATCGCATTTTCCTTACTTTATTTAAATTCCCGCACCGCTTTACATTCTTTATTTTCCTGTCCCGCTTTAAATTTATGTGCATTATTGCTCTGCTTTACTTTGTTTACTTTATCGCACGACTTACTTGTTTTTAATTCTTTTACCGCAAAAAGATTTGTCTTCGAATCGAACCTAAAAGTGACACTTTCGTTCTTTTGGAAACCAATCACACACTTATCACGTTTTAATCCCTAAATGACTTATTCTGCAAATCAATTATATGCAATGTTTACCATAGTCATGTCCAGCTAAATTTATTGTGCTGGGATGTGAGGATCGTCGTTTCGACGATACTCCATATGTTGTTTTTGTAGAAATACTTTAGGGGATGACTTTGATCTTAAACAATTTTTCTGAACTTAAATTGATCGACCATTACATAAATGGGATCGTGCTTCTATTTACGTAATATCCGTGATTACGTCGGGTAAGATCGAAACCCGTTCGACACTTTAGATAAAGGTTTGTTAGTTTTTAATTGATAAAAACAGCAAAAATGCTTTATTAATTAATTAGGAAATTTTGATATTATTAGAAGGCGATTGTAAAACTATTTTCGGACGCGTTTATAGATTTACGATCCGATTATCCGAGCGAAAGCCCGGAACCCTTTTAAGTCAAACTTTCAAATCAAAATCACTTTTCAATTGAGCTAAGAGTTTATTTCCTTAAAAACTGAGTTTACTACTTTAACATGGTAAGTGCCGACCATATGTGACAAATGGAAGGTATAAATTAGAGAGTAAAACTCAGTTCCAATTATGCTAACGCGACGATTCCTGTTTAATTAACTTTTATTTCAAGAAGAAAATATTGCCCCATAAGTGTTACTACTAGACAATATGAGTACTGTTAGATCGAAGTGAATCATATTCCAGTATTATTTCTCTGAATTCAATATTTGTTTTTATTTCCTGTATGCATTACACTCTGTTTCGATTAACCTTAGATATACAACGTAACAATAGTAATCGATAGATTGACATTGGTATCTGTGGATTCTGAGATTGTGGAAGTTGAGAAGAACTCATCCTGACATGACAGTGAAGATCAAAGAGGAAGTACAGAAGCATATTGATGCTGGTTTTCTTGTTACCTCCGAATATCCGCAGTGGGTGGCCAATATTGTTCCTGTTCCAAAGAAAGATGGAAAAGTCCTCATGTGTGTTGATTATAGAGATTTGGACAAAGCTAGTCCGAAAGATGATTTTCCTCTGCCACACATTGATATGCTGGTAGACAATACAGCTAAATTCAAAATCTTTTCGTTTATGGACAGATTTTCCGGTTATAATCAGATAAAGATGACACCTCAATATATGGATAAGACCACATTTATTACACCTTAGGGAACATTCTGTTATCGAGTGATGCCCTTCGGTTTAAAGAATGCTGGTGCAACGTACCAAAGATCTATGACCACTCTTTTTCATGATATGATGCATAAAGAGATCGAAGTTTATATTGATGATATGATTGCTAAATCAAGTGACAAAGAAGATCATATTAAGGATTTGTTGAAGTTATTCCAGCGTTTAAGGAAGTATAAACTCTGCTTGAATCCCAATAAGTGTACTTTTGGTGTTCGTTCAGGTAAGTTGTTGGGATTTATTGTCAGCGAGAAGGGTATTGAGGTTGATCATGTCAAGGTCAAAGCAATACAAGAGATGCCTGCACCCAAAACTGAGAAGCAAGTCAGAGGATTTCTCGGCAGCTTGAACTATATCTCAAGATTTATATCGCATATGACTGCCACAAGTGCGCCTATATTCAAGCTTCTTCGGAAAGATCAGTCTTGTGATTGGATCTAAGATTGCCAGAAAGCTTTTGACAATATCAAGGAATATCTGCTTGAGCCTCTGATTCTGTCTCCACCTGTTGAAGGAAGATCGTTGATCATGTATTTGACTGTGCTTGAAGAAAGTATGGGTTGTGTTCTTGGTAAGCAAGATGAATTTGGGAAGAAAGAATATGTAATTTACTACCTCAGTAAGAAATTCACCGACTGTGAGACTCGGTATTTTATGATTGAGAAAACATGTTATGCATTAGCTTGGGCTGCTAAGCGTCTGCACCAGTATATGTTAAATCATACTACTTGGTTGATATCCAAAATGGATCCAATCAACTACATTTTTTAGAAGCCTGCTTTAACTGGGAAGATTGCTCGTTGGCAGATGTTGTTATCTGAATATGATATTGAATACCGATCTTAAAAAGCAATTAAAGGTAGTGTCTTGGCTGACCATTTGGCTCATCAGCCTATCGAAGATTATCAGTCAGTGGAATATGATTTTCTTGACGAAGAGATTTTGTACTTGAAGATGAAAGTTTGTGATGAACCATTGCTTGAAGAAGGGCCAGAGTCTGGTTCCCGTTGGGGAATGGTATTTGATGGAGCTATTAATTCGTATGGTAATGGCATTGGGGCCGTGATTATTACTCCTCAAGGCACATATTTTCCGTTTACAGCTAGATTAACCTTCAAGTGTACAAATAATATGGTTGAATATTGTAACACCTCAAAATTTGCCCTCCTCTCTTGGAACTAGCTTAAGATAATGCATATCATTTGTAGGTCTTTAGGCATTGCATATTGCATATCATGTGGTTACATTGTGCAAGTTATCCTCCTAAGTCTTGATCAGAAGATGGTGAGGTTATATGCAAGCCTAGGGTTTTATTGACTGATCATTGGCCATCTGAGGAAATGGTGGTTCAAATTAGGGTTTTGATTCTCAAGGAGATTGAGCTACATCTTGGTTGCAATGATACATCATCATTATCTTGGTCTTGATATCATCCAAGAGATTCAGAAGTTTGATCAGCTTCCTTGAGACTAGGGTTTTGACCACTGGTCAACCCTAATCAGTTGCATTGGGCCAATCAGGGCATGGCAAGGAGATGGGGTCTACAATGGATATGGGGATCATAATGTGATTATATTGAGCTTATGGAAGCTAGGGTTTCATCATTGAGCCATTTCATCAGAGGATTGGGGCTCAGTTTGATCAGTGCATTGCCAAATTCATCTATCAGTTGAAAAGTCAACTGTGGTCAACTGTGCTTGATTTTATGGATTTGGAGGTGGGAGAGAGTTGGATACACTTCATTCATGTTGAAACAAGTTTCATTTGACATGTCAAAGCTCAAGAATGAAGAAAATAAAGTCAGGACAAAAATTGCCAAAAATGGAAAGTGACTTGTAATGGAAGTTTCCAAAAATGGAAAGTTTTTCATCACAAAATTACGTGTCCAAAAAAGCTTCAAATGAAAATTTGTTCAACATGAAAGTTGTAGATCTTGGTCTCACCTTTCCAAAAAGTCCAAGAACTTGAAATTCCCATGTATGGTTGACAAGTTATGGTCCATTCATTTTCCAAAAATGCCTATAATCAAAGTGGCATAACTTTCACATGGAGTGTCCAAAATAAGTGATCTTTTTATGAGCAAACTCCATTTCACATGTACTTTCATGGTGCATAATCAAAATTCATCAAAAATGGTCAATGCAAAAGGTCAATTTTCAAGTGCACTAATTAAAATCCAAGGGCAAAATGGTCCAATTTGAGAAATACTTGGAATTTTGGAATGGGAGTTTTGGAAACACACTCCAAATGACATTTAGAAGTTGTTTGAGCTATCATGGTGCAATATTTGGCAAGGGCATTTTTGGACTTGCACTTAAAAATCACATTATGCTAATTCTTCCACATTTTGGCTAATTATGATTAATAAAGGGATTAAGGATGGAGTATATATTATTAATCATAACAGAAATGTTGATGACAATCACAATTTTCAAGAATCTAACAAACTTTCCCTCCAAATTCACCAAAATTCATCAAGAACTTCATCAAACGTTTTTCACCAAAACTCCAGCAATTCTCAACGAAATTGGAAAATTCTTTTTGATTCATCTTCCATGAACTAGGATCTCCAACTGTTTTGAGGAATCATTGCAAAAACATTCAGATTCGTGGACTGTGCATCATGAACTCATCAATGGCATTTTGAAGTTTTTTCCAATTGAAGCAACCTCGAGCCAAGGATCTTCTTCCAATCAACTTCCTCAACCTTCTTCTTCATCTGTTTTTGGTTTTGGCTCGAAGATACATCAAGAATCATCACTGTCTTCAACCTAAGGTGCAAAATTAAATCTCACCATTTCTTGAATTGTTACATGCTTATTGTAGTGCATTCAATGTAGATGATCATGATGTGTTTGGTTTTTGAAATGATTAACTATTGAGTGAGTTATCGTGTTTGGAAGATTTGTGTTCATAACTTTAATCGATCGATCCCGTCGCTACAGTAGGAATTAGGAGATTTCATTGGTATATTATTGATGTACTTGGAGAGACAGAGAGATTGGTATGCGGTTCGTTTGATTTGGTGCAAAAGTGTTCATGTGGAAATCTGCAGCTGATGAGCGAAAAGCGCGTTTGAGTTCTTCAAGAAACCTGGAAATCCCGCGTTTCAATCCGTCTCACTGCCTGGCGAATTCGAAATCGTGTTTCCCTCCTAATTCGTCCAATCACCATGTGACAGCGCATTAATGTGCTGCTGTGCGTTTTAGGCCTGGACGCAGAAATTACAAAAATGCCACAGCCTTAATTAATTCATAATTCATTTTAAATAATTATTTCAATATTTCACAAATCTTCAAAAAATCATATAAAATCCATTTTAAGTCCAAATTTAGTGGGGTTTTTTTTGTTAGGTTCCAAATTTTCTCTAGTTTTTTATAGGTATGATAACGCAAGTTGTGCTTGGAGAATTTTTGACTTTGCCTATTGATCTTTGACTTGTGTGCATTTTGTATATGTTTCACCATATCCTTCATGAAATACTCATACATTATCCAAATTGAATGAAATTTCACATGCTAATTCTTGACTCCTTGCTGGTTATTTTGATGTATAGTTTGTGAATTTTGGATCTCTGGTTTGGTAGATATGATGTGTGCAAGTTGAGTGTGACCATTTGTGTCACACCAAGCTAGGTCAACTTCATGATTTTATTTAAAATGCTTAGAGATGTTGATTTGAGCTGAAGTTTTGTGTGGATGATCATATGAATGTCAAGATTACATGTGAATTTTTATGGAATTGTTGATGGAGTTTTCTAATTGATTGATAATTTTCTTCTCTGTTGGCTCATTTTGTGACATTGTGTGACACATGTTGGCATTTTGTTTGTGAAATTCTCATATTGTATTAGATGAAGATGAAATTTGACATGTGGATTGTAGACACATTATAGGACATCATGGTTTTGATCCCATTCATTTCTAATATGTTGTCACTGTTTTATGAATTATGGGAGTTGATGTTTGTGTTGATGCCTTGAATTGGCTTGTATAAATGTGTCTGGACTTCTTGATTTTCATTGACCTAGTTCCTTTTGTCCAATTGAGATGAAAATTGACGTGCTATGCATTGAATGTGTCCTGTTTAGGTGTGAATTTTTGTGGAATTAATTGAATTGTTTTGATATGCTTTTGATTGAGTTAGTTCTGTTTGGTCATTTGGAGTTGCAAATTGCATGTTTGGTGCTATTTTGTGCATAAAATGATAATGGTGATTGATATGAGCATGGGACCAATTGCATTTGCTTTTGATTTGTTTGAATGTGATTTTGGATAAATTTCACTTGCTGTTTAGGATTTTTTATTTCCTTTGGACCCTAGGCTTGGCCTAGTGGTCTAGTTTCTCACATTTGGTTTGGATTTTCAGGTTGAAATGCAAAAGGCTTAAGGGAAAAAGTGCAAGTTGATTAAATTGAGTTTTGTTTGATGTTGTGAACTAACATTGGCTTTGTGTTGTAGGTTTGATGCTTGAGCTTGAGCTCATGGCTTGCACTTATGTGCATTAACTTGTGTTGTCTGTATAGATTAACTTTTGCTGTTCATTGTTGGTTTGTCTGAGTACTGATGATACTTGATTGATTTCAGGTACATTTAGTCGCTTACAGTTCTTTAAGAACTTGCTTGCTGCTGCTTGGTTGTATAAACCAGTTGAGGTAGACTCTCTATACTTCATGTAGTCTGGAAGACCTGGCCTGTTACTTGGCCAGGCAACTGTCTGAAGTCCTCCTTAAGAGGCGATGTTTGTGATTGCTTACTTTTGTGCCAAGCAGGTAAAGACCTCTATGAGGCAATTGGCGGATCATAGGGATATGCAATCTATCCCCCGCTATTCTGTTGAGTCGTCCCTCTGCTCACACCACTGTGTTGATGCATTGGGACACAAACCCAAGATCTTGTACTTTGTACAGTTGTGTCAGAGTCTTGAGCGTAGAAGGGTCCCTCCATTCTGGACCCACGCTCCTTTGTCTGAAGCTCTCCCTGGACAGGGATAAGAGCTGTGAAGTCTAATCTTCACTCACCTCTCATCAGCTTCACCTTAGCCTCTCAATGGCAAGGTTAAGAGCTAATACTACCTCTGTACAGATGACTTGCCTCGGCAGTCCACCCTTGTTCGAGCCTCACTTGACTGGATATAGTGTGTGCTTTATGAATATTTGTTTGAAATGTTTGTTTTATTGTGATTGATGCTTGCATGCTTGCTTTCTTCCTGGATAGGATTAGCTTGCTGTTGTGCAAGTAGGTAGAAACCACAATATATGGCAATGATGCATGATAACACTAGGCTCGAGTACAGCTCCCTGGTAGTGTGTCTCCCCTTGGTTTCTGGCTAGAATTTCTTTCCCTTTCAGGGGAACTACATCGCCCTGATCCTCGTTCCAGACGAGGTATGTAGGCAGGAGACCGTGCGAGGTCTCTCCGGGCACTTTTTTTTCTTTTTTTGTGTGGGTGCTTGACGGTTATAGGCTCGAGTTCCCGACTCCCTATTAACTCGTTTGGTTGTTGTGTGCTTGGAAGCTGATGTAAGTCCATCGAGTGGCCTTCGGGTTCCAGTGTGCGTGTGTTTTGGTTCGGATGCTGATGTAAGTCCAGTGGTTGGCATTCAGGCTCCATGTTTTCCTGTGTTTGTGTTTGTTTGTTTGGCGTGCGTGAGCCGAACTACGGTAGCTCTGATTCTCATTCCAGACGAGATACGTAGGCATAGGACGCGATGTCCTAGCGAGCCTCTCTTCCTCTTAACCCCATCTGTGTTGTCTTCGGTGCGTGTGTGTATGGTGTTTTAGCAACCTTTTCTTTTCTTAGAGCGTGGATCCCGTCGAGTACGACGGACGTGAGGGGTGCTAATACCTTCCCCTTGCGTAACCGACTCCCTTACCCTTTCTCTTTGGTCGCGAGACCATGCTTTTTCCAGATTTCTCTGAGCGTTTCCTTTCCCTATCTTGGGATAAATAACGCGCAGTGGCGGCTCTGTTTGTGTTTTTGTTTCAGCCCGCCGGTTGTTTTTCGCGGGTGCGACAGCTGGCGACTCTGCTGGGGACTCCACTGGGGAATCCACAAGATGTTGACCTGTGCTGGTCCATCTTCCCTAAGCGAGTCTCTCCTAGCGTTCTAGGATAGTTTAGGTTGCTTGTGTTGTATTTATTGCATTTATTATTCTGACTGTGTATATATTTGCATAGATATTTGCATGCATCATACTATCATGTTATTGCCGTCCTCTGTGCAGGTGGTTCCTCTGTTTGGGGTGGGTGTTCTGAGTGGGGCTAAAACCCAGGCCCGAGTATACACCTAGGATTAGTGTGGTCTCACGTTCCTCATTTGCTTTATCAGCATATTGTTGCAACGTGACATGCCACAAGCCGGACGAGGTTCATTTGATAGTGCTTTCCTCTGTGGGGTACCCCACTTTGGTTGAGTTACTTCATTTGAGTTGTTGACTCTGGTGACCGATCATTTCCCGGATCTTTGGTTTAGACGATCTTAAGGGAGCTACAATGGCACACCCGAAAGGGCAAACCCATTGAGTATCTTCGCCCGATTGTCGAGACTATTATCCGCCTTAGGGTGACCTGATTAGAATTTACCTGTGAGGGGAGGGTGATTCTTACAGATGCATGTTCTGATGGTGACTTTGATGGTAACTATTGGTTCCGTTGATCAGAGTCCTATTTATAAGTCGGATTTATGGCCATTTATTTCTGAGATGCCGAAGTGCTGTCCGAGTTATTTATCAGTGGGGATCCGTTTATTTCAGGATTCCCCGGGCCGATTCAGAGATGGTTATGGGTATCTGCTCAGAGTTTTGTCTGGTGATGATGATGATGTACCTTTCAGTTCCGTTTATTTCGGAATCTCAAGTTGGATTTGTGGTTACATTTTCCTCAGATGGTTGTGATCAGTTCATAAATCAGGGCTGTGATTCAGGGTTTCAGTGCAACAGTTGATCAGATGACTTGGAGGATGGCACTATGCATTGCATTCATTCATCAGCATCATTACATCTTGCATTTACCCGCATCTAACACATGTTTACCCATATGCAGGGACATTTCTATTGAGATCCTGGTTGAGAGATTTCTTTGCTCAGATATGAGGACTGGTTTGAAGCATGATGTTGCCTACAGTTTCTTCAACCCAGAGATTGACCAGTTGAGAGATATGATAACATTGATTACGCCCGACCATGTGGGGATGTTCAGAGAGTCATACGGTGGTATTCTGAAGACGGTTTTCAGACTCACAGACAGTGACAGGAGCGCCATTCATACTCTTCTCCAGTTTTATGACCCGGGGCTGAGATGCTTTGTATTTCCGGACTATTTGTTGGGACCTCTGATGGAGGATTATGCTAGCATCCTGGGTGTTCAGATCCGCGATCAGATTCCTTTCTGTGCCATTAGGGGAGAGCCTGACATCCTTGAGATTTCCCGTGCTCTTTATTTGAGTCCGGAGGTGATCAAGGAGGGATTGAAGGAGAAAGGAAAATTACCGGGTTTTCACTTGAGTTTCTTGGAAGCCAAAGCCAAGGAATATGCTGTTGCGGGTAATTGGAAGACGGTCTGTGCTTTGATTGCTGTGAGCATTTATGGGGTCATTCTGTTTCCTAATCAGAAGAGCTTTGTGGACCATAATGCCATCATATTATTTTTGCAGAGGAACCCTATTCCTACTCTGATCGGAGATGTCTATTACTCGGTTCATAACAGGAACGAGAAGCGGCGTGGGCGTTTGATCCGGTGATGTACTCAGTTGCTATTCCGGTGGTTTATGGGATATTTGCCTTCCCGAGGTGCTTTTGCTCATATTGATTCTACGGTCAAGTGGTCTGTCAGATTGATGGGTTTGCGGGCTGATGACATTGCTTGGACTCATAATGGTATGGCTGGACGGGATTTCATATATAGTTGTGGGAGATTTCCCAATGTGCCTCTCATAGGGGTTCAGGGTTGCATTAATTACAACCCGACGCTTCTTAGGAGACAGATGGGGTTTGCCATGGAGGTTCCTCCTCTCGAGCGAGAGATTCAGGAGTCCTTTTACTTCTCAGCTGAGGGCGATCAGGCCAAGTTAAGGCAAGTATCTGGGTCATGGCGTAACATTCAGAGGAAGGGCAAGGTTCCGTTTGGCAAGGTCAACAGCCGGTCTTTCCCTCCATTTGATGATTGGTTGCGGCAGAGAATTGAGATTACACATCTACCATTTCCGGGAGGTGATCCTTGGTGTCCTATGATTGAGGGACCGACTTCCACTGTTAGTATGGAAGAGTTCCTTGAGATGAAAAGAGCCAAAGATCAGTTGCTTACAGAGAAAGCGGAATTGGAGATGACTGTTGCTCGGATTCAGACGGTTAATCAAGAGATCAAGGTAAAGATGGAGGATCAAGACAAGCGGCATGCCTTGGAAGCAAAGCGCTTTGAGATGGATACTGCCTATTATGGGAAGATTAACCAGGCTTTGGCATCGTCCAACAGGGAGCACGACATCACGAAGGAGAAGTTGGCCAGAGCTTCAAAGGTCATTGAAGACGAAAAGATGAGGCAAATCCTCGTGAAGGATCAGAGAGACAACATAGTCCGAGTCCTCATCGCTGAGTGGGAGGCCAAGTTGAAGGCCAAGGAATCAGAGAATGCGAAGGTCATTACTGAGAGAGATCATTACTTCAGGCAGATGAAGATTCACCAGAAGGAAGTGGGGAGATTACAGCAGGAGAACACCGAGCTCAGGTTCGCCACAGAGTTCGCGAAGATGGTTGATGATGTAGGGCCATCTGTGAGACCCTCATCAGGCTAGCCTTTCATTTTTGGGGATTACCGTCAGGCCTGTTGACGGAATCCATTTGCTTGTATTTCCTTGTCGATTCTGGAGAATTGTATCTGATTTATATCAGCTGTGATGTATGACTATGGCACTTATTGTGCACTTTGCTATGTGATGGTTATTTTCATTCAGTGATTGATCTTCAAGCTTTATTTGCTTTACCGTATGCACTCACACAAGCACACACATGGTTGGGGGTATTTTGCTAAATCATGTATCTCTGATCTGTATGAGGGAATCAAATGCTGAATGTCAGAATGTTGCCGCCGAATTATTATATGTCTCGATGAAGCCAGGATCAAGAGACAAAGTGTCCCTCATGTGGATGGACATTGCATTCATGCATAATAACTTGTTTTTTGTTTTGCAGGTGTCAGTTTCTAACCTGTTTTGATTGACGCAGGAAGGATGAATCCGCCCAACGACGATATCCTCGAATTGAAAGAGATGGTGAGGGAGTTGTTCAGTGTTGTGCAAGGGCTTGCCTTGGGGCAGAAAGCCGTGGCTGAGAGATTGAAGAAAATTGAGAAGTGGCTAATGGTGTAGAAAGTTCTGGGAAAGGCTCCGCCATTCGAAGTAACAAATCCCTCGGTCGCCATAACAAAGAAACCCCCTAGCAGTGGTCAGCTTAAGAAAGAGGTTGAGCCAATTGGTGTGCCGGCAAAGAAAGAACGCGTTAGGGATCGCTATCACCCTTATGCTGCCACTGTAGCTATTCCTGTTGGTAGTTCTCCTGCACCACAGAGATATCCGTCACCTCACCCGGGAGCACAGAGAGCTGGGAACCAAGTAAGAGGAAAGGGGGTTGATCGTCAATTTGATAAGCCACCCATACCGTATGCTCTTCTGTTGAAGAAGTTGAAAGATCTCGGAATGGTACAATTGAGGACATTAGCTCCGTTAAAACCTGATCAGAGGCCAGCCAACTACGATGAGAATGCCAAGTGTGAATTCCATTCCGGTGCGTCTGGACATAGCATTGAGGGTTGTAGAGCTTTTAAGCATGCTGTCCAAGACCTGGTGGATTCTAAGGCCATTAATTTTGCACAATTTCCAAACGTTAATGCTGATCACATGCCCGTGCATGGTCAGATGGGGATGAATGCAATTTCTGAGGATAGTAAGACGGTTGGGTTGGTGGATGGGGATCAGTTAAAAGCTCCAGGGCCTGTGGTCCCAAAACCTCGGAGGAAGGAGGGAGCTTTCCCTAGTGTTGATGCTAGTTGTGCGGCCGTCACCGCAGAGAGGGGTGTACTGATGGGGAATATGACCTAGAAGATGAAGGGGGTGGAAATGGACGGTGGAAAATTTGAAACACCCAGTCTGGTAGCTGAAGCCGTCACGGTGGAAAATGCCATTGGTGTTGGAAAAGAGAAAAAACCGTCTGTGTCTTCTTACAAACAGGCACTGGAAATGTTGAGAAATGGAGGGATCCCAGGCTGGGGAAAAATCATAGGCATTGTGGTAAAGTCGGACATGTTTGGGATTGGCTATCAGCCAGATCAAGGGTTGTCTGGGCAAAATAGAGGACGTCGTCCGTCGTTCACCTTTGTCAGTGCCGGGATGCTGGATTCGGATTACGCCTATACAGTGGGTGAAGAGATTGATAGTGACTGCGAGCTGGAATCGTGGATAAAATCGTGTGTACCAGGAAGCTGGAAGGCTTAAAAGATCAGCACTGACACTCGTCCGGAAGAGTAATATTTCTTGTTGTTAGTCTTTATTTGCATGAAAGCCATATGTGTTGCCCGACACGTAATGGTTCATTGTAAGGGCCACCTCATGTTTCATTCTGCAGCATTTCGCATCATAAATAAATGGATGTTTTTCAATAAAAAGCGGTGTTCCCTGTTTTTCATTTATTTTTGCAGTTTAAAAACAAATAAAAATGGCAATGTTTATTTTCATTTTTCTCTTCTTTTGATTTGTCTCGTTCCGAATTCAAAAATAATTCTCCGGATCTCGTTGATAACAATTTGGTTACACCTCATATGACTTCGACAAACCGATCTATCATGCCGAAGAAGAAGGCGAAGAAGATTGTGATCTGCTGGAATTAGCCAGGTTGTCAAAACAAGAGGAGAAGGTGATTCAGCCGCACGAGGAGCGGGTTGAGGTTGTTATTCCAAGCACCGCCGAGGTCAGGAAGGAAAAAAATTGGGGCCGTTTCGGAGGCAAGTCGAGAGCAGAATGGTAGTCCTGTTGAAGGGACATGTGGATACCTTCGCCTGGTCATGTCAGAATATGCCAGGGTCGGATACCGATGTCGTTGTGCACAAGCTGCCATGGAGAGAAGATTGTCCTCTAAAGAAGCAGAACGCCAGTACCTGTATCAGAGAGCCATGGTGACTTTGTTTCATGATATGATTCATCATGAAGTTGAATGCTATGCTATGACATGATAGCAAAGTCCCAAGCAGGAGAGGGGCATCTGGCAGACCGGGGCAAGTCGTTTGACCGGTTGAGACAATTCAAACTGAGGTTGAATTCTATCCGGTAAGCTGTTGGGGTTTATTGTCAGAGAGGAATCCGAGGTTGATCCTGAAAAAAAATGAAAAAAAAGGAAAAGAGAGAAAAATGCCTGAACCGAGAATAAAGAAAGAGGTTCGTGGTCTCTTAGGCAGATGGAACTACATGTCATGGTTCACATCTTATCTAGCAGCCACGTGTGAACCCATGTTCAAGATGTTGAAAGAAAAGATCAAACGGTCAGGTGAAATAATGATTGCCAAGGGGCATTGAAAATAAAAGAATAAGTTGCAGGAACCTCTGATTCTGTTGCCTCCTGTGGAAGGAGCGATTGTTAATCTGGTACTTGACAGCCTTCGAGGGGTCGACGAGGTGTATTGGGTCAGCATGACGAGTCTTGTCGAAAAGAGCATGCAATTTACCTTAGCAAAAAGTTTACCGACTGTGAAACAATACATTCACTGCTCGGGGAACTTGATGTACTTTGGCATAGGCTGCTCGCCGACTGAGACAGTATATGCTGGTTCATACCACTTTGTGGATTTCGAGATGGATCTGATCAGGTAGATTTTTGAAGAGCCAGCAATAACCGGACGGGTTGCGAAAGGGCCAATGATTTTGACTGATGTGATATCCAGTATATCCCTCAGAAAGCAATCGAGGGGAGTGAATTGTCTGATTACATCGCCCCGCAACCCGTTGAGGATTATCAACCGATGAAGTTTGAGTTCCCTGATGAGGATATCTCGAGGTGCTCTGATCGAAAGATTGAGAGTAGCCGATCCCGGAGGAGGGGCCTGACCCTGAATCCGAACGGATTCTGATGTCTGATGGGGAGGTTAAGGTGAATGAGCTTTTGTTGCCCGGATAACGTTTGAATGTACCGACGGTGCGATTGTGCAGAAAATGGTGGTAACCTACAGAGACTGGCATGAGATGTTGCCGTTTGCATTACATGGGTATCGAACGTCGGTGCGTACATCTACTGGGGCAACTCCTTTCTCATTGGTATATGGAATGGAGGCTGTATTATCGGTTGAGGTTCAGATTCCCTCTTTGAGAAGTCCTGATGGACGTAAAATTGCAAGAGGCGGAATGGGTAAGGACCCGGTACGAAGAGTTGAGCCTGATCGAGGAAAAGAGGCTAGCAGCCATCTGTCATGGGCAGCTATACCAGCAAAGGATGAAGCGTGCTTTTGACAAGAATGTGCGACCTCGGGTATATCACGTAGGTGATATGGTGCTGAAAAGGATCCTTCCTCCTCAAAATGATCGAAGGGGCAAATGGACACCCAATTATGAAGGTCCATTCGTGGTCAAGAAGGTCTTCTCTGGCGGAGCCTTGTTGTTAACGACCATGGATGGCGAAGATTTTCCATCCCCTGTGAATGCGGACGCAGTTAAAAAATACTTCGTATAAAGAGACCCGCTGGACGAAAAGAATAAAATAGTCCAGGCAAAAATGGGCATCCCGGCGAACCAAAAAACAGAAAGAAAGGTTCGGGCAAAAATTAGGGATATAAAAGGAAAAGTGTACACTCGGCAAGTCGAAAACCTGAAAAGGCGACTTGGGCAAAAAAGGGTATCCCGGTGGACTGAAAACCCGAAAGGGCGGTCCAGGCAAAAGAGGGATTGAAACGAACAACTGCGTCCAGTGTGATCGTTTGCGCTTTGGTTAAAGCATCATGGATAATACCCGGTAGGGATCAGTCGGAAGCGTCTTGTTCAGAAGGCAGAAAGCACGGAGAGTCTGAGGACATATGGGGTGTAACCGAGTTGGAACTTGATGAGATCACGGGTTTCACATTGCCATTAGGATAGATTTTTCCTTTTGTGCGCAATTACCTCTTTTCAGGAATTGCTTCCTTTGTATTGCTCAATTTGAGCCACACACTTTTTTAATCAATAAAATGCATGTTCAGTCAAATAATTTTGTTTTTTATTTTCATTACCGCTTTGATTGCAAAAACATCCGATTATTTTGATAAAGAATCTTGCATTTTAAGACATACAGGTCCCTTCCAATGCATGCTTATAAGATTAAAGCTTGAAATCTTATTTGGAAGGATGAGTGACCCAAGTGTTGAAATCCTGACACGCCTGGGGCACGGTTTTATCTAACGATCTGTTTTGCAGGAACTGTTAGATATTTTTCACTCACTTGCAGGTTGTGGTGTGGAAGCTGTTGAAAAGAAATCCCCATGGGGTCCAATCAGGGACGAATGTATGAATGAATGACGAAGAGACGTTGAGACGTAGGACGATCCTTGATGATAATCAAGAAGACTCTTCAAAATCGGAAGATTGGAAAGTCTGTAGAAATTCCCCACGGTGTCCGATCAGGGACGAATGAATATGAAGGGATGACGAGAAGACGCCAAGAGACGTCCGACGACCCTTGGAATTAATCAAGAAGACTCTTCAAAGTCGGAAAATTGAAAAGTCTGCATAGTCCCCAGGAGTTCGCTCTCTGTCGAGCGCGGAGCGATTGGGAATACAAGATGATGGAGCAGAAAAGGTCCAGACGAGTCTGGGAGTTCTCAAAAGTGGAAAGCTGATACGAGATTGGGAGGTGGAATACCATGGTTCGATGAGTCGACGGGTGTTCTGTACCAACTTTTCTCATTTCCCCAGCGAGGTCCCCAAGCAGAAGTAGAGGACCAACTCCCTAGCAGATCCAAGGTCTATGGATCCCTTAGCTGAGTCAGGATGGTTATCCCCGGTGGGTTTAAAACGGTGTTTCCTCAGCAGCCAGGCCCGAAGGTTGCTATTCCCCGAGTGGAGCAGATTTCAATGAAATATATCTCCAGCAGTGTTCATCCTACCAGTGGATTGGATGAGTTTCCGTAGCGGACTGATATCTGCATCCCCAGCTGAGTTGATTCTACCTATGGATTGCATGGGTTGTCCCCAACGGAGTGGCATTCGCTTCCCTAGCAGGGTCAGGATGGTTATCCCCGGCAGGTGTCAGATCGATGCTTCCCCAGTTGCCAGGCCTGGAGGTTGCTGTTTCCCAGCAGAGTGTCTGTGAGCATTTTCCCAATGAAGTCGTCAGGTATCTGTAAGGGTTCTCCAAGCAGAGTCGGGATTGATATCCCCAACAAGTCAAAGACCGTTGTATCCCCACAGAGCGTTGGTGGTTCTTATCCCCCAGCAGTTTCCCGAGCGGATTGGGTGCAAAGGAGGTTCTTCCCCAGCGAGGGTTGCCTTACCTCAGCAGCAGTATTATCCCCGGTAGGGTGGTGATCGGAGTATTGATGAGTTCCTCAGCGGAGTGTCTCGTGCTCCCCAGAAGAATCCCTTGAGGGGGATACTTTGTATGCATTCATCATGTAGAGTAAGCATAGCATGTTACATAGAAAAAATAAATCGCGTAGCATTTCCATGATTATGGAGCATTACGCAGAAAAATCGATCATGCATCATATTGCAAGCATAGAGCTAGTCTCAAGTCGTGGTTACTGTTTGAGAGGTGGTTTTATCCGCAAAGCAAGGTGTTACTCCGAGGAGTTTAGCCACATGATTGAATCAGAGGATATTCCCCAGTAGTGCGATACTGGAGGAGGCATTTTTTCCGTCGGACAGAGATGGGAATGTTACGCGATCAGCGCGATTCAAGTCGTGGTTACCACTTGAAGTTTTGGTTTCGCCGGATGGTGAAGATGTTACTCTGAGGAGTCTAGCATAATGATGTCAGATCAGCAATGTTCCCTAGTAGTGCGATACTGGAGGAAGTTTTTCCGTCGGACGGAGATGGAAATGAAATCAAAGGATATTACGCGATCAGCGCGATTTTGGGGTTCAAATGGAGAAAAGGAAATGTTGATACATTTTCTGGAGATTGGGGTTCAACTGGAGAAGAGGAAATGTTGATACATTTTCTGGAGATCGGGGTTCAAATGGAGAAAAGGAAGTGTTGAGGCATTTTCTGGGGTTCATATGGAGATTGGAGTTGGAGATTATATCCAGGATGAGGTCCTCAGGATTATCTTCTGTTCATGTGTCACCTTAGACTTTGGCTGAGGCCAACAGAGGTCGTTATAGGTGTCTTCGGATGAAGAGATGCACATGTTACCTTCCTTTTGTGAAGGTGTACCCTCTGATATGTCGCCCTCAGAGTGGTTTGGTGTTATTTCCGTCGTTGCCAGCGGAATTATCACGAGAGATGGGAGATCGGGGTCCAAATGGAGAAAAGGAAATGTTGCGATATTTTCTGGAGATCGGGGTTCAAACGGAGAAAAGGAAATGTTGAGGCATTTTCTGGAGATCGGGGTCCAAATGGAGAAAAGGAGACACGAGGTGTTTTCTGGAGAACGGGGTTCACAATGGCGATCGCAAGTTATCGTCAGGCGACTGGGGTTCAAATGGAGAAAAGGAGACACGAGGTGTTTTCTGGAGAATGGGGTTCATTATTTTGGCAAACGGGAGAACGGGGTTCAAATGCAGTGATCGGGGATCATTTGCGGAAAAAGAAAATTTCGGGGTTCAAGAAAATAAAAAAAAAAGGGAGAAATCATCAGGAAAATTTCGGGGTTCAAGAAAAGCATAAAAAAGAGATAATAATCCCCAGCGGATATGTGGTGTTCAAGCCATGGTTATCCCTGCGTTACCATTTATTTTGGTATCCAGGTCGACGTTGCTGTTTCGGTGATTAGGCCGACTTTCTCCGTTCCGGACGGATTCTTTCAGAAGATTGTGTTTCTTTGCCGATTCTGGTTGGCATTGTTAATTATTGCCCATCAGAGTGCAAATTGTTCGTCTGTTCTTGGTATTCAATCACTCTTCATCCTGATCATCTGAAAGCCGAGGCTGTTCATATCGACAGGTTCACAGTGGATTGAATAGGGGCAGCTGTAACACCTCAAAATTTGCCCTCCTCTCTTGGGACTAGCTTAACATATTGCATATCATTTGTAGGTCTTTAGGCATTGCATATTGCATATCATGTGGTTACATTGTGCAAGTTATCCTCCTAAGTCTTGATCAGAAGATGGTGAGGTTATATGCAAGCCTAGGGTTTTATTGACTGATCATTGGCCATCTGAGGAAATGGTGGTTCAAATTAGGGTTTTGATTCTCAAGGAGATTGAGCTACATCTTGGTTGCAATGATACATCATCATTATCTTGGTCTTGATATCATCCAAGAGATTCAGAAGTTTGATCAGCTTCCTTGAGACTAGGGTTTTGACCACTGGTCAACCCTAATCAGTTGCATTGGGCCAATCAGGGCATGGCAAGGAGATGGGGTCTACAATGGATATGGGGATCATAATGTGATTATATTGAGCTTATGGAAGCTAGGGTTTCATCATTGAGCCATTTCATCAGAGGATTGGGGCTCAGTTTGATCAGTGCATTGCCAAATTCATCTATCAGTTGAAAAGTCAACTGTGGTCAACTGTGCTTGATTTTATGGATTTGGAGGTGGGAGAGAGTTGGATACACTTCATTCATGTTGAAACAAGTTTCATTTGACATGTCAAAGCTCAAGAATGAAGAAAATAAAGTCAGGACAAAAATTGCCAAAAATGGAAAGTGACTTGTAATGGAAGTTTCCAAAAATGGAAAGTTTTTCATCACAAAATTACGTGTCCAAAAAAGCTTCAAATGAAAATTTGTTCAATATGAAAGTTGTAGATCTTGGTCTCACCTTTCCAAAAAGTCCAAGAACTTGAAATTCCCATGTATGGTTGACAAGTTATGGTCCATTCATTTTCCAAAAATGCCTATAATCAAAGTGGCATAACTTTCACATGGAGTGTCCAAAATAAGTGATCTTTTTATGAGCAAACTCCATTTCACATGTACTTTCATGGTGCATAATCAAAATTCATCAAAAATGGTCAATGCAAAAGGTCAATTTTCAAGTGCACTAATTAAAATCCAAGGGCAAAATGGTCCAATTTGAGAAATACTTGGAATTTTGGAATGGGAGTTTTGGCAACACACTCCAAATTACATTTAGAAGTTGTTTGAGCTGTCATGAGCTGTCATGGTGCAATATTTGGCAAGGGAATTTTTGGACTTGCACTTAAAAATCACATTATGCTAATTCTTCCACATTTTGGCTAATTATGATTAATAAAGGGATTAAGGATGGAGTATATATTATTAATCATAACAGAAATGTTGATGACAATCACAATTTTCAAGAATCTAACAAACTTTCCCTCCAAATTCACCAAAATTCATCAAGAACTTCATCAAACTTTTTTCACCAAAACTCCATCAATTCTCAACGAAATTGGAAAATTCTTTTTGATTCATCTTCCATGAACTAGGATCTCCAACTGTTTTGAGGAATCATTGCAAAAACATTCAGATTCGTGGACTGTGCATCATGAACTCATCAATGGCATTTTGAAGTTTTTTCCAATTGAAGCAACCTCGAGCCAAGGATCTTCTTCCAATCAACTTCCTCAACCTTCTTCTTCATCTATTTTTGGTTTTGGCTCGAAGATACATCAAGAATCATCATTGTCGTCAACCTAAGGTGCAAAATCGAATCTCACCATTTCTTGAATTGTTACATGCTTATTGTAGTGCATTCAATGTAGATGATCATGATGTGTTTGGTTTTTGAAATGATTAACTATTGAGTGAGTTATCGTGTTTAGAAGATTTGTGTTCATAACTTTAATCGATCGATCCCGTCGCTACAGTAGGAATTAGGAGATTTCATTGCTATATTATTGATGTACTTGGAGAGACGGAGAGATTGGTATGCGGTTCGTTTGATTTGGTGCAAAAGTGTTCATGTGGAAATCTGCAGCTGATGAGCGAAGAACGCGTTTGAGTTCTTCAAGAAACCTGGAAATCCCGCGTTTCAATCCGTCTCACTGCCTGGCGAATTCGAAATCGTGTTTCCCTCCTAATTCGTCCAATCACCATGTGACAGCGCATTAATGTGCTGCTGTGCGTTTTAGGCCTGGACGCAAAAATTACAAAAATGCCACAGCCTTAATTAATTCATAATTCATTTTAAATAATTATTTCAATATTTCACAAATCTTCAAAAAATCATATAAAATCCATTTTAAGTCCAAATTTAGTGGGGGTTTTTTTGTTAGGTTCCAAATTTTCTCTAGTTTTTTATAGGTATGATAACGCAAGTTGTGCTTGGAGAATTTTTGACTTTGCCTATTGATCTTTGACTTGTGTGCATTTTGTATATGTTTCACCATATCCTTCATGAAATACTCATACATTATCCAAATTGAATGAAATTTCACATGCTAATTCTTGACTCCTTGCTGGTTATTTTGATGTATAGTTTGTGAATTTTGGATCTCTGGTTTAGTAGATATGATGTGTGCAAGTTGAGTGTGACCATTTGTGTCACACCAAGCTAGGTCAACTTCATGATTTTATTTAAAATGCTTAGAGATGTTGATTTGAGCTGAAATTTTGTGTGGATGATCATATGAATGTCAAGATTACATGTGAATTTTTATGGAATTGTTGATGGAGTTTTCTAATTGATTGATAATTTTCTTCTCTGTTGGCTCATTTTGTGACATTGTGTGACACATGTTGGCATTTTGTTTGTAAAATTCTCATATTGTATTAGATGAAGATGAAATTTGACATGTGGATTGTAGACACATTGTAGGACATCATGGTTTTGATCCCATTCATTTCTAATATGTTGTCACTGTTTTATGAATTATGGGAGTTGATGTTTGTGTTGATGCCTTGAATTGGCTTGTATAAATGTGTCTGGACTTCTTGATTTTCATTGACCTAGTTCCTTTTGTCCAATTGAGATGAAAATTGACATGCTATGCATTGAATGTGTCCTGTTTAGGTGTGAATTTTTGTGGAATTAATTGAATTGTTTTGATATGCTTTTGATTGAGTTAGTTCTGTTTGGTCATTTGGAGTTGCAAATTGCATGTTTGGTGCTATTTTGTGCATAAAATGATAATGGTGATTGATATGAGAATGGGACCAATTGAATTTGCTTTTGATTTGTTTCAATGTGATTTTGGATAAATTTCACTTGCTGTTTAGGATTTTTTATTCCCTTTGGACCCTAGGCTTGGCCTAGTGGTCTAGTTTCTCACATTTGGTTTGGATTTTCAGGTTGAAATGCAAAAGGCTTAAGGGAAAAAGTGCAAGTTGATTAAATTGAGTTTTGTTTGATTTTGTGAACTAACATTGGCTTTGTGTTGTAGGTTTGATGCTTGAGCTTGAGCTCATGGCTTGCACTTATGTGCATTAACTTGTGTTGTCTGTATAGATTAACTTTTGTTGTTCATTGTTGATTTGTCTGAGTACTGATGATACTTGATTGATTTCAGGTACATTTAGTCGCTTACAGTTCTTTAAGAACTTGCTTGCTGCTGCTTGGTTGTATAAACCAGTTGAGGTAGACTCTCTATACTTCATGTAGTCTGGAAGACCTGGCCTGTTACTTGGCCAGGCAACTGTCTGAAGTCCTCCTTAAGAGGCGATGTTTGTGATTGTTTACTTTTGTGCCAAGCAGGTAAAGACCTCTATGAGGCAATTGGCGGATCATAGGGATATGCAATCTATCCCCCGCTATTCTGTTGAGTCGTCCCTCTGCTCACACCACTGTGTTGATGCATTGGGACACAAACCCAAGATCTTGTACTTTGTACAGTTGTGTCAGAGTCTTGAGCGTAGAAGGGTCCCTCCATTCTGGACCCACGCTCCTTTGTCTGAAGCTCTCCCTGGACAGGGATAAGAGCTGTGAAGTCTAATCTTCACTCACCTCTCATCAGCTTCACCTTAGCCTCTCAATGGCAAGGTTAAGAGCTAATACTACCTCTGTACAGATGACTTGCCTCGGCAGTCCACCCTTGTTTGAGCCTCACTTGACTGGATATAGTGTGTGCTTTGTGAATATTTGTTTGAAATGTTTGTTTTATTGTGATTGATGCTTGCATGCTTGCTTTCTTCCTGGATAGGATTAGCTTGCTGTTGTGCAAGTAGGTAGAAACCACAACATAGGGCAATGATGCATGATAACACTAGGCTCGAGTACAGCTCCCTGGTAGTGTGTCTCCCCTTGGTTTCTGGCTAGAATTTCTTTCCCTTTTAGGGGAACTACATCGCCCTGATCCTCGTTCCAGACGAGGTATGTAGGCAGGAGACCGTGCGAGGTCTCTCCGGGCACTTTTTTTTCTTTTTTTTGTGTGGGTGCTTGACGGTTATAGGCTCGAGTTCCCGACTCCCTATTAACTCGTTTGGTTGTTGTGTGCTTGGACGCTGATGTAAGTCCATCGAGTGGCCTTCGGGTTCCAGTGTGCGTGTGTTTTGGTTCGGATGCTGATGTAAGTCCAGTGGTTGGCATTTAGGCTCCATGTTTTCCTGTGTTTGTGTTTGTTTGTTTGGCGTGCGTGAGCCGAACTACGGTAGCTCTGATTCTCGTTTCAGACGAGATACGTAGGCATAGGACGCGATGTCCTAGCGAGCCTCTCTTCCTCTTAACCCCATCTGTGTTGTCTTCGGTGCGTGTGTGTGTGGTGTTTTAGTAACCTTTTCTTTTCTTAGAGCGTGGATCCCGTCGAGTACGACGGACGTGAGGGGTGCTAATACCTTCCCCTTGCGTAACCGACTCCCTTACCCTTTCTCTTTGGTCGCGAGACCATGCTTTTTCCAGGTTTCTCTGAGCGTTTCCTTTCCCTATCTTGGGATAAATAACGCGCAGTGGCGGCTCTGTTTGTGTTTTTGTTTCATCCCGCCGGTTGTTTTTCGCGGATGCGACAAATATGAAGCTTGCATTATGGGGCTTGAAGAGGCCATTGATCTTATAATCAAATATCGTGACGTCTATGGAGATTCAGCTTTGGTTGTGAATTAGATCAAATGTGAATGAGAGACGAATCAACCCGGTTTGATACCATATATAGACTACGCGAGGAGGATTTCAACTTTATTTACAAAGGTTGAGTTTCATCATACCCCTCGAGATGAAAACCAGATGGCAGGTGCCCTTGCAACGTTGGCTTCAATGATTGTGGTGAATTTTTGGAACGAAGTTCCTAATTTGACTGCGATGTGTCTTGATAGGCCAACTCATGTGTTTGCTGTTGAAGAAGTCAAAGATGAAAAGCCATGGTATTTTGATATCAAATGTTTCCTCCAAAGTCAGACCTACCCGTCTGGGGCATCTTTGAAAGATAAGAAGACTTTGAGAAGATTAGCTGGCAATTTCTACCTGAATGGTGATGTGCTTTACAAGAGAAAATTCGATATGGTTTTTCTCAGATGCGTGAATAGACACGAAGCATAGCTGTTGATGACTGAAGTCCATGAAGGTTCCTTTGGTACTCATTCCAATGGATATGTTATGGCAAAAAAGATGTTGATAGTAGGTTACTGTTGGCTGACAATGGAACCAGATTGTTGCAAGTTTGTGAAGAAATGCCACAAGTGTCAAATTTATGCAGATAAAATTCATGTTCCTCTGACACTGTTGAACGTCATTTCCTCTCCGTGGCCCTTCTCCATGTGGGGAATCATATGCAAATGTGACCAAGCAGGTAGTGGTCTGACTTATCAAAAATCAGATTATATGTCGTTATGGTGTGCCAAGTAAGATCATTACTGATAATGGATCAAACTTGAAATAAAATATGGTGAAAGCTCTTTGCAAAGACTTCAAGATTTCACATCATAATTCTTCTCCCTATAGACCTAAGATGAATGGAGTTGTTGAAGCTGCTAACAAGAATATCAAGAAGGCCATTCAGAAGATGGTTGTAACATACAAAGATTGGCATGAAATGCTCCAATTTGCTTTGCATGGGTACCGTACTTCCATCTGCACTTCAACAGGGGAAACCTCTTTATCTCTCGTTATGGTATGGAAGTTGTGCTCCCCGTGGAGGTTGAGATCCCATCATTGCGTGTTTTGATGGAAGCCAAGTTGACAGAAGTTGATTGGTGCCAAACCAGATATGACCAATTGAGTTTAATTGAAGAGAAGAGATTGACTACCATGTGTCATGGTCCGTTATATCCGCAGAGAATGAAGAAAGCTTTTGATAAGAAGGTCAAGCCTCGTGTGTTCAGAGAAGATAACCTCCTGCTCAAGAAGATTTTATCTTTTAAACCTGATGCTAGGGGCAAATAGACTACTAATTATGAAGGCTCATATGTTGTGAAGAGAGCCTTTTCAGGCGGTGCTTTGATTCTTACAACTATGGATGGTGAAGAGTTCACTCGTGATGTGAATGCCGATGGAGTCAAGAAATACTTTGCCTAAAAAAGAAAAGAACGACTCGCTAAGTTGAAAACCTGAAAGGGCGACTTAGGCAAAAATGAGCGTCTCGGTGGATTGAAAACCCGAAAGGTGATCCGGGCAAAAGTTAGAGACATAAAACAGAAGAAAAAAAACTTATCCCGGTAGATTGAGTACCCCACATTGGGGCAATCTAGGAAAAAATTAGGGATTATGGCAAGTAACTGCATCCGGTCGGTCTTTGAAGCAGTATGGAACAGTCATTTGGTTCTGATTCATCATTCTCAACCAAAGACAAGAGCACAACAGATTTCAAAGTTTGTAGGGAGAGTAGTGATCATTGTATTCGATGTAGCCCTTTTTCCATGTAAATTACCATTTCTTAAACTTTGTAAAGATCCATGGAGTCCCGTCATTCGCAGGCTACCATTCTATTAAATAAAGTTGAGCTTTTATCCAATTATTTCTATTCCTATTTACTTATGTTAAATAAAATTGAATTTTTATGATAATAATTTTGAAATAAATTAATGAATAATTATTTTCCTCAAAATAATAAAAACATTCACTTTAAGAATAATCGATTTCAGCAAGCAATGTCAACAACAATCTGAGAACAGGTAAGTCTTGAAGTGTGAAGCATTATTGGTCTTCCCCTGGCAGTTGGTTTGGTAACTATTTTCCTCCCCAACAGTTTGTAATTCATCCCCGACTTGGTTGATGAGTTTCTCCCCAGTAGAGTTGGTGGGTCTCATCCCCGATTGAGCTAATGATTGGTACCCTTTGCAAATTCATAATCCCCAGTTGAGGTGTTCATATTGTGTATTCCCCAGTTTATGATTTGGCGATTGGACCATGGGTATCCCGGAACCTTTATTTGGTCTCCAGATCCCCATTCACATTTTTTTGTGATGCATAACCACGACAGTTTCTCCCCTGCGCGAGTCAGATCCGGTTATCTTTGCCTTGGAATTGGTTTATTTCGCAATGTCCAAGAAGAATTTGATGATTATTGAGGAGTGTGATGGTCGTCGGTTTATTCCAACAAGTCACAGCATCCCTAATAATTTGCTCGATTCCTCATTCAGATTTTTATCTCTTGTATTCCCCGACGGAGTTTATCTTCTGATAGAAGTTCCCTATTTCCCAGTAGTGTTTGGTTCTTAGCAGTATTTAATTTTGTCCCCTGCAAGGTTGTCTCCTATTTGACATGGTGTTGACTTAAAATTCCCTGCAGTGTTGATAATTTGGATCCTCAACATATCTTTCTCTATCCTCGGCATGTTTGATTGATTATCCTTCAGTAGTGCTCTCTCCCCGCAGAGTTTGACATGATTGATTGGAAGCGTGTTCTCCATGTCTTTCCCCAGCCATAGTTGATTTATTCAGAGCTAGATGATTTATTTTCATCCCTAGCATATTCTCCAGTTGGTGTTTCCATCTTGTTGAGATTAGCTGAGTGTTTTGTAGTGATGATTTAAATCTTCATTATTTGTATCCTCGGTGATGTTTTGTCAGCATAATCATAATCATACACATGCATATTCATGCGTAAAACACAACATCAGATATTTCATTGTGCATTTTATCACGTTGGTTTTTCTGTTGATCCCCTACTTTGGTGATATTATTTCCCCAGGCAGATTTAGTGTATTTGTCCTCCTTCAATTATAGAGTGTCATCCCCTTAAGCAGAAAGATTTTATCCTTTCTCATTCCCCACTAAGTTGTTTCCTCGTGGATGATTATTATTTTGGTGTTCTCCCCAGTACTTTACCTGGATGGAACCACTCCCCTTGCGTTATATCCTCATTGGGTCGAGTCTTTGTTTGACCGTTTCTTTCTAGTTCCTACCTAGATAGATCTTTTGATCTCCAGGAGTCTATTACCTAGTAACTGATAATATTTGTCTTGATGTTGAGTACATTACTTTTTCCCAATACCCGGTAAAATGTACTTTACTTCCTTTATTTTCCCCAGCGGATTCGTTTTCACGTTTCCCCGGTAAGTCTGTCCTTGATATGTTCATCTTAACCGGTGACGGATATTCTTCCCTTTTTGTTTTCTACCCAGTAAAAAGGTAGTTCTAATCCCTGCTTTTATTCCCCAGAGAGAGTTAACCCTTGATATGTTCACTTTAATCGGTGACGGATTTTCTCCTCTTTGTGGTCTTCTTCCCAGTAAATGGTATATATAAACCCTATTTCCCCCCTCAGAGTTAATCCTTGATATGTTCACTCTAACCAGTGACATATTTTCTCTATTTTTGTGGTCTTCTGCCCAGTAACCGGTAGTTGTAAACCCCATTTCCTCTGCTGAGTCTATCCTTGATATGTTCATCCTAACCAATGACGGATATTCTCTATCATTAGTCTTCTACCCAGTACCCGGTAGTTGTAATTCCTATTTCTCCCTGGCAATTTATCCTTGATATGTTTACCTTAACAGGTAACAGATATTCCTATGCTTTCCCCAGGTGGTCTATCCTTGATATGTTCATCCTAACCAATGACGGATATTCTTCCTTTAAGTTTATCCTTGATATGTTCACTTTAACCAATGACATGTACTCTCTCTTTGGTCTTTTGCCCAATAACAGGTAGTTGTAAATCTATTTGATTTTCTCTCCCTAATAGGTTATTCTTACCCAGTAACCGGTAATGAATACGCCTCTTTTTCCTTAGTGAGTCATCCTTGATATGTTTACCCTAATCGATAACGGATATCCCTCTATCCGAGTGTATTGATCTTCTTATCCAGTAACCGGTAGTAGATAATACATCTCCTTTACTTCTGTGTTGAAGTTCGTTCTTTCCCAATTGAGTTTGAACGTGTATTTCCTCAGTGAAGTCGCCATCCCCTGCAGATAACCTTTTCCCTAGGCCAAGTCCTTCCATTGATTTATTTTCATGGAAAATCCCTCGTGTCTCCAGCAATTTTCAAGTCGTGGTTTGGCCTACACATAGCCTTTTATCCGCTAGAGTCTTTGTCTCCTCATTGAATTTTACTTACGGAATGCATTATGCTCCTGTGGACTTTCGGTCTCTCTGAGTTCTTTTCCTTTGTGGCAGAATATTCCCCACAAATATTATTTTAACATTCATATCATATGCATCACAAGGTCTATTAGGGACCAAAATTCGTTTCTTGATGTTGTTATTTAAGTCCATTCTACTAAGTTGATACAAGATTTTAACCTTCACATCCTCTATTAGAATGTCCTTAAATAGGGGAAGCTGTAAGACCCCAATTTTGACCCTAAGATCCCTCATGTTATCTCAGCATTTGCACTGGCTTTGGGATCACACCTTGGCATCCTCCTTACCCCTCGTTCATTGGGTTTGCATTTGGAGAGATAACCAAGCACATTTGATTGTATAATACTTTATTTTTCTTTGTTTACTAACAAAAATACCAAAAATATGTCTGTGTATAGCTTTGTTTCTTTTGTAGGTAGTATGTGCATCCACCAATGCCTCATCAAGCTCACAACTAGAGTTTGAGGCCCTCATTGCAAGGAGATCAATCAAGAGATGGTTAACTATTGTTCTAGAAATCATACATGTATCCCCCTGGTCTTCATTTATCATTTGGATCAAGAATTCATCAAGAATTTGAAGCTAGTTTGCATTGGAAACCCTAATTCATATGGGTATCTTGTGTGACTTCCTCAACAAGTTTCTTCAAAAATTGGTACAATATATAAAGAGATACTTCATTATACATAATATTATGCATATATGATCCTCCATGAGTCCAAAAGATTAAAATAACTTCAAGTTTGCAAGTTGGTTCAAAGAGGTTGACTAGAGGAAGTCAACTGGTCAAAACTGGGGTTCCCTAGACCCTATCTCCTACAATTTTTGTCATATGAAAATTATTCCAAGAGAAACGTTATTCCTTATGAAATTCCAAACAACTTTCTTGTTGACATCAAGAGCTATTTTTTCTTGGAAAGTCATTTTTTATGGTGGAATATTATATGTCATTTTGTCTGTTCCCTATATAGGAGGTCAACTTCTAAGGACCATAACTTACTCAATTTTAATGACATGAAGGCAATACAACTTTCATGATCAATTTAAAGATGACCTATCCAACTTTTATTCTTTTATAAATGTCAAATTCAACTTGCAAGGGCATGTGCCAATAGAAAAGATTATAGGTCATTTTGGGTCATCACCATTGAACAAGCAATTTTCCTCAACTTCTAAAATGCATAACTCCCTCATTCGAAATCCAAATGAGGTCAAATTTGTGACCAAATTTAAGAGGATTGAAATAGATACAACTTTTATGAAGGAACCATTTCCATTTGAATCTCATAGAAGAGTTATTTAAGATGGAAGAAGTGGTCATTTGACTTGGTACTTAGAAAAATTTCAATTATGTTTGATTTCTCAAACTTCCACCTCAAAATTCATCATGATCCATTCTTCAAATGGAAAAGTGTTCAACATCAAAGTTGTTCCCCTTGATGTCACCGTTCCAAAAAAGTCCAAGATCACTTCATTTGGACAAGATTTGAGGGACTTACGCATGGTTCCTTTGTTGGGTTTGTTTTGGCAAGTTTTGGATTCAAATGATCATTCCTCTTTGCATGCTTCCATGTGATGACCTCAGTATTTATTATGCATGAATTGAAGTTGGATTGCATCATTGATTGGGCCTAATTCATTGCCCATGCATCCATGCACCATGGTTTCTAATTTTGGCAAAATTTCAAAAGGGTGCAAAGCTGAATTCCATTGCCTATATAAACAATGCATTGCCTCAAGATCAACATACACACCTTATCCAAGTTTTGCTAAGTGATCCTAAAACCTCACACCATAGAATTCCTTGAAGGTTTCTTTGAAATCGAGTTTGAATTTCACCTTATATTTTGAGATTCAAACTCCAATGGTTAATTTCCTTTTTCATCTCAATTGGTCACTGCAAGCAAGAGGAGGAAGAACCAAGCAAATCCAGATCAAGATCAAGCCAGATTCAAGCTACCCGAATGTGATTTTTTAGGAACTTTGAGCTTTCGATTCTCTCTCATTTATTTATTATTCTCTTTGATTTTTGGTTGGCTGAAGTCCTACCAATGTAGGCAACAAGATTGATTTGCTTTGAGGTCAAATCGAAGCAACTCAGTTCATGATCCTCAAAATTCAAATCCACGTATCTTTCAATATACTTGGAATTGGAAGAAATTGAGGCTAGATTCGAGCTCCTGAGAATTTTTCCTTTAAAACCATGTCCTTACTTTTTATTTAGGTGGTGGTTTATGGTGGACCAATCCGGTGAGGTCCACCAGAGAAGATGATCGGAGCTAGGGCTCCGGTGGTGTGTTGGCATTGCCCAGACCATCTGGTCATATATCCACGTTCTAATCTTGGCCCTTGGTTTTGAATACCACACGTTGACTGAGGTGTTTGATGGAAGTGCGCACTTGGCCATCAGATCTGCCACCTCAATTAATGAGGAAGATCTGATGGCCCTTGTTTTTTTTTTGTATTTTCTGATTTTTCATTTAATTGCCTTATTTTATTTAATTAATAGAAATTTCATTTTTAATCCAAAAAATATGGGACTTTCACCAAAAATCATTAAATATTTTCCTCTTCCATATTCTGAATTAAAATTATTTTTTGGATTAATTTTGGTATTTTTCATGAATTAAATGTTTTTGTGCATATTTTTAATTGTTTAAAAATACTTCTGACTTTTTAAAAATTATGAAATTTTTTGTCTAAGGTCCTTTGACATTTTTTGACCTAAGATAAATCTCTTGGCCATTTATTTGGTATTTTGAAGGGATTTAAGGTTTTGTCCAAATTAAAATGCATTTTAATTCATTTTTAATGTGATTTTTAATTGATTAAATGTTTAAAAATTATGTTGAGTCATTTTTATGGTCTTGTGATGTTTGACTTTCTGTTTGGGCCTTGATCATGGTTGATTTGACTTTTGTATGATCAAAACCATTGGATTTAAGGGATTGATGAAATGTACATTTCATCTCCCAAAATGAATGGATGGTATTGATCAAATGAAATTCCTCTCATGATCAATTTGTGTTTCTTATTCCCCTTCCCTCTTCATCTTCATCCCTATTCTTCCCCAATATATCATTGACCAATGAAATCTCTTCATGTCTAATGCTAGTTGATTCATCAATGACCTTGTGTCAGATGAATCAACATGAGCCAGACTGAGATAGGTCATTCCCCCTTTTCTTTTAGTGTGTGATATGTTTTAGGAGTTTAGTTCTTTATACCAAATCTCTAACATGCATTAACACCTATATTTTTATTTCCCGGTCTCAGATAGTTATGACTTTTACATAAGTCCAATTATGATTGCTTAACATAGAGCTAAATTTGACCCTCAAAGCATAGCATTCGAGTAAGTGAGATTGTAAGTCTCCCATTCTTCATGGAATTGTATGGAGACTTGACCTTTTTTCCTTTCATGAGAGCTAAGAGCATACTTGTTGAATTATCCAAGTTGGAGCCCTTCTCATGGAAGATGTCTTGGTTCAAGGATTCATACTTGTGAATGAATGGTTGAGTATTCTCCAAAGAATGACTTAATCAATTAAAACTCAACACTAACATTTGACTAACCATTGACTAACCCTTACTCATTTTGCTTTTACTTTCAAGTCATTTACTTTATGCAATTTAAATTTCAGTCTTTTATCATTCATTGTCATTTACATTTCATGCAACTTGTTTATGTTTAAGTCCTTTTTCACTTTGCTCACTTGAGGCATATCTTGTGATTATATATATTTGTTTGTGGTTTTAGGACCTTAAGACACCTAATAACAACAAAAACCCTAAAAAACATTTGGTGGACTGTTGGAACTTGATCTGAGCTTTGGACTTAGAATTAGGCAACATTCCATGTGCTAAAGGACTTGGTCAATGCCAACATTTGAGACTGAGCTATCTTTGACAGTGACTTTCATCTGATGCAAGACCTTGGATCTCTTGTATACATCTGCTACTTTGTCTCTGTGCTTAATTGTTATTTTGTTATGATCTAGGTCTGATATTTTATTCTGAGTTGATCAAGGAATATTTCATCTGATACATTGGAAGACGCTGACGATTGCTAGCTATTGCAATGCCTGCTTGGATGTGGCTATCTTTATTTGAAGCCTTGATCTTCATGATGTTTGGATATTGTTTATGCTTGTTGCTTGATCAAAGTCCAAAGGAAAATGGGTTTCTATATGACATTCTTGTCTGTTTGATTGCATCACATTGGTCAGATCTTTTCAACTCTCAACTTTTAAATTTTTGCTTAGGATAGTTTCTTCATCTCCTCCCACTTCTTTAATTTCAAAATCTCTCCCTCTTTTCAAAAACCTTATTTGTTTATGTCTTTCAACTTAGATATGTTTTAATGATTAGAAACTTTGACATTATGACAATGAATTTTTAAATCTTTTCTCAATCAAATTTGTAAATAAACTTAACCATATAGACTTAAATTTCAAAAGACAAAAAGAACTAACAACCCCATTCAAAACTTTGGCCTTTTTTGCCCTCTTCTTAAATTTTTGTTAAAATCAATTCACCAACTCCTTTGAAATTTTTACCACGAACTACGAGGTTTTGATCCCTCATTTCTATGTTGGTACGTAGGCACAAGACCGAAGGTCTTGTCAAACAAATAAATATAATCAATGAATTCTGTTCTCATTCCTACACTCTATATTTTATCAAACATCATTTATACCAAAAAATATATGCACACAAAAAAGGGCTCCCTAGGAGTACCTAGGACACTTTGGGTGCTAACACCTTCCCTCTGTGTAGCCAACCCCTTTACCTGTAATCCCTGGAATTTTATTAGTTTTGATTTGAAAACTTCTTACTTTTGGGTTTTGTTCATACTTTTTCCTTTTCCTTTGGAAACAATAAAAGCGCGGTGACGACTTTGGTAAGTTTATCCATAACTTGAGGGTCATGAATTTACCGCTACATAGACCATCCTCTTAGCCTTTGTGCTTGATCATTACTTTTATTTCTTTTTCTGTGTGACATGACTTTAGGAGGATGATTTACATATCATTTCTCAAGCATGTATTAACACTAACATTATTATTGACCGACCTCAAATAGTTGTGACTTCTACATAAGTCGAATTACGATTACTTAACATAACGCTAAATTTTTCCCAAAAGCAAAGGCATTTTTATAACTGAGATTGTAAGTCTCCTATTACTCATGGTATTGTATGAAAATATTGCTCCCTTTTCATTTGTGAGAGCTAGTGGTATACTTGTTGATTTTTTCCAAGTTGGAGTCTTTCTCATAAATGACATATAGGTTCATATTTTCATGCTTGTGAGTGAATAGTTGAGTGTTCTCCAAAAATGACCAAACCATCTTTCATTTTGATTACTAACATCATTTACTAACATTTCTACTTGTATTAACTTTTATTTCCAAGCCATTTACTTTATGCTCTTTTATTTTTATGCCATTTATTATATGCTTAGCATCACATATCATATTATTTGTGATTATGTCATTTGTTCTTCTTCCATTTGGACTTATCTTTTATATCCTTATAAAGAAAACACTAATAAAGAAAACCCTAAAAAAAAGCTTGGTTCTCCTGACTCATGGACTTGTGGTTACTATCCTTGACATCATTGTGGAGTTATGGACTTGGATTTAGGATCTTAACCTTTGCTTTGGGATTTGTGACTTGAGACCTTGGAATTCATCTGATACCTCTGACTTTGGACTTCCTTAGGAGACTTGGTTGAGTTACCTTGGTTTCATCTGATACATGGATTATTATTTGCTTATTCTAGTTTGCTTGAGGCTTAATCCAAAGGAGGGATTTCTAGATTGACTTATGTCATAAAGCTTTTCTATTTCTCGAATAGATCTTTCATCCTCTAGCTTTTACTTTATGCTCTAGGATAGTCTCTTCTTCTCCACCCTTTCTTTAATTTTCAAAATCTTCTCTCTTTTTCAAAACCTTCTTGTTTTCTAACTTGAATATTCTCAATAAACCTTGACTTTTATCAAGTGATTTTTAAAACCTTTTTACTAATAAATGTTAATCCATTTTAAGCATATTTAGGCCAATTTCAAAAGTCTAAAAAATGCATAACTCGCTCAAATTATTTTTGTGCCCTTTGTGCCCTTTTCCTTTTAAAACTTTTCTCAAAGTTTAGGCATGAGTCATTTTTATAGTTGAGATATAATTCTCCTATCTCCATAGTATTGATGTTGATTCTTTTACATCTAATAGAGCTAGTGGCATACTTGTTGATCTTTATCCAAATTGGAGCTCTTCTCATGATGATACAAAGTTCTCATACTTGTGGGTGACTAGTTGAGTATTCTCCTTAAAATGACAAAATATCTTTTCATAGAAATAAGTCAAAACAAACATCTTTGATAATTTTACCACGAATTACGAGGTTTTGATCCTCCATTGCACTTTGTTGGTACGTAGGTATGAGACTTCAAAAGTCTTGGAAAATACAAAAAATCATAAAAAGAAACATTTCTTTTCCCATCTCTCCAATCTTTTGCAAACATCACCCATTTTCAAACTAAAACGTACATATTTTCAAAGAGGTTCCCATGGAGTATCATGGATGTTTAGGGTGCTAATATCTCCCCTTTGCATAACTAACCCCCGGACCCTTATCTCTTTTTATTAGTTTTGTTTTAAAACTTCTTTGGGTTTTGTTCGTTCTTTTTCCCTTTCCTTTGGAAATAATAAAAGCGCGGTGGCGACTCTTGCTTTATGAGTTAAGTTAATCAATAGCTATCTCAATTTTTTACCGCTACACATGATGAAACCATGACCTAATGACCTATGAATGCATGATGAAATGAATGTGAATAACACATTACTTAGATGAATCAACTAGAGCTTAGCAAGGACTTGACAAAGTGGACCAATGAACAATGAAGTTTACATAAATGAACCAAAGGACAAAACCATGGATGAGACATGAACAAACTATGGACTAACCATGAGTTATGCCATGCTAGAAATAATGAAATGAATCAAATGGATTGCCATGACATGCTATTAATCAAGTGGAACTTGTAATGCCATGGAGATGGACTTGGACCAATGAACACCATTAAGCAAAAGGTGAACATGTGAGACTTTGAAATGAACCATAATCAAAACCAGTAAAACCTTCATAATATACCATGAACAAATGTGACCTTGAATGGATCTTGATCAAGCAAACGAAACATACACAATGAACCAAATGAATCATATGAACCTCAAGTTTAGATGCACGCACAAGGATCAAGGATGCAATCAGTTAGGGTTTAGTTTGGCCATGAAGATACAAATGAATCTTCAAAACATGATGCACAAACAAAGGATCAATGGTGTAAACATACTAGGTTTTATGTTGGTTGAGCAACCTTAAGATGTTTGGAAGCCCTAGCTTTCACTAGGTACACACAACTATATCTTGAATCCATGATGCATGTCCCCTTGCCTTGTATAATGTCAATGCAAGTGAAATGATTGAGTATGAATGCATGCATATGAATAGGGGTTATGGATTAGATGAAAATTGTGAGGGGTAGAGTAAATTTTGGGATGTGACAATATTCATATTAAAATTTGAATTCAACAACTTTATGCTTCTCAGTTCATCCACATTGACTCTGTTATTTGTTTGGCTAGCTGATTTATTTGACTAGTTGTATGGGACTAAGACTACTTTTGTAGTTTATTTATTGTTTAACTTAATTAGGCTACGTGGAACCAAAATATTTTAATATAAGCAAATTTCAATATTTAAGTATGCATTGAACAAGTTGATAGAAACCAACTGATATATAAAAGAAAATAGGAAAAATCATTTTGAATTATAGAATAGTATCACAAAACTTCGAGGGTCTGCACCTCTCAATGCCAAAATGACCCCTTCTCCGATCCAATTTCAAGAAAAACTATTTTTTTCTCTATCTTCCTCTATTTATTCTAATCATAAGCACTCATAATTAATAAAATAAAATTATACTTAATTATATAATAATTACCCCCTCTATTGCCCTAATAATTTTATAATGTTACAGAACTGAAGAGGTTTATGAATACTCCGCCCCTAAAGATTCACCTTTTCCTCAAGATGAAGGATAAAATAAGTGTCCACTAGTGTCCCACAATTTTAAGTAGAAGGCCAGAGCAAGGCGTGAAACATGATAACTAATGTATGGATCATACACATTATTTTGGGTGGTATGTTTGACCCAAAAACATAGCATGCCAGTAGTAGGCATTAACCGTGATTGGATCTAATCAGAGGAAAATCTAGCCCTGCCCTAATAATTTTATAATAATTACCCCTGCCCTAATAATTTTATAACAGTTACAAAAACTGAAGAGGTCTATCACAAGTCCTTTTAAAAAGACAATTCCAATATCAAATCAACAATCTCTTCGAAATTACATCTTTACCAATTGCAACAACTTTTGGTAGTAGACTAGCTTCTTTGGCAAGGAAAAACAAAATACATTTTTCGTTGTCTCTTTACTATCTGATGCTATCACAACATTTCCAAGTTGAAATGAAGGAATCAATTTGAATGAGTATAAACCTAATCTATTTCCTTTCCTATTGACACTTTCAAAGAAATTTATGAACAAGATAAACGTGTTTTCGATGAGAAAATTTTGGTGGAGTCAACATATTGTCTCTGCTATCCTGCTGCTAATAGCCAAAGCATTATTAAGGACGATATTGAAATCGGTATCCAGCTTAAGAAGGCACATGCAACTGAAATCTGATATTTTCGGCATTCCTTTCCGAAATGGCAATGTCCTAGATCGTTAAAGTACAAAACTGTTATGCCTGCTGAGGAACACGCTGCAGCTAGAGATAGTGTGGCTGTTACCTGTGGACAGTGGTCAAGAAAATCATTCAAAATTCACTACACAATAACACTGCTGTATGTAATAAATTAATCATAGTCCATGTTTTTGTTGAGACTAACCCAATCCCCGACCAGATAGAGGCTAACTAGTACAGGGTTATGGAGGACTTTCTTTCTCACCACGGCGTATGCGTCTAATAAAGCGAGCACAAAACTCCATATGGTTTGTAAACCCATTGCAGCTATCAAGTAACTGCAATGCAAATGGAAAACTCAGCATTAAGTGATTCCATATGAATCCAACAAACATACGGGGAAAACAGTAACATATACATGATACAAAATTGATATTATGCGATTAACTAACACTCCACCGGTGTTTCGCCTAAGGATATTTGTACAACAAATAGCTCAAAAAAGAAGATCAGATCATAAATAATAATAAATGGACATGGATTTACAAGTACAATGCATACTTTTTAGAATTATAATTTGTCTTAGGCCTAATTCAACCAATGTAGTCAAGCACGAGAACTTAAGTAGGATCGGTCGGCTTGTGAAAGATCGTAAAATTCTGATTGTTAGTCAAACATGTAAGATCCTACCGAAGGGAAAAAAAAAGGTAATTTCATACATATGTATACACACACATACACAAAAACATGAAAAATCATTATACAGGTTGAAAAAAAGAGCACATTTTTTTTATGATCTTGCTTTAAAAAACGCAATCTTGACCACGCCGCCGACGAAACGATCTTTCTTAAATCAAAGCACTCAGGCATCCTTAGCACGTAAGATTTCAAGATCTTGCGTTCCAGCACTCAATCTTGACTACATTGTATTCAACTCCAAAATCTAGCCCAAGTGGGGAGGATAAAGTCATGTCTTTGGCCAATATGATTTCAACACACAGTTCGCCTCATGACATTTGAAGGGTAGACAAATGTGAGTGGCCTAATAATATGAAGCATATCTAGAAGAAGTTTTGATATCATCTTAAGATTCGGATTAGGACTAACAAAACCAAGTTCGAAGAGTTGTCGGGTGGGAGGAGAAGCTCAACTAGCTTGAAACCTTTGAGTTAAGAGTTAAAAGGAGTTGGAGGTCCAGGGTTCAAATTCTGACAAGGATGTAAATATATATTAACAATTAACCACTAACAATTTGCCAAAAGTAGTTAGATTTTTCCTTGCCTTATAAAAATTTGCGTTGAGGAACAAAGACCAAAGTACTCAAGTAAAATGCTATGTTTTAACCCATTGAGTTTGAAAATGCACAGGAAATAAGACCTTTCTGAGACTTGGAAGAGTCAAAGTTTGGTTCAAGAATAATAGTAATTCGTAATTACTTTACAAGTTGCAGCGATTGGGCAGCACCTGAAACACACGTAAACAGCTGCGAACAGCAGCATCAAACTCAAAAGGTTGAAATTTGACCATTAATGGGAACAAAAGACCATTACTATGCAAACAAATAACAGAAGTACCCTGTGAATACTTAAGCAGAAATGAGAAGCATCGACGAGTAGGCTGCAGCTGACAGTCGCCAAACTTGTACTAGGATGGTGCCACACCACTTTCACACATGGACATGACTATGTAAAGGGATGTGTTAAGAGTCTCACATTGAAAAATATATGATCTGAACATGTGCTTATAAATAGAGATCATTCTCACCTTACAAGCCGATTTTGTAAGGTTGAGTTAGATACAGCCAAATCGGAGTGTTCTCAAGACAGACATAGAGGTTAGACGGAAATAATTGACACCCTTTCAAAAAAAAAACATAGATGAAAGATCAATACACCCAATGTATAATCTGTTGCAACAAAGTCAATCACGTGTTTTCTAAAGAGTGACACCCCTAACCTTAAAAGCTGGTTTATGATGATCGAAAAAACCTAACTAAAAAGAGTTTATAAAAGATAAATTTGATTCAGTCATGTCAATATTATGATTCACTATATTGTAGTATCCAAAAATTAGATTCATATGAAAGTAAAGCAATTGAGTAAATATGTATTTTGACCATATAACAACCTACAACAAAACCAAAACAAAAGAGATAAATGCATAAAAATAAAGAGAAGTATTAAGCAAAATGTTGAATTACCAAAAAGCTGTAATATTAAAGAAACTTGGTGTGGTAGCCATGGAAGCAATAGACCCAGCAGCAAAAATGAACTGTGACATCCTCAGAGCCAAACCAAACATAGTACCAGGTGTCCCAGGAAAATCTTTCATCGTTTTCTCCAAAAGAATGAAACTTTTAGATTCTTCACAACTAATAACGAACACCCATCTCTAGATTTAAGCCAAAAAAGCAAAAGAAGAACCCAAAGGCAAGACCTTTAAAATCCACTTCCCAATCTAAAACAGGAAAAGAAGAGAAATTGGAAATAGTTTGAGAAAATTGGAATATGGGGTGAGCAAAAAAACAAAAAACAAACAACCTAAGAAAAGGGAAAGTGTCAAAGGATGAAGAGTAAAAAATGTGACCAAACAAAACAGAAACACAAAACCTTACCCTGGTTGGTTGGTTGCTTGCTTACAATTGCACGATTCTTGTATTGTTCTTGACAAAATCAAACTGACTCACCAACATGGGTCCCCTACAATGGCGTAGAGATTCTTATTCCATGAATAAAAGTGTGCCACCATTTTCTTTTACAATTTACGTAAATTCATTTTTGGAAAATACTAACAAATGTCTTGTTCTTTAAGAAATTTGTTAAGAAATCAAATATATTAATAATTTCTTGTATAGTTATTTAAAAAAATAGAAATATTTATTTTAAATGAAAAAACTCCATTGACTGCAATTGGGGTTTATTTTTCTTAGCTTTGACTAAGTTATAATTTCTATGTTATCTTTAATTTTCAAACAAAAATTAGGTAGATGATACATATGCATCTTGTTGACTTATGATTTAACTAAAAATATATAATTGAGGGATTAACCTGAGTTTTTTTAATAATACTTTCAAGAATACATCTTAATTTATAGAAATAAAAATATTAATAGGTTATGATTTTGTTTTTAGAATTTTAATATAAGAAATGTTTTATTTGTTGAACTAATTCCACTTTTTATTCATAAAACTCCATTACTATATTTTTCTATTAGAAATTGATAATGTATATATATCAAAAACTTATTATATTAAAACATTAAGAAAAAAATTTAAAAAATAACCGATTGAATTATTGACCGTTTTAACGACAATTTTAATATTAGAGATCAAAAATATGGATGAAAATTTTTAAGAAAAATATATTTTTTGAAACAAATATTTTGAGAGACTAAATATTAAATTTGAGATATTTAGTAGGACTACAAACATATTTAACCCTTTATATATATATATATATATATATATATATATATATATATATATATATTATATATATATATATATATATATATATATATATATATATTATTTTTCTGCTTTATTGTTCATTCAATCATCATAACTTTTTGAAAAAATAAAAAGCACCATAACATCTTTAAAATAACTGAAAAAATCTTAAAATCTGATTTAATCGTCCTTTCCTCTTCATAGGTTGCACTCTATACTTACATTTGACATCAAAGCAAGTTAAGGTGACTTGTTCCTCGATCCAGAAAGATGACTTCTGTTAATCTTGTTTTTAGAGATTATGGCAGTAACAACAAATCTCTATGTTTCGCCGGTGAACATTATGACTTCTAGAAAATTCGCATGAAAAGCATATCTAGAAACACAAGGAGAAGAAATTTGGGATGTTGAAAATTGTCCTTACATTTCTAAGACGATCATCAATGAAGTAAGAGAATTCAGACGAAGATGACAACATTACTCTTCTTGTGAAAAGGTTTGGAAAATTTCTTTAAAATGACAAAACTTTAAAAATTGGTAAAAGAAGAACAAATTTCAAGAAAAAGGAGACTTCAACATCTAATTAGATATTCACATGTTTTGAATGCTAGAAGCAAGGTCACATGAAGGCAGATTTCCCAAATCTTGCAAAGAAAAGTAGCCACAAAAGAAAGAAAGAATTCAAATCAAAGAAGGTCCACATTGTTTGGGATGATAATGAAGTAAGTTCATCTTCCGACTCGGAAAATGAAGAATGTGCAAACTTTGCATTGATGGCGTCACATGATTTCTATGATGAACAAGAGGTTAGTGATTATGAATTAAATGATAAATCTTCCTATAATTAATTACAAAATGCACTTCATGAATTACATGAGGAATGCTTGACACTTTTTAGGACTTTTGCAAAATAAAAGAAATTAATTGTATCTCTAGAAAGCAAGGCTAATGACACAAATGTGGAATTAGAAAATATAAAAAATTCGGCATGTAATAAATGTAAAGGACAAGAATCCAAGATTGTTGAACTAAACCAAGTTATTAAAAAATATAGAAAATGTCAAATTGGTTTAGAAGATGTGCTTAGTAGACAAAGGTATTCTAATAGCAAAATTTGGCTTGAGTTTTCTAATTTTGATAAACCAAACACAAGTTAAACAATATTTGTCAAAGATAACACAACATCCATCAATGTGGAACCAACGAAAATGCATGTTGTAAATCCTCCCAAAAGATCGAATGTCAGAAATGATTCTTATGCTAGAAATTATTCAAATGTTAGAAATAATTCTTATAAAAAAAATTATTATAGTGTTAGAAATAATTCGTACAATAGATATTATTCTAATAATTCTTATGTGAGAAATAATTCATATGCATATCATATTTATAAACCTACATGTTTCTATTGCAATACAAAAGTTTATACCCCTAGTGCTTGATATATAAGAAATTATGGTGTTCCTTATGGTAAGTATGTTCGGGTTAAGAAATGATCTAACCAACAAGGACCCAAAGCACATTAGATACCTAACAAAGTTTAATTTGTTTTGTAGGCTTGAAGCATAATCTCATTAGCAAAGTCAACTTTGTGACAAAGGATTCAAAATCAACTTCGCCAAGGAAGAATGCATCATAGAAGATAAAGTCTCTCATGAAGTCAAGCTTAATGGAAAAATGATCAACAACATATTCATGATATCTTTAGATGATTTATCTTTAAAAATCAAGTGTCTTGTGGTAAGTAATAATGATGCATGACTTTGACATAAAAGAATAACACATATTCATATGGAAAATTTGAATAAGCTAGTTGTTTAATATGAAATTTGATAAACAAGAACAAGTTTGATTTCACTTAAGGGATTAAACTCAAAAAGATCCCGGGACATATTGTGCAAAAATTATGAGTTTGAAACATGTTGACATTTAAAGTCGAAAATAAAATATTTGAAAATAAACTTTAGTAAAGCAATAAATAACTTGAAAGTAAAAAATTAATTCATAAAACAAAATGCATATTCATACATTCTCATAACACTTTTTTCTCACTTACACTTGGATACTTCAAGTTTTTAGAATTTGTATACAATTTTGGACGCCTAAAACTACAAGTGAACACTACTTATATATTAGTCCTAACATAACTGTCTACAACAGTCGGCACAACAAATTACACCACGTCTTCGTCTCCATGCAGTCTTCGGTCTCGACAATCTTCCATGTGTCTTGGAATAACTGTCTCATCTTATCCATTTGCATCATTCGACCGCGTGGAGTAACATCATATTAAAACTTGGAATTTCATTAAGTCCAAAAACTTACTTATCTCTACCCTTTTAAAACTGATTACTTGACAAATTCAACCAAGGTTAGTATCATCATTCGACAAGACAAATTCGTTGAAATACATATTCCAATTCCATGGTCGCAACTGACCATTTCGACCTAGATCATAAACCCAAATAACAAATCAAAACTTGTCAAATCTACAATCAAGGCCTCTGTCGAAAATTTGAGGTAGCAAATTTCCCCTCAAAATATCATGTTTCGACTTTCCTTTTAATCAAAAGGAGAAAATGGCATTTTGACATTATTTTCGACACAGTTCAAACCCTTTCGCTGAAATCAGTGTCACCGTTACAACTTTAATGAAAATTTTCATTTCCAATGGATTTCTTTAAAATTTCATCATTACTCATGGGTTTACACGATTTCATTAACTTCCACTAACTCTCCCACTTCCTGAGAAAAGTGAAGCGTGTCAACTTAACACGTGTTTGCCATGTGTCTCATATTTGGAGGGCAACCACTTCTATAAATACTTCATTTTGTACCCTCTTTTAATCTTCTTCACTTCCGCTTTACAATCATAGTGTTTTGTACAGAAAAACCATTTTCTCTCGCATTAAGCTTTTCAAAACTCAAACATGGCAGCTTCCACTTCAACTTTCAAAGTAGATACCGACAAAAATCCTTTGGAATTCATGATTACAACATCATAAGATGACAAAGGGAGAGATTTTGTACCTAAACCACCATTGGTTAAATAGAAAATCTCCATTTGGGCTAAATAGGTACTCATTTCCTTCTCTCTCTCTCTGATAAACTCTCGGCATTCTTAGATATGTTTCCAATGTCCAAGTCACACCCTGGGAAGGTGAAGAATTTATTCCCATGTTATCCCGTCATTATGCCTTATGCGTTCGAAGAAATCTCTCTCGACCTAACCTTCATGGAAACGCCTATGCGTGTTTTCTGATCAGTACCTCGATCTCAAAATAAGGACTATATCGCCTGGCTCGACAAGGTCTAAAACAGTAGGAAAAAATAATGGGAAAACCTAAGTATCTTCGACGTAATCCAATTATATAGAAATGGCCATAGGTATAACCCTATTATGTTGCTTTCGTCGAACTTCTTTTGGGAAGGTTCGATCAACATATTTCAATTTCCTTGTGGAATGCTTACGCCGACTCAGTTCGACGTAGCAGCTATCATGGGACTTAGACCTACAGGTGAAACCTTCACTCCCATAATGGAAACCATAAACGAAATCATCTTTGAACGTCTTAGCTTTAAAAACTACATCATTAACCATCATAAGAAAAATAATGAAGAGGTCTCCGACCAAGAACACATAACTTTTATGACTCTTTGGCTTTCTTACTATTTATTTTGTTCCAGTTCTTTACAAATAGACAAAAAAAATATGTCCCCTTAGAAATTCAACTCCGTGAAGATCGAAAGATCTCTCTTGGCATGTTACTCTTAACCATTTTATATCAATCAATAGGTAGTGTTTCCTATAAACTGAAACACCTCCCTGAAACTAACAAAAAACACCTTCTTTCTGGCCCCTTGTGGCTTTCACAACTTTGGTTGAATTCCATGTTTGAACAAAAGCTACAAATAACCATGTCAAAAGCTTTGATGGAAGAGGATGATTGCAGGAGCATCGAAGGAACTAGACTTGCCCTAACTACCCCATATGATACTCCTTCATAAATAACACTTATGAAGTATATCAACTTGTTTCTCGAATTAAAAACCTTTGTTTTAACCATGACACCCTTTATGAATAGATGTGTTGGCCCAACCTAGTCTCGAAACATATTTCCTGGTGTTACTCCCTCTGTTGTTGCAATGTCCAATTATGTTTTGGCATCATTTCTAACTCATACACTCCTTTCCACTCGTATCGAGACAAGGATAGCTGGCTTTGGATTCATTGGCTACCATCCCAATCTAGTGGTAAGGCAATTTGGTTTCAGTCAAATGCTGACAAAGTCTCTTTGTGTTCAGGAATACAAATATTGCATGGTGTTTGTCCATCAACAAGCTCTTGAACTGCCCACCTTCCAAGTCCAACCTTCCTTCTACTCCACAGTGAAATTTGATAATTGGTGGTCGAACCACTTTCAAAGCAGCTTCTCTAAAGAAAACTTTCGAAAGAGACTGTCGACCGCCTTCTCCAATTTGCAAGAAAATCCTAAGAAGAAAGTAGGTACATATCAATCCATTATTATTTTCTATATTCCCCCATTTTTATCCCTTCAGCCTCCTATATATTTTCATTGTAGGTGAAACTGAAACAAAAGACAAAACCAATATCGAAGGCCAATCCAATGCTGATGAGGTCAAAAAAGAAGAAGAACCCTAAAATAAAAAGGTAAGTTTTTCCTCCATCTTTTGAGTGGGATGATTTTTTACATGTCGTCTTCGTTTCAGAGTTGTAATCGGGATCCAGGTTCCTCCTCAACCACCAAAACCCAGGAAAAATAAAAAATCCAAAAAGACTGCACTGACACATGTATGCATATGATTTCTTTCTTTATGGTTCGATGATTCGATAGAAACTAACCAGCCAACTTTTCAGGTTGCGCCGAAACCGACAAAGAAATTGGTTAAGGACGAGAGTTTAAAGGATTGCGAGAAGACTCAAATCTTTTTTAATCCAAAACTCCAAGCCTTCTCCTAAACCGTTGCCAGCAAACCAAAGGGCACCAGTCGCAAGACCGATCAACCCATGGAAAAACACACTTCGTTTGTTGATCCCACTGACAAGGAAGGTCAAGACTTGGTTAAGTCTGACAAGGAGGACCGAGGCAAACACTAAGAAGGCCTCCATATCGAATAAAAAGAGACAAGGGAAACTGAGGTATCACTTGCATCTTTCACCTTTCAATTTTCTTTCTTTATTTATTTTTTGTAATTATCAAAACTAATCAATCATCTTCTCTTAGGCACAACCAAAGTCGAAAGAGACCTTAGCATATAAGCCAAAAGGTATTGACAGTTCGACTCCCACTTTCTCTCCCATTCACTGGTCGGAGTTCATTGACTCTAGTCTTGCATCTATTCACCCAAAGATAAACCAAGCTGGTGAAGATGAAGGCACTTCCAAATAGCCAATTTATGAAGTTAAGGTCGACATCACCAAGCTATCTCCCCAACAAAATGAAGAATTCAACGATAATCTAGCCTCTATTCACGACAACTTGTCCCATGATAAACCATAAACTGAAAAGGGCTTTGAGGCAGTGGACGAAGAATAAGCCAACCATGGTGTCAAGATATGAAAGCGAAGGAGGAAAACGAACCTACTCTTGTTGGAGGGAATAAAAAAACCTATCATCCAAGATTCCTATTCTAACAATTTGCTTAGCCAAGAAGAAATTTTGGCCATCAAAAGAAAGAATCATGCAGAAGCCCTAAAGAGACTTCAAAAACTGCGTAGACTTTCGACCGACACAAAATCTTCCACCTATTCTAGTACTTCCTTGGTTAACGCAAGTGAAGGCTCTGTGAACCTCCTGATCCAGCAACTGAAAGTCAATATCTTTGAAGTCGACCTCCTCATGGTCATTGAAGGAGATGCTCAACTTGGCATAAATATTTAGAAGTTGTTGGCCGAACATAACAAACAGAGAGTCCCATACCCCATGGTTCAGTTCCTATTCGAATTCGAAGCTTACTTCAATAAAGTATGTCGGGACATAAACCTCAAAAAGGCCTATGAAGCTCAACTTCAACAAAAGAAAAGAGATATGACTGCATCATGGGATCTGAACGAGGTCTCGAAAAAGAGGTCGATAAGCTTGAAAATTAAGTTAAAGAATATATGGACAAGAGAGCTTCATTTGATGATCAAATTTCAAGCCGTCGCGCCCAGATTGCTGAATTGACTAAAGAAATTGAAAATTTGGAAAAGAAGAAGGCTGAACTCGAATGGGACAAAGTGTTACCTACTAGAGAGATCATTGACCAAGAAGCTACCAAGGGTGTCGAATACGGTGAAATTGCTCTCCGATTGGGAACTAAGGTTGATTCTTTAGAAGAGGCTAGTGACCATCTGAACACCAGACTTGTATTCTCCAGGGCCAAGCTTGAAGACTATAGGTTTAGATTTCCCTCTTAAACATGTACTTTGAATTTTCGATTTTTTGGATTGTTATTTTTTTTGTAATGACTTTGCCATTTTGGCACCTTTTGAACACCATTTTGGTGTTTTCGTATTTATGCATATTAATCTGTTGAAATTTGAATTTCCTGTAGCATAGGTTTGTATCTTATCAAATACTTACTGTTTACTCTCAGGATTCGACGGTCAAGTGCTAACTCTCCGATCGCATAAGCATTGCTAGAAAATACTTGAGTGACTTGAAATGAACCTTCCCAATGAAGGAACCATTTGCCTAAAGTCTAATCTTTTAGGTCCATAGCTAAAGCAACTTTTCACACACAATCTCAAGTCGAGAACATTTTAACCTTAACCTTTTTGTTATAGGCCTTGGCTACTCGCTCTTTTTTCCTTATCAAAACATCTAAGGCAACTAGCCTTTCCTCATCCAAATCGACCAATTCATCCAACATCACATTCCAATAATGTTCGAATGATATTTCATTTTGCCTCTAAATCCTAGTCGATTGAAGATACACTTAGACAAGTAAGACAATATCATGTCCATATGTTAATAGAAAAGGAGTAGCATTTGTCACTTCCTTAGGGGATGTTCTACATGCCCACGAGACTCTGTCCAATGTTTTATGCCAATTCTTTGGCTTCTTTCCCACATGCTTCTTGATTAATCCAATTATAATTTTATTGGCTACCTAAATCTGACCATTTGCTTGGGCATAATAAGGCGTGGACGTAAACTGTTAGATGATATGCTTAAATCTAGAGGGGGTGAATAGATCACTAGTTAAAAATTTAACAAAAACTGTTTTGAAAAGTTTATGGCAAGCGGAAGTAACCAGGATCGAATCGTCTAACCGACCCCGCTATCAAAAAGCTCGGATATACGTAATTGTAATCAATGTATGATAATGAATCACAAATTGATCAAAAATAATTAATCACAATCAATTGAATCAAAGCTACAAGGATAGTCTTCTTCCAATGATCAATCACACAAAAAATCTATTGCGACAAATTATCGAACACCTTGTGTGCAATCGATATTGTTTGGAAATTTATGTGGTTTTGTTGATCTTAAAATCCAATCACAACCTAAAGAATTATGATCAACTTCAACAAACCTCTTTCAAAATGTAATCAAAAATATTATCCAAACGTCGACATACCTTATTGTCCTTATGAACTTGCTTTTTAAGAGTCTTCCGATCTCCTCTTTTACTTTTGACATAACTTATGGTGCAAACCATCTTGGCAACTGCTTGATCGACCTTTTTCCAGGCCTCATTGGTAGATTTAGCTCCACCAAATCTCTTCTTAAAACTGGAATTTCATTATACTCCCAAGAAAAACAAATTCTCAAAGCAAATAAATTACCTCTATTCTCAAACCTGGATTGATATTAGCACTGATGCACATTGGCCTCTTATTAGTTCCATCACCCAAGTCAATTTCCTCCAATGGATCCTAGGTCTGCATCTTTGTTGATGATGCTACGGGATCCTTCTCTAAACCCAAAGGCTCGTCATCATAGATGTAGTCGAGCCTCTGGCCTTCCGTGCCACTGTTTTCCAGCCTGCTGATTGTGGCTTCTCAGGTGGTTTCAGATCAATGTTTATTCTTTGCCTCACGTCAAATATCTCTACTTTATTGGCTTCAATAGTCATATGTTGTACTTCGGCTTCTAAAGTCATTTTTAATCTATTTTGGCTACATAAGCCGAAATTTGCTCCAAAGAGTCAAACTCGAACATCATCATTGAATTCATCACCCCAACCAGTTGGTTGGATGGTATTATAGCTTCTCACACCCATAATTTATCTATCATATATAAATCCATGGGTCGGATGAAGCTTGAGAGAATAAGATGCCTCCTCTAAAGGCATGTACGCAAATCCTGTTGGAGAGCAAGGTGTAATGTTAGCTAAGTTTTTTATCGAAATTCTTTCTATCAATGTGATTCACCTCTGCCATAAAATAGCCCTGATCGGATTCTAGTTTTCCATAATTCCATCATTCCTCCATATTTGAACCCTCTTATGGAGCAATGCTGGCACACCCCTTATGCCATGGATCCACTCCCGACCTAGGAGCAGATTGTAACTTACCTTCGGCGCTATCACCATAAACACAATGGACCTGGTTATTGATCTGACTGATACGTCGACCTGTATCACACCTAAAGTAGGTCCTGTCTTACCTTAATAATTTTATAACACCATGTTATGTAGCCTCAAATTGGTATCATATTTTCCTATTTTCCTTAGCTAGAAAAGGGGCATCAAATTGACTGCATCCCTTCAATCAATCAAAATCTTATTAACTGTGGTATTCTCGAATTTGGCTCTTATGAATAGAGGTTTCAAGTGACTTTTCATACCCCCAAATGGAATGCACAGGGAGTGTTGTAAACCATGTAAACTCGTTTTTAGTAAGAGAGCTAGGGAAATATCTCATCCTTAAATTCTCGTTATTCATTATTTAAGGTAGAGAAAAACAAGAAAAGGGGGTTTGAATTATTTTCACTAACAATAAAAACTTTTAGCAATGCTACACACACAAAGATAATAACAAACAACACAGAAGTTTATCCTGGCTCGCTTGAAAATCAAAGCTACTCCAGTCCACCCGGCCAAGGTGATTTCGCCTTCAATAAGGACTTAATCCAATGATCTAGAAAGATTACAACAATTGTCTAAGAGTATAACAATATCTTAGCCCTCTCAAATTTACAGTCTTCACAAGTCACTTGAGGAATATATACACCAACTATTGAGAATTACAAGAATGTGTTTGGTGCTTCTAGATAAGCAATATGGACACACTTAAAAACAAATGATCAATGATCACACTAAGAGAAACAACTCGTGTGTGATAATTGAAATATAAAATAACAAGAATTTAGTATATTATTCAAATTGTATATGCAGAATTCTTGTGTGGTCGCTTCATGTTTTGGTATGATGATAGTTAGGCCTTTTTATAGTGCTTGGAGATGATATCGTTGGAGAGAATATTGATGGTGATATCTTGATAATAATGGGACTTCATGACATTAATTTTCTTGTCCTTTCCATAGAAGTCTTGGAGTGTATTCAATGTTATCAATATAGAGATTCATACCATACTTGGAATACTTCTTTGTTAAGTTACTGATTCTGATTGGTCAGATGATTTGTTGGGCGCGAATCAGAGTGAGCGGAAATTAGAGTCTTTACTCATATCTTGTATTCTTCAGATAGTAGTTTGTTGTGTCTTCTTCAGATAGTTGTTTGTTGTATCTTCTTCAGATAGTTCTTTGACTGATCTTCAGATGGAACGTTTTCAAAGTCTACAGATGTACATTCATCAGAGTCTTTAGTTTCTTCATAATCTTTAGATTTTGTATGTGATTTTCTTTTATATTCTTATGTTCAACATCAGATAGGATTTATTTAATTCTGAGTCATATATTCTGGACCTTGTGTGATGTTAGATGTTGTTTTATTAGATTCATTTTTCATTAGACTCCTGCACACTTAGAAAATTTGTTAGGGTAGCAAATTGTTTCATTCTTTATTATCATCAAAACTTAGAGATAAATTGTAGAGCCAAAATCTTGTTCTAACAATCTCCCCCTTTTTGATGATGACAAAAACTTCAGATTATTGATGAAACAATGATACTTCACAATATGGAGAGGAAAGTAAATTAGAGTCAGATATAGTATGACTCCCCCTAAGATTAGCAAGCTCCCCCTAAATCTGATACTTTAGAGAGTTTAGAGTTTCTTACCAGAGTCTCTTATGTTGCTTAGCTTGTTTATCAGATATTAATTTGATATATCTTGTAAGAAAACTTAGACTGCGCAATTTATTTAACGTATTAGAATATAAGCAGTGCATTATGAGAGTTAGATGTTTATTTCATCGGAAGGTTGTTTATTTATTTCTCCCCCTTTTTGTCAGATTCAAAAAGAACATAAAACGAGAAAAACATGTAGAGCAAAACAAAGTTTTAATTAGATAAGATAAGAGAGATACAGATAAGAAAGCCTTAGAGGCAAAAGCACATAGAGCAAAGAACAAAACAAAAAGCCTACGGTGCCTAAGGGTTTGGAGGAGGAGGCATCCTCTGAAACAGCTGGGTGAGAAGGTTCTGGATGCTGAAGCTGACTGAATCTTTCTTGTTGAGTCTGGCTCTCATAAGTTGTTGTTCCTTCTGAAGTTCTTCTAGAGTCTATAACACTAACAGAGCAATTTCAGATATTGATGACTCACCTCGAGTCAGAGCAACTTCAGTAGACTTTGCAGTTTCCTCTGCAACAATGTGTGATGCTTCTTCAGCACCAGCTTTAGCTTTTGCTTCAACTTCTATAGCAGCAGCCTCAGCGGCAGCTTTTTCCTCAGCTTCTTTTCTGGCCTGCTCTTCAGCTTCTAGCCTAGCCTTTTCTTTAGCTTCCTGTCATGTTTTCTTTTCAGCTTCCTTGACCAGACGTGCCTCTAGTCTCTCCCCAACTCCTCTGATATAGTCATTTCTGACTTGTTCAAAGAGTCATTTCAACTTGAAGACCTCATATGTCATCCATCTGAGAAATCCATTCCAGTGAGTCCTTACTTCAGAAGGATTGTCACTTAGACTAGATTGATCAGAGAGATGTCTGAGCTTCACAACTAAGCATTCTGATAATAAAACAAATAACTCTTCTAGGGTTGGGAAAGTTGGTTCAGGTTCAGAGGTTCGATTAATGGGTTCAAAGGGAATTTGAATGGTTTCAGAAGGTTCATTAAGAGGTTCAGAAGTTGGTAGGGTTATTGAGGGTGCTGAGAGGGATGGTGTAGGTTCAGAGGTTTTTGGGATAGAAAGGTCTTTTCAGAGGTTGTTGTGTCTTGGAGTTGAGCTAAGGTTGGAGAAGAAGGGTCATGGATTTTTGGCTGATCAGAGTCAGAAGAAAGGTTGCAGTATGGAGGAGACGAGGAATGTGAAATGGGTTCATTGAAGATTAGGTCCTTAGAATACAGGAAGTGTTATGGTGGTGAGGTCAAATTTTGTAGAGTGGGTGAGGATGTGGTTGTTTCAGAGTTGTGAGGTTTAGAGGGAGTTGGTATGGAGATAGTGGGTTTAGATGGAGAGTATGTAGGAGGTGGTTGAGGTAGGGAGGGAGAGATTTACTTAGATCCAGAATGTAAAGGAGCTTCAGAGATAGAGATGACTTACTTGGAGTGGAGGAGTCCAGAGGCGTGGGCAGCTTCTGCATTGGTGTCGATTCTCCAAGATTCAGAGTCTTCTTCTTTGACTTCCTCTCAGAGGGATCTCTCATCCTCTTCATGAAGTTGGATGGGTGTTCTGGTAGCCAATCCACATAGAAATATGAAATGTCGATACCTTCAGACTCCAGGTCTTAAAGGTAATGAGAAATAACCTCTAAGGGATCTATCTTGGAGAAAAGATACATTGCATGAGGTATCTTCCTCTGATCCTTCAAAGCATCCTAGGAGGTGTCCAATGTGGGTTTGACTAAGACTCTGTCAATGACCCCCGTGATCTTCATATTTTTGGCATTCAGAGGCTTACCAACATCTACCGTTACATCTTCCATCATGTTAATGGAGATGAGATGGTCCACCATCCCGCTTTATATCAGGACGTCAGAGATGAGCCTCCCCAGAGGTATATAGTTTTTGGGTTTCATGTTGTTCCTTGCATCTTTGATTGAGTCCCTCAGATATTTGAAGAGTAAGGAGGGCAAATTTAGCTTCAATCCCTTGTGAAGGCAATACAAGATGCACTTCTGATCTGTATTGATGTAGTCAAATGAATTTGAAGTTGGATGGTGGTGGATGGTGCACAGAATAATCTTCAGCCAGACCCCCAGGTTCTGGTGAAATTCCTTGTTCTTAGAGGTTTTCCCTTCTGGATTTTGATTAAAAATGGTGGGAACTATCTCCTCGGACATGTATTTTGGCCTATGGTTAATGTTGTAAATCCTTCTGCCCCCAGTCTTTTCCATGTCCAGAAGCTTGGCTATGGACTTCTTTGTGCCCAAGACATAGGAGACAATGCAGTGGTCGTCACAATCTGCAAATCTCTAGAACTCCTTTACGAGGAAGGTGTAAACTGGACCATAGAGTCTCTTGAAGTAATTTCCCCGACCTTGTTTCTCTAGTTCTTCAGTGAGATCAACATCGTTACACTTCAAGTTGTCAAAGTCCACTAGCAGTTCACATAAAACCTCCAGCTTCTCAAATGGTGTGGCAAGGTTTATATGGGGGGGACGGTCAATGTCATACCCCAATTTTGTCCGGGTAAGGAAAAATCTTTCACCAGCATTCACTACCAGATGTCATAAGGCATGAACTCTATCTTAAGGCATAAGTTCTATCTTAGGGTTTCTCAGCCCTTAGTGACATCAAATCTTCAATGATATTTTCATCTGTTGAGATCCTTAAGAAGACATCTGTTGCATTTGTCTCTTATTGCTATTACTAGAGCATGGGATGGTATGTGCATTTTGGGACTTTTTGGTTAACAAGGCCCGTTTTGGTTTATCCATGAGATCTCTTGGTTTTAAAAAGGGTCATTCACATAAACATGTCCATAATTAATATTGCAAAGTATGGTCCAAATCTTTTTACATTACTAATTCAAAGTCCATTTGATTATCAGTAAGTATTAAGAACCATGATTATTTTTTATGATCACTTGTTATTAAGCTCATTTTCACATCTCAAATACATGTGCCAAAATTCTAAGCCCTTCATAAGTCCTTAAACTAAATTTGCATTTTTTGAAGCATGCGTGTGTTGGTTTTAAATCTAGTCACCATATGTAGGCGTATGTGTTGGTTTTGTGATTAAGGTTGAAATTGCAATATTTGTGACATGTTTCATTTTAGACCTTTTGTCATGTTTTTATTTTGGTTGATAGTAATATGTTAAAGGTAACCAAGTTAAGAGTCCATTTTATTGCTATATGGCCCAAACCATTTTCAGATTAAGATAAAGTTTAAGCATTTTTTATTAACACAAATAAAATATTAAGACAAGTTTTTAAATGTTTAAAAAGGATTAATTACATAAATAAATTCCTAATCCAAAATGTTACAAATAGTCCAAAAGTGTTTACATAATTATCCAAAGAAAAGGTCCAAAATTACTTTCTTTTTTTTTAAAAACCCAAGACTTGAAAACCAAAACTGCTGTAAATCCAGCAGACTGAAAACAAAGTCCTAAAAAAAAGCCATTTGTCAAAACCCCTGCTGAAGTGAAGCGCCCCCAAATCCAACCTTCAACTAGAGCAGGCGCAGACTCCTTTCAATCAAGGTCTCTTCATTTGTATGACCTGCAAAATCAATTCAAAAGTTAAAAGTCTTTTCAAATAAGCACTTAAAAAACAACTGGAAAATAAATTAATGATTTGAACAAATTAAAGATTTTCCCAGAAGATCATAATGAACATCCAATTCAAACAACAATAAAACCACAAGATAACAATCCCATAAAATATGGATGGAAAAGATAACCTAACAAGTTATCTCAGGACTTAAAAATTTATCATATATACCAGAGAAGAACACAGTGAACGGAGGACGGTTGAATCAAAAAAGAAGCAAGCAAAAAACAATTTTTATTAAACATCAAACACATAATATTCGAAAAAACAACAGGACAACATCCAAAAGAAAAGCAGAAGAAGGAGAAGATTGAAAGAAGATACTTATCTGAAGTGTAGTGGAGAAACTCGCGTCGCCGGCGAACCGCCCTCAAACCAAGTAGATTTCTTCTCCTTTTTGCTTAAACTTCACTCACCTTTCTAAACTGATTGAAAACCCCTTGATGATTTCCTTAAATCATAACTATAGAAGGCCTAATTTCAGAATTAGGGTTAGGGTTTTCAACTATTTGCTTATTGTTGTTTAGGTTTTGATTTGTGATTAGGACAAATTAGGGTTCGTTGGTTGCGTGAGAGATTGTTCAAGTTAGGGTTTAAGTTTGTGTTCTTGTTTTGGAGCGTCGATCCGACCGTTTGAGAGAGGTTTTGGAAGAACTGAGGCCGGATTTGGATTCTCCGGCCAAAAATAGGTGGGGTTTGTGTTTAGAAATTTGGGTTTTGGGGTGGCGGTCACCAGAGAAGAAGAAGGCGCCGCCACAGTTGGTCGGTCGCCGCCGTCTTCTCCGGCAGGTGTTGGCCGTAGAGATGACAGAGAAAAGAAGCTCAGTTGCAAAGCAACTCTGAGCGTGGAACTGAAGAAAGAGAAAAAAAGTGAACAAATAGGGATTTCTCTCTCATTTCTGTTTTTAAATGGCCGTTTGGAGCCTCTGCCGATGTGCCAAGTGGCTCCATGTAGGAAGGCCACACCTGGGTTGACCTTGGTCAACCAGGCAATCCTGTATGGACTCCCCACCAATTCCTTACAGTGCACTGCCCATCAAATTCCATCATTTTTTTGACCAAGTCAGATCAATGGATCTGACGGTCAAGAGCTTCCATATAAGGTCAACAAGGTTGACCGGGCTCAGCTTCCTTTCCCTGCGTTTTGGGCCCTCAGATTGGGCTCAAAGACTACTTTTGTTAATAAGACCCCCCTGTTTATTCAGTATCACGCCCAGATTTGGGCTTCTCATTTCAAGCCCAATTATTCTTACTCTTTTTTTTGTTTTTTTCTTTCATTTTCTATCTGTAAGACCCTAATTTTGACCCTAAGATCCCTCACGGCATCATGTTATTGCACAAGTGCACTGCCTCAAGGATCATAGCATGTTTGGCTCCTTAACCCTAGGGGTGGGACTTGTTTGAGTGTTTTGATACCACCAAGCATGCTTGTATTGTATATTATTTCTTTTCTTATTTGCTTACTAACCAAAAGCACAAAAATATGTCACTAACTCTTTTTGTTTTGAAGCTCAAGTGATCATGTGCTCCAATGTTCCTAGGAGACTCCTAAGCCCAATGCAATGGCTAGATGAAGATGAAAAAAAGCATGATAATGGTCCACAAAGCTCCTAATCATCATATATGTCTCCAAGTATCTCAATTTTCCAATTTGATCAAGATAACCCAAAGGGCTTGAGGATTGTTTCCCAAGGAAACCCTAATTCCACTATGCTTTGACTGTGCCTTGCCCATGAAGCAATCTCAACCTCTGATCAAATTTAATCAAGTGAAGTTATTTCATTTATCATTTTATGCATATGTGATTCTATTTGAGGCCCCTCAATCATTTATTCATCAAGATTGGAAGTTTGGCCTCGAAAAAGTTGACAAGTCAAGTCATTTGACTAAGCTGAGGTTCATTGAGATATAACTTTTGATGTGTTTGTCAAATGAAGATGACCCCAAGAGAAAAAATGTTCTTAGGAACTATATGAACAACTTTCATGTTCATCAAAAATCCATTTGAATCTTGTAAAGTCATCATTCATTTCAAAACATTATAGGTCATTTTGACTGAAACCCTAATTTTAGGTCAATTTACCAAGGGCATAACTTCTTTAATTTTTATGATTTTGAGGTGAGACCAAACGCATTGGAAATCTTGAGATGTCTACTTCAAATTTGATGTTGGACAAAATTTCATAATCCTAAAAGAAACACATGTGATTATGAAAAACATTATAGGTCATCTTGGACCTAATTCATTGAATTTGAAAAAGTACCCAACTTCAAATGCCCATAACTTTGTCATAGAAAATCCAAATGATTCAAACTTTGAGTCTAAATTGATCACCTAGAAAAGATATACAACTTTGATGTTGGATATTTTCTCATTTGAAGCTTTCATCATGAAAACAGAGGGGTTTGATTAAACTTGCTTTTGGTGAAATTTTTCAATGTGATTTGAATATGTTTTGTACCTGGATTTTCACAGCCAATTTTCATCAATTTGCACATTGTATCGGGGTATTCGTTACCTTATGGTTTATTGGCTAAACCAAAAGTAAGCATACAATTTGAGTCGTCACCGCACTTTTATTTGTCCAAAGGAAAGGCTAAAAAGCGAACAAAAGCCAAGTAAGAAGTTTTATCAAATAAAAAACTAATAAAAATGTCAGAGATCTGGGTAAGGGGGTTGGTTATGAAATGGGAATGTTTTAAGCATCCAAAACATCCTTAGTACTCTAAGGAAGCCCTTTTTGCAAATGTGTTGTAGGTTGGTATTTGTGAAAATATGTGCAAAAGATTGGGGGGATGAGAAGAGAATATACATTATATTTACAATTTTGTTGTTTGAATGAATGAACCCATTGCCTACGTACCATTACAAAGGTAGGATCAAAACCTCGTAGTTCGGGGTAAAAATCTCAAAAGATTGGTGAATTAATTTGATCAAAAGCCTTAAGGTATTTTATTATCAAAGGGAGAAAACTCAACCTAAACCAACAATCCACCATGTGAGGAGAGCTTCAACATACTAGTGAGGGGTTAACCCTATAATAAGTATGGAAGACTTATAGTCCAATCACTAAGGATAAGGTGAGGTTTACATCAACCACTATGATAACTCAAACCTATGGCTAATGTTTATGAAAAGTTTTAACAAAGGTGGCCATTGGAACCACAAAAACAACTAGAAGTGAGTTCTTTACAAGTTAGATTTATTTACAAAAATGAAGTCAAAGTTTGATTAAGGTTTATTCACAATGAGTATTAATGAAAAGGTTTTGAAAAGTCAAAGGCATAATGCCTAGGTTTCTAGTTTGAAACAATGTCAAAGTTTGAAGAAAATATTTTTGGGTTGGTTAGAGTGGGGAGAAGAAGAGAAGGGCTAATCCTAAAGCATACAAAGATAAGAGAAGAGATAAAACCCTTGGAGTTCCTTTTCTTGAAATCATAGAGATGATTCAAGATGTTCCTTTCCTTTGGACTTAGCAAACAACAAGCAATCACACAATTATTTAGATTCAAGCTCCTAGGATCTCCATTTGGCTTGTCTCTCTTAACTTTGCTACTCATGACAATGGTCCTTCTTACTATCTCAAGATGGAATCCCTATCACACAAGAGCAAACATCAAAAATTTCACAACACAATAAGAGGAATGGACAAAGAATAAGTTTAGCTTAGGGGTCCTTTGAAGTCAACTTTAAGTTTTAGCATTATAAAGGCAAGAGGCCTAGTTGCTCTTCAACAAGTGTAGCATTCTAAAGGCATGAGGCCTAGTTGCTCTTGAACTCCTTTAAGCATAGGTAAGGTCCTAATTCTAAGTCCTTTCTCCTTTTTGCATTGGGTTCACACAAACAAAGACAAAACAAACACAAAGCAATAATATATTTATATACAATAATAAGCTCAAATGAGCAAAAGGAAAATGGCATAAACATAAAATATGTGCTCAAGTGAGCAAAGGGAAAAGCAATATGAATAAATGAACAAGAAAGTAAATTGCATTAAAGTAAATTGCAAGAAATTAAATGCTCAAATTAAAGTTAGTAATTGGTGGTTATGTTAGTGTGTCATAAGACAATTTAACGCTATGTTAAGCAATCGTAAGTGGACTAATGTAGTAGTCACACCTATCTGAGGCCTGTTAATAAAACTATAGGCAAATAAACACAAGTTAGAGATCATGACTAGTAAGCCAAGCTCCTACAACTTGTCATGCCAAAAGAAAAGACGAAAGGCCTTGTATGGACTTTAGGTTTTTTGCTTGACCAAGAAGCAACCTATCTTGGACACAAAGAAACTCACTTGATCATGGATCAAGTTGAGTTTGATTTGGATCAAAGAAGGTTAAACCTCTCATATGTCAAGACCAACCATAAGACATTAACGCATTGGCCAAAATAAAAAGAAGTGAGATGGAAGATGAAATGAAATGGAAAGAACATTCAAATGTCAAACACAATTGGTTAAAAGTGAATCAAATCATCATCAACCAATGCTAAATAGAAGAGAAATGAAGCTTAGAAGTCAACAAGTCAAACATATTTTTTTAGTATTTTTTGGAATTTAAATAAATGCAAAATTAAAATGGACAAAATATGGTCAAACCTCAAATTCAATTCAAATCAACTTCAATAAGTCCAATTAAACTCTCATAGGTCTAACATGGTCAAACAAGGTTTGACAAAAAATTTCAACAATTTTTGAAATCAGAAACTATTTAAAATCAATTAAAAACAATGAAAACATAACACAAATGAATTAAAATCTCAAATAAGTCTCAAATCAATTAAGAAATTGATAAGATTGTTTTTCATTAACTTATCATGATCCATATGTGTTAAGAAAATATTTTTGGATTTTTCAGATATCAAAAAGTATTTAAAATGAATTAAAAACTATGAAAAACCAAATAATTCACAAAAAATATTAAATGAAGTCACAAAAATAATTAAAAATCAGATTATGAAACTAGATTTTTCAAGATTTTTTTTGGCATTGGTCTCATATTTTTGTGACTTCAAATAAAATATTTATGAATTTTTGAAAATAAAAGAAACTAAAAGAAAATAAAATAGAATTAAGAAAATGGCAAAAATCCAGAGCGCTTGGATCATTCATTAAATGACGTGGCCAAGATCCTAAGGCTCAGAGGCGCGGGCATACCATATGCCTTGGTCAAGCGTGCTACATTTGTAATTAAAACAAGTCAACATGATTAATGGCCACGATTATAACATTTTGCCAAGATCCAAAGGACCAGAAGCATCCACGTGGGGATGGTGGTGGAAACCACCATCTTCTCCGGCCAGAGAACCAACTCCGGCCACCACGCGCAGGTTTTTAAAACTTAATAAAAATAAACAAGTAGGTTATCAAAATGAAGTTGGGGTGATGTACATCCATCCTGTAACCTTGGATCTTCCTCAATGTTTTTTATTTAATGAGAAATCAGAGCTTGAAGATCAAGGTACACAAACTGAAATGGCATGATTCATGAAATTAGGACCACCACTGGCCTGCCTCTTGCTCGAGGACTTCAGAAAACAGTTCAAACTCAAGCAATTCACATTGTATTTCAAGATCCAGATTAAACAAGTTTGGTGATATACCTCTGAAATACAGCTTTGAACAACACGATTTGCTCAAGTTCTTGATCCAATTTTGATCTGGAGATGTGATGATGATGCAAGGCTAAGGAATTAAGACTTGAAGATTAACTAATGATATTGAAGTTCAAGCTTGAAATTGAGAAATGAAAACTGAAATTCCTTTGAGTGAGATTAGGTTTTGAATTCTGCAGAGTTTCAGATCTCCTTCAGGTTGGTTTTTGAATGAGGAAGAGCTTCTATTTATAGTTGAGCTTGATGCAAAGTGGTGATTTGCTCGTGTGCATGAAGATTGGACCTTCCATGCATGGACCTATACAAGCGCTTGCAAAGCCCAAGGATGAACGGAAATGCATGCTGAAGTCATATTGAAGTGAATTGGATATGCACAAGGCCTGTCATTTGCTTGCATTTCAAGTTATGATGTTAATTGCCAAAATGCACATAAACATTCATCTCTTCGAAAGTCCCACATGGAGAATCCAAAAATGGTCATGTGAGTAATGGTTGGAAAGCTCTTGACATAAGGAATAAAAGTTATGTTGGGAAAAAATCCATTTGGAGTTTGGAAATTTATGAAAACTGGCTTTGAAGCTTGGGGTACAAAACATGTCTAGGTCCCCTTTGAAATTTTTTGCCAAAACCAAGCAACTTCAAGCCCTTCTGTTTCAATGATGAAAGCCTCAAATGGAAAAACCTCAAACATCAGAGTTGTAGATATTTTCAAGGTGATCAATTTAGACTCAAATTATGTATCATTTGGATTTTTAATGAGAAAGTTATGGGCACTTGAAGTTGGACATTTTTCAAATTCAATGGTTTTGGTCCAAAGTGACCTATAATGTTTTGTATTATCACATGTGTTTATTTTAGGATTATGAAACTTTGTCAAACATAACATTTTAAGTAGACATCTTAAGCTTTACTATGCATTTGGTCTCACCTCAAAATCATAAAAAATAAGGAAGTTAGGTCCTTGGGAAGTTGACCTAAAATTAGGGTTTCAGTCAAAATGACCTATAATGTTTTGAAATGAATGATGACCTTCCAAGTTTCAAATGTATTTTTGATGATTATGAAAGTTGATCATATAGTTCTTAAGAACATGTTTTCTCTTGGGGTCATCTTCATTTAACAAACACATCAAAAGTTGTGTCTCAGTGGATCTTAGATTGGTCAAATGACTTGACTGGTCAACTTCTCAAGGCCAAACTTCAAATCTTGATGAATGAAAGATTGAGGATACTCACATAGGCTCATATATGCATAAAATAATGAGTGAAAGAACTTACCTTGATTTAATTTGATCATAGGTTTAGGTTGCTTCATGAGCAAGGCATAATCAATGCACAGTTGAATTAGGGTTTCCTTGGGAAACAATCCTCAAGCACCTTGGTTTATATTGATCAAATTGGCAATTTGAGATGCTTGGGAGACATATATGATTATTAGGAACTTTGTGGACCATTGTCATGCTTGCTTCATCTTCATCTAGCCACTTCATTGAGCTTAGGAGCCTCCTAGGAGCAGGGGAGCACATGACCACTTGAGCTTCAAAACAAAAAGAGTTAGTGACATATTTTTGTGCTTTTGGTCAGTAAACAAAATAATAAAAGCAATAATATACAATTCAAGCATGCTTGGTGGTCTCAAAACCACTCACACAAGTCCCAACCCAATGGTTAAGGAGCCACACATGCTATGATCCTTAAGGCAATGCAATGAGCAATGATATGATGTCATGAGGGATCTTAGGGTCAAAATTAGGGTCTTACAGATGCCCCTATTTAAGGTCATTCTAGCCGGAGATATGAAGGTTAAAATCTTCGTCTCGACGAGGTAGAATGAGCTTAAATAATAACAAAGAGCCGAATTTTGGTCCTTAAGAGACCTCATGATGCAAATGTATGCATGCAAAAATAAATTTTTCATGGTGAATATTTACCACAAAGGAAAAGAAATCAGGATAAACTGAAAAATCCATAGGAGTAGCACACTCACTAGGGAGACAGAGACTCTGGGAAAATAGGGTAAAAATGCGTGAGCAGGTCACGACTTGAAAACTTGTTGGGAGACACGAAGGGATTCCATGAAAATAAATCAATGGAAAGACTCGAGCTGACGCAAAGATGCATGTATTGGGGAATATGCGAATACAACAAAACTATCCTCAAAGGATACCATCGGATAAAAATCCGGACTCAGACAAGGACGTCCACAAAGGACTCAGCTGAGGAAGAAGACAATGAGATATTACCGGTTACTGGGTAATAAACTCAAAGAGACATGTTATCAAAACACCGGTTACTAGGTGAGAGAACAACACGCTCAAGGAGAAAGAGTATCTAAGACCGGTATAAGGGTGAGAGATATCAATCATCCGAAACATCTGAGGAAGACCCAAAAGGCACATCTCCACTCAGGAAAATTTGACTCCACAAGGGACAAAAAGTCATAATATGGAGCAGAAGAAAGGAACACCAGGGATACCGGTTACTGGGCATATAATAGGTGACCAACCAGGCGTGAATTGGGAACATATCCAAGACACGCATCATCCGAAAGGAGGGCTAACAAAGCAAACTCGACTTACAGGATGGGCATTCGATTCCACAAGGAAATACGAATCTTACTCAACTGGGGAAGAAAAAGACTTCGAATAAAGAGCACATGAGATATATTATCTATTACCGTCATAACGTAGATAACATACTCGCATGAAAGATTATCCACAACCGGTTACTAGGTTAATAAAGGATAAATCGACCGAAAAGAAAGGACATCGAGATACCGGTTACATTTCAAAATGATGACCAATCAGAAGGAGAAACAAACATTACCGAACAAGGGTAAATGAAAGATGACTCGCGGGGGATAAATTGCTTGATAAGAGCAATTATCCAAGAGATATATCACCGGTTACTGGGTGGTATACTCAAAACGAAGGAATATCAATACCGAATATTGGATAAAGATAACCAACAAAGAAGGGATCATATCTACCGGTTATTGGGTAGAAAACCACAGAGATAGGACTTACAACTACCGGTTACTGGGTAGAAGGCCACAAAATCCACTGGGGAGAAGGATGAACAATTACTGGTTACTAAGCAATTGAACAACTAAACCACAGGGAACTGCAGGGGAAATAACAAGAAAGGAGTCAATCTAGGAACAAACTAGAAAGACACAATAAAACAAGACTCAACCCGATGAGGATATAACTCAGGGGAGTAATTCCATCCCGGTACATAACTGGGGAGGAATCTGAAACAATAATCATCCACGAGGACATAACTCAGTGGGGAATAAAGAAGGAAAGATAGACATTTTCTGCCTACAGGGATGACTCTATATGGAGAGATCAGACACAAACATCTGCTTAGGGAAGAATATTTCACCAACAGCAGGAGATAACAAGCAAATATATATGGCAAAGAATGCAACATGAATATCTGTATGCTATAATTATGCATGTATATGCGCGGTTTATGTATGATTAATGCTGACTGACAGACATATCTAACACAAACAGGTTCAAGAGCCACGAACGGACATCCGGTATAACATCTCAAAAGAGAAAAAGCCAGGCCTTCAGGAGAAATCAGTCCTGATGGGGATGCATCAAAGACCAGGAGTCATAGACCACCGCTGGGGGTAGGCTAAGTCTCAGCTGGGGAACATGTAGAGATATCAATAAGATCTGTCATAAAAGAACTCTACTGGGGATCTTATTAGGGAATGATGTGAAACTCTATGGGGAACAACCGCCAAATAGATACACATCAATCAAGCATTCTCTTCTAACCGCTGAAGAGACATCTCTGCTAACAGGAGAAGGAACAAATTGCTCCGCTGGGGAAGGAAACAACACATCTTCCTCAAAATCCCTCAATACTGTAAGAGATCTTCGACTCGGAGGGGATACAAATTATCAAGCCCGGATTAGGTAACTCCATAGGGGATGAACTGTAGGTGACCATACTGGGAATAATCTGCTGTAAGCAACCCTACTGGGGATGAGCTGTAGGCAAATCTGCTGGGGAGAAACTACAAGTACCTCCGGGGGAACAGTCTTGGCTAAGAGAATTGGAAGTGAATCCTTCATCAACACGTGCCATGTTGGGGATGAAAAGGGATTCAGGCCCTTCGTCGATTGCTTTAGGCAACTAACTGCTGAGGAGATATCTGAAAGATAACTTTGCAGGGAGCACATGCCTATTCTGCTGGAGATCTTCTATTCATACCGGGGAAAGACAAACTTCCTTGTGAATAGATAGCATATCAACTTTTATCAATTTATAAGGGATTTTAGGTCAGTCCACACAAGAGATGACAACCATATAATTGATAAAACACAAATGCTAGTGCCTGATATAGAGGTATACACATCTCTAAAAGATCGAGGCCAAAACTCTAGACCCTCTAGGGAGTTGAGGATGTATCACTCTTCTCTGCGCTTGCTGGGGAGACAACCTGAAAGCTGATGAGTAGGATATAAGAATGCCAGAAATATGAACAAATGTCTTACCTATTTGGAGATCGTACTATCCTTGGGAGAGAACTGAAGACATTCCATTTATCCTTTTAGTCTTTGTGAATGTTTGTCATACCCCAAAATTCACCCAACTCTGATACAACTTTCATCTGATCCATGACCCTACTGCACATGCATGCTTTCATTATCTCCTCATCATAATTATATTACTTTCATAACCAAATACATATTGCATGGGACCAAGGCATGATCTTAAAAAAAAAAAAATTAAAAAAAAAAAGAAGAGAAAAAGAGGGGAAACCGGATTTTGCCTTGCACACTCCAAAAAAAGAGAGCCTTTTTTGCACAAAGGGTATTTGGTTCCCCCCATTTTCCCACCAACTTTCCCTATAAATAGATGCACTATTCCCCTTCATTTTTCATGCTTTCTAGCCCCCAAAATTGATGAAAAAATATCATTCAACCCCTCTTCTCCAAACCTAAATCAAAACCCAAAAAAACTTTTCCCTCCCAAAAGTCACCACTACCAACTTTTTTCCATTTCACATTTTTTTCCTCAAAGTTTCTCACTCTCTAACACTCATAACCCAACCCTTTTACTAAGCTTTCACCACAAATATTTTCATCCCAAACCCCTTACTTCACATTCAAGCTCAACACCATTTCTACCTAGCTTTTTTTCATATTTTGTGGGTAATGATTTTAACTTAAACTTTTTAACTTTTTGTTTCTTTTTTTTTGATTAAAAATGATTGTTTGTTCTTGGTTGGTCTTTTGAGATGGTTTAGATTCAAGCTTGCAAAAAAAGATTGACTTTGGTTTACTCACCCTTTTTTAAAGATTTTTTACTTTTACTATCATTTTTCACCTTTTTGTGGTTGCTTTGTGTATGTTATCATTTTCTTTTATTATGGACTTGTTGTTGTGTTTGTTTGGTTGATGAGGTCTATTAGATCTTGACCATGGTTGTTTAGAGTTGATTAAATCTTCAATGTTTCAAATCTATCTATGGTTGATCAATAGATCATTCATGATACTTTGAGGCATTGATAGATTGCCTCTATTTTAACCATATTTGGATCATTTGATGCATAGATGAAACCATGTCTTTACATTAACTTGCTAATCCATTTGCTTATTGTTACTAACTACTAATTACTAACTCCTAACATTTATATTATTGCACTTTATTTTTTTGCAATTTGTTTTATTGTTCACTTTATTTCAAGTATTTTATGTTTATGTTTATTGTTATCTAACTATATCATTTACATTATGCTAATTTATTTACTACCTTATTATCTTGTTAAATAAAAGAGGAATAAAAATAAAAGAAAGAGAACAAATCACTTTTTTTTTTTTAATACTAATAGATGAACTTAAGGTTGCATAACTTTCTTTGTTACAAATCTATTGTTAGTTGATTTTTTAATCATCTTCAATACTTTGCATCAATGATAAGCTATCCCTTAATGTGTCATATTTTAAGTCTTTTTGGCATAAGAAAATAGTCTTAAAAAATATTCATTTTTATACATATTACTAACCACTAATTTTACTTCATTAATTTTGTTTGCCATTAACCTTTGTTATTGTGATTTTGGTATTATTGACTTATATTTGTTTTATATCATTTATATTCACTAACCATTATTATTGTGATATTGTTTCTTTTTCTTCTAATTTACTTTTATGTCATTACCTTGTAATTTACATTAAAGTACTCATCATCATCATCATTGTACAAATTCATCATGCATGTTTATTTATTTGTTATTTATTTTATTATCATCAAACATTAAAACAACAAAAAAACATGATAAAATGATAAGACAAAAATATTCATTCCACTCTTAATCAACTTGGACTTAGAGGATTTCATTTTAGGACCCTTGCTTGGAGGCCTTTCCCTTATCTTTGTGATACTTTGTAAATGTCGGATTTTATTTGTAACTTACATTCATGTTGTAAGAATGGCATCATGGCACCACCTTAGGGGGACATGTTTGTAAGACCATTATCCCTTGTTTAGCTTAGGTCACTTTTGCACACAAAAGGCTTTCTCTTGGGCTACCTTACAATGAGACTTTTTAATTTCTTGTTGGTTACTTTGCATTCATGTTGCATAAGCCAAATTTCATAATCAAAATAAAATAAACCCTTGATTCAACGTCAAGTGGCATTTTCTTAGCCAAATTCAAAAATACTTAATAATGACGATTATTATTGTGCGCCATGAGCCTTAAGTGGTGGAGAATGAGTGAGAATGGAGCATTCCTACCCTTACTCTGATTATTTTGGACGCAAGACGCTTGAGTTGTTGTCTAGAATAATCACCTCCGACCATAGACTTTAGTACAATATAATCACAAACATTCTTTCATAAAACCCTTATTCAAGGTAAAAACAATACAACTCATCAAACTCTTTTTTGTGCCTTAGGGCATCATCCCGAAAACCTTTTTTCAAAGGTAAAATCAACCAACACACAAATATTTTCTACTCCGAACTACGGAGCTCTGATTCCTCATCCCCGAATGAGTGATATGTAGGCACAAGGGCCACAATCCTTGGCGAGCGCTATAAGAACAAAAACACCCCCCTTCTTTTCACACATTCTTTTGAAAATAAAACAATAATAGATAAATCCCATATATGTAAAACAACCCAAATGGTTCCCATGGAGTACCATGGACGTAAGGGGTGCTAACACCTTCCCCTTATGTAACCGACTTCCGAACCCAAATCTCGGTTGCGAGACCGATTCCTTATTCTCCTTTAAAGCGCTTCCCGTGCGCGTCTCTTTTCCGAGGGTTTTATCGACTATTTCCCCTCTCCTCTCCGATATAGGTAAACTAAATAAAATTCGGTGGCGACTCTTCTGACTTTGCCTCTCTTTGGCATTCTCTTTAGTTCCGGTTTCGTTATCGTGAAATCCCGGTAGCGACAGCTGGCGACTCTGCTGGGGAACAAAAAATCCCTAAGCAAGTCTAGCCTAGTTTGGGTTGTTTCCTCTTTTACGTACGTGGAGATTTATCTGTTATCTATTTTTTTGTATATATTGCTTTCTTTGCTAACTCGTGCATATTTTCTTTGTTTACCTGTTGTTCCGAAACTCTGACTCTGTGACGAAGAATTTTTGGAAGCAATAATGGTTGCAAAGAAAAAACCTTATGTGAAGGACTCCCCACCCGAGTCTGAGAGTTTGCTTGAGATAGGAGAGGTTGAGTAGTATTGATCCGCGAGGTTCCTTCCTCGTTAGGATCGTACGAGAACCTCACTTAGTGGTAGATTCTCTTAAGGGGATTGATGACCGTCGTGCTTTCGGCGTAAGCATCTTTTCTTTTACTAGAGTCAATGACCTTAAGACCCCTTTTAGAACCTTTAAAACTATGGCTAGCCTAGACCGATGGTCGCGTAGTATAGGCCACCGAGGTGCCTTCCTCGTAAGGGTCGATACAAAGATCTCACTTAGAGTAGATGACTTTGGTGGAGCATTCGCCTGGCAAGTAAATTGACATAAGCGGCTGACAGTCAAAGAAGTCCATGACTCTAGGGGCAGTGTCTTAAACCCAATTTTCCAAAAGCCTTAGATCACACAAAGCGAGAACCTTGGTTTACTAAGCAGTCATTATTAACTCCATGCTTCGTCACGATGGTCCAAAACCACGAACCCATGCCTAAAAACCTGTGGAAATAATAAACCAATCATTCATTCATACATTCATTCATCATCAAAATAATAAGCAAAGCTCTTAAAATCTTTCGTTTGTTCAAACGCAGAATTACAAGACTATTTTCCGACACAATCATGGATACTTCAACAAAGAAAAACACTTCTTCTTTCCGCTTCAAGAGTCCCGACATCAGGTCATTAAAGGTCCTTTGCTCAAAGGTCATAGCTCTCAAAGACAACAAGTTTAGAGCCAATTTTGGGAACATCATAGATCTTCTAACCGAGAAGGTTGACTATTGTGCTATCACTACAATGTCCCAATACTATGACGTCCCTTTAAGATGCTTCACTTTCCCCGACTTCCAAATCTCTCCAACCTTGGAAGACCTCGAGAGACTCCTCAATCGACCAATCAAGGAATACAACCCCTTCCCGAAATTGGAAGAAGGATTCTGTTTGACCGAGCTCTCACTCATCTTGGGTATCAACACCAACAAGTTAGTGGATAATTAGGGCGTTAAAGGATCCCTCAAAGGTTTAACTCAAAAGTTCCTAGAAGCCCATGCTTGGGAAATGATTAAAGAAGGAAGACCCGACTTTTGCAGTGCAACTTTGGCACTTTTGATTCATGGAATTGTCCTCTTCCCAAATCTGGACAAGTTCGTGGATCAATTAGCAGTTGAAGTCTTTTTAACAAAAAATCCAGTGCCTTTTTTACTTGCCGATTTCTACCATGCCTTACATACAAGACATGAGACGAAAAGAGGTACCTTCCTTTGTTGCGCTCTTATGCTACATCTTTGGATGAGGGCCCGCATGCCTCAAAGTGGACCCTTCGCCGAAAACAAACTGACATGGCCGCAAAGGTTCGCATCTCTCTCTGCCAACTCAATCCTATGGTACAAGAGGGAATGGGATATAAAGGATGTCATCGCAAGATGTGGAGAGTTCTCTAACGTACCCTTAATAGGAACACAAGGTTGCATCAACTACAACCCTGCTATACTCAAGAGACAACTAGGGTACGCCATGACAAGTCCCCCCGAGGAAAGAGATTTCATTCCATTTGTCATCAATACCGTGGATCCGCTTGATTCGAACGTGAAAAGAGTGAGAAAAGCTTGGACAAGCATAGTCCGTATTAGCCATGAATGGGGTAAGAAAAATATCCTAGCCAAGGAACCCTACTATGTGTGGGTAAAAGAGAGGGCTAGGGTGGTTAAGATGCCGTTTCTGTTTGATCCTTCTTCATTCCCGTTGATGCCTGAGCCCGAGCCTATCCTACAAGAGGACATGGACAAACTTACCAGCCAAATCAAAGAGCTCGAGTTGGAAAACACTCAACTACGAGTCGAACTCAATCGCGCCAAGGAACGTAACCACGTCTTGGAGGATAAGGGTAAGCAAGTCTGTGAAAAATTTGAAGATAGCAAGAAAAGGCTCCGATTAGCCGAGGGACAAAGAGTTTGGGTTGGTGGAGCTTTACAAGGAGCTAATTCTGAGCTAGATTTCCGCAACGAGGAGTTGGATCGAGCATCCCGAATCATCAAGGACCTTGAAAATACTGTCGAGAGGTCTAATGCCATGAAGAAAGAAGCGAGGGAAGATTACGAGGCCCAGATTCTCGAACTAAGGACCACTCTAAAAGAGTATAAGGATTTTCTAGCCAAGGAGCAACTAGAGAAAGAAAAGATTCATCGAAGCTTTATGCGTGAGCAGTTCAACCTTGGACGAGCTTGCGAGCAAATCAAGAACTTGAAGAGGGGAATCTATGACCAAGCCTATGTAGAATTGCAAAACAACTGCAGACATTGGGAGGAGCGTTGCTATGAATTCGAAGCTGCCGTTGTTCAAAGGGACGAAATCATCCATAATCTCCAAGTCCTTTACGAAGAATGGAGGGACAAGTACACGAACATGACATTATTAACCAACTATGCCCTTCGAGACTTTCCCGACAAGTTGAATGAGGCAGATCTGATCATGTGCCCAGATAATACCCCCAAAGAGGTCTACCACTTCGTCAAGTTCTGCAAAAGAACAATGGCCGAACTCATCACCGACATTGAGGCTCTCCGCAAGTCTCAAGGGGTCACTTTTAGGGTGGATATCTAGTTGGTTTATTTGCTTCCATTACTTGTATTTTGCAACTTCTATGTATTGTTGTCTATTTTCCCTTCAAAAGATGAATGAAAGTTATGATTTTTCTCTATTGTGTTTTCCTATTTCATGATTGTGAACGAGAATCGTCAAGTAATTATTGCAATGAATAAACATGAATAACTAAAAAGAGCTTTGCTTTAACAAAAAAAAAATTCATGCATCATATGCATCTTTCGAAACACAAAAACAAAAAAAAAACAAAAAAAAAAACTCATCCATCCACCCTTTTTTCAGAACCGCTCTCCAAAGCTGACTTTTCGGTACGATACACGAGGACGTCGACAAGCGGTCATGGAGCAACTTCAAGAGAACCAAGTTGTCCTTCAGGAAGAAGTATCCCAAATGCGGTCCCAAATGCGGTAATTGATGGAGACTATTCAAGCAGTCGTAAGAGGCCAGGAGGTTATGGCAAAAATGCAAGAAGAAATGAATCAACGTGCCAGTACTACCAATCCTCCTACCCCTCAAATGGTCGAGAATCCGACTCCAGTTCCTCAAGTTGATCCTCCAATTAACATTAATGCACCCGTCGGTGTTCCAAACGACAATCCTCGTCCTCATGCTCTTGAGACAGACAACCAACTTGATGCATTCTTCAGCCCAAGGGACACTTCTCAGGATGACGCCTTCGGTTCCGCAACCAACAAGGTGGAGAGGAAGGTAAAGGCTATCGAGGAAAAGCTCAAGGCAATGGGGAGCACTGACCTTTTGGGCCTCGATGCGGCAGAAATGTGCTTAGTACCTGGGGTCATCATTTCGGCCAAGTTCAAAGTTCCGTACTTTGAAAAATATAAGGGAAATAGCGACCCTAGGATACACATTATGGCATACTGCCGAAAGATGGTTGCCTATTCCAGCGATGATCAACTTCTAATGCATTTTTTCCAGGATTCCCTCAGTGGGGCATCTTTGGATTGGTACATGCAACTCGAGGGCAACCATATTCACACCTGGAGAGAAATGGCCGAGGCATTCCTCAAGCACTATCAGTACAACACTGATATGACACCTAATCGCACGCAGTTGCAAAATATGACTCAGAGGTCTGAGGAGTCCTTCAAAGAGTATGCCCAGCGGTGGAGGGAATTAGCTGCTAGGGTACAACCCCCATTGCTAGAAAGAGAACTGGTAGACATGTTTATGGGAAACTTACAAGGTCCATACCTTGATAGAATGGTAGGGAGCACCTCTTCAGGCTTTTCTGACCTGGTCTTAGCCGGTGAAAGGATAGAAAATATGATTCAAATGGGAAAGATCCAGAACTATGCCAGTACTTCTAGTGCATCGAAGAAACCTTTTGTTCCCTATGGTAAAAAACGAGAAGGCGAGACCAATGCTGCCTCCATCATTCGAACAAGAAATCCCACTTATCCACAAGTAGCTGCCATAGCTCCCGTCCAACCAAGTCAACAACAACCATTTTCAATTCCTGTTCAAACTCAACAACAACAACGGTATCAACAACAACTGCAACATCAGCAACCACAATATCAACAACAACAAAGGATGCGAAGGCCCGAGAGAAGATTTGACCCAGTTCCCATGCCTTATAGCCACATTCTACCATATTTATTGAGGGGATCACTTGTGCAACTAAGGGAGTTAGGACCCCCACCAGCGGTTCTTCCTCCCGGTTATGATGCAAATGCCCGCTGTGAATTTCATTCTGGCGCTCCTGGGCATTCGATCGAGAATTGTAAAGCATTAAAGTACAAGGTTCAAGATCTTATTGACTCTAAGGCAATCACGTTCGCCCCCAAGAGGCCGAATGTGAATAATAACCCGATGCCCCCTCACAACAATGCATCGGTGAATATGATGGAAGCTGACAATGGAAGGAAATTGACGTCCTGTGTGGACGAGTTAAAAACACCACTCATCGAGATCAAGAATGCTTTAATGAAGAATAATGTATTTCCCATCTGTGGTAATTACTGTGAACACTGTCTGATTAACCTGCAACAATGTGGAACATTGAAGTCTGTCATACAACAATTAATGAACCAAGGGATCTTGGTGGTAGATTGTCCGTCCACAAAGGAAGATGTGTCTACCCTCGAGATACCATACGATGAAGTCCCTCATCTGCAAATTCCATATGACTTCTCTCAGTTAACTCTATCGACAAATCCTGTCACTCCAATCGTAATAACAGTTCCCACACCATTCCCATATGTTGACACCAAGGCAGTCCCATGGATGTATGACACCTCAGTCTACATTCATGGTCAGAAGGTGCAAGAAGAACCGTTGAAGTCTAGTGACCCAATGATCAATATCACCGGCACTAGCGGAGTCACGAGAAGTGGAAGGATATTTGCGCCGACACCCACTCCAATTGGAACTATCAATCCTTCAACTTCAGACAAAGGCAAACAAATTGATGGCGCTCAGCAAAGACAAGACCCCGCACCTTCAAGTGAAGTAGACGAGTTCTTACGCATCATCAAGAAGAGTGATTATCGAGTAGTTGATCAGCTTAACCAGACACCCTCGAAGATCTCAATGTTGTCTCTATTGATGTGCTCGGAGGCCCATAGGGAGGCTTTGGTAAAGTTTCTGAGGACAACTCACGTACCACAAGAGATATCTGTTTGTCAGTTTGAAGGAGTAGTTAACAATATCGCTACTAGCTTAAGCTTAGGTTTCAGTGATGAAGAGCTTCCCGCCGAGGGGAGGAATCATAACAAGGCTCTCCATATTTCCATTGAGTGTGTGGACACAGTCCTATCAAGAGTTTTGGTAGACACTGGGTCTTCCCTCAATGTCATGCCTAAGAGCTCCTTTGCTAAACTAACTATTTAAGGACTCGTAATGAAGCCGAGTGAGCTTATAGTAAGAGCATTTGATGGGACTAGAAGGACTGTAATCGGTGAGGTGAATTTGCCTATGAAGATTGGTCCCAATATTTTCCTTATCACTTTCTTCATAATGGATATCTATCCAGCCTACAGTTGTCTGCTTGGAAGGCCTTGGATCCATTCAGCTGGTGCAGTCACTTCAACGCTCCACCAAAAATTGAAATTCTTAGCTGATGATAAGCTAGTTGTTGTCGAGGGTGAGGAGGACATTGTGGTAAGGCACCTCGCATCTTTCAGATACGTTGAGGGAGAAGGGGAGATAAGGGAAGTCCCATTCCAATCATTTGAAGTTATCAATGTTGAAATGGTTTGCCCAGCAAGGGGTGAATCAAAATATGCCGAATCTCCCATGGCATCTCTTAAAGACGCCCTGACAATCATAAAGGATGGACACCCCCAAGGATGGGGAAGATTGCTTGAACTCCCTGCCAACAAGGACCGCACCGGTTTGGGATACAACTCCCAGAATTTGAAGAAGCCCGCGCCGATATCTACAAGGAGATCAGTGCTCCCGCTGTCCGACAACTTCTCAAGTGCTGGTTACCTGGATGACAATCGTATTTGTGCCGTGGAAGAAGAAGAAGAAGAAGATGATGATGATGGCTTGATCTTCACAAAGACTGATGGAAACGGTGTTACCAAATGGACCGAGTTTGAAATACCTAAAGTGACCTTGATCAAAATGTAATTCCCAATGTTGTTTTCCTTCCTTTTTATCAAAAGAACCCATGTCAAGCCCAAGGCATGGGGGAATCATTTGTAGGGCCTCATCAAATTTCCTTATTAATCATTAATGAAAAAGGATTCATGTTCGCAGTCAATTTTGAGATCCCTGCCTTTCATTTAATTTATTTCACTTTTTTTGTGGCATTTTTCACTACAACAAACAAGACCTTAGACAGCGCTTTTTTTAGCCTTAGACAGCGCTTTAAAGCACTGTCTAAACCTCCGCTGCTAAAGGTTTAGACAGCGTTTTTTTAAATCTTAAAAGCGCTGTCTAAGCCCCCCCCCCCCCTTAGACAGCGCTTTGGTCAAAAGCGCTTTATAAGACCCTCTTATTTTAAATTTTTTAGGTATACCTTAGACAGCGCTTTAGAAAAGCGCTGTCTAAGCCCCACCCCCTTAGACAGCGCTTTGGCCAAAAGCGCTTTCTAAGACCCTCCTATTTTAATTTTTTTAGGTATACCTTAGACAGCGCTTTTCAAAAAGCGCTGTCTAAGCCCCCCCTTAGACAGCGCTTTTGCCTAAAGCGCTTTCTAATCCCCCCCTTAGACAGCGCTTTTTACAAAAGCGCTGTCTAAGGTATACGAAAATTTTTGAAGCTTTTGTTTTAAACCACATTTTTTCCAGGTTTATAAACCAGAATTTCTACCTGTTTTCAACCAGATTTTGACAGACAATTATCACATTTTATATATGCCATTTTGGCCTTTTTTCTACCAATTTTTGGCTAACAAATATATATATATACCAATTCAAACCAATTTTGCCTTAAATGTATCAAAATATATACAAATTTATGTACACATTTACAAGTCATAACATATACTACAAATGTACACATTAATTACACAAATTTATGAACAAACATCGAGCTTTATCATGAATTGACACCACTCCTCTTTGATTTCGTCCACTTGATCCTTTGTATAAAATGCACACTTGAATTCATCAAAGTACTACATAATAATATAACATATTTTGAATTAATTCCAACTATTTAATTATATGAGATATGTGTAAATATAAAAATAACTCATAAGTTAGAAATACATACATCGGTGGGAATCTTTAATCGGCCCAATGCAAGAGTATCTCGCATAAACCTCAACATGAAATACCCGCAATCTATTTGATTACGTTGTTGAGGACACTACATATGAAAAAAAAAATATGGATTATAAATCCTAAGTTTTATCAAGTGTCATCACTAATATAATAAAAAAAGTGGTAATTAAAAATATACCGCCACTTTAATCCATGTAATGGAGTTGGCGCCCCTCCTTGAGGTTTGGATATCTCGTTGGGCCCGAAAAGCTTGTAGGACGCTAATAAAATAAAAATGAAGCAATTAGAACAATTCACATAAACTAAGAAAAATTTTGAACATTCTCACTTACGTGTCAATTAGGACCTTCATATCCGGGTATGTTGTCCAATCATTTCCTAACGAGTCAAGATAATACACAATTTCTCGGATAGGATTGATTGCGAGCAACAACCAATGTCCACTGTAATGATTAGGCAAATGTTAGATGGTAACTTGGAAAATAATTATAATAGATGAATTTAGAATGAAATGCTAACCCGGTATTAAACGGTATAAAAAACAACCTGTGATGAGTTGCTGGTCATCACAGGTTTCCAACACTTTTTGCACGACATAGTTTGCAAACTGATCCTTCATCATAACCTAAAAACCACCAAAAATACAATTAAAATATAAGTCGGAAAGTGGTTTTAGTTAAGACTAGGAAATAGGGGCTCCATGTCATGCACAACAAACCTGTAGAGGCTCGTTGTCATCGGTGGAACCTATCATCTCGTTCACAATGGCTTGACGCTCAGCGGCCGTCCCAAAACATAGACACTTTTCTATCACATTAGAAGCAAACTTCTGCTGGCTCATCTGTACTATCTGTCCAGTTAACTCCTTTATTATCGCAGAACGTTCCTCCGGCTTGCCATGCTCCAGCACATGCTGAAAATGTTAAACAAATCAAACACGGGAAAATGAGTCGAATCTCTCCTTCAGGCACACATTCAATACACTTCTGGATGACATGGTTTCCGTTCTGATCACGCACGCAACGCATAATTTGACCGTCCAGCTCCGTAACCATTTTTGTCTGTTGATCTAAATGAACCACTTCAATAGCCTAGCCAATGCAGAAAAAAGAGATTAATAACTGTAAATATAATGGATTAAAATATCAGAATCTCACACAAAATGAACAATAACATAATCAAATGAAACCACCCAAATTTTTTTTTCACTTTAATACTTCAGATGTCGAACACTTTAGGAACCATGTCAAAATGAGAAGAAAAACATAAAATAAACGAATCGGTTTGCTCCAAAATAAAATAAAATACCTGGCGACTCGTACCCAATAAGACAAAAAGGAAGTACTTGGTCTTTATTTCAACAACTCATCAAAGTGAATTGTCTCATTCACAAGAGAGAAACATTCTAGTAACAGTTTGCGGAATATTGGGATGATGCGACGAATCATATTAATTAACCTTAGTAACATGGATCACCAAACCTAAACTTTTTGGCAGATCACAGAAAGACCAAGATACCAAAGGTAGCAAATTACAGATGATTTACAATACAAATAAATGCTCAAAAAGCACACTGTCATCATTAATACTAAAAATTAATAATTAATAAATCTAAACATTGTTGTCAAGATCAAGATCCCACCAATAGAGTTAAGATTGTAACAAGTATTGTTATTCCTACCAAAAGTGCAACACAATTATAGAATATTGTAAATCGTAAATAATAGGGTATACAGTAAGATATATTGTGGTAAAAATCATAAGGAAGATAAATTGATGACAAGACAGACCTTTTGGATAACGCGACAGCCATACATTTGAAGACTTAGTGTCAGCACATGACCAGTAAGTTGGTCAGCCAGTTCTCTGATTTGTTCTGATGATCCATGCTCGAAAAACTAAACATGAATCAGAATACGTTGGCACACATAGAGCAAGTATGGAAGTTTTAAAGTCAAAAGAGCAGAACTACCTTTTGAATCACATAATTACCGAAGACATCGGTCATTAGTGTTAGTGCATTCGGCATTATTTCATGGAAAACCATGGTTTTCTCGTCAACCGAAGCAGTCTCAAGTTTCTGTTGGATAAAACGGCTTCCATACTGATCGGCACTGTAAAAGAATATAAAGAAAAAAAGAGTAAGATAAAATGTTCAAAGTCGAGAAGAGAAACATAGTATTATGACCAACATTAAGCACCTGAACTCAACAACATGACCAGAAATTTCTGAAAGTTCGAAACATTTGGTCTTGTTGCTTTTGAATTCATCGAGCAAGGAAGGTGGAAAGTTATCGTCCAAATTACTAACAGCGTCCGAATGCCAAGCTCCCGTTAAACCACCGCCAGCCACATTCCTCATCCCAGACAAACGCGCATTTCGCTCACCTTGGCTCATAGGACTACCTTGTCCATACATGGAGTTTGGGAAGGAAGAACCTGCAAGAGGATTTCCGGGATACGACATGCCGAGACCATACGATGGATTTCCATAAGAATTATGGTTCATGCTAGTTGACTTACCTAAGTAAGGGGAAGAAAAGTGTGCTTTTTGCTGAGCAATTAATGACTCGATATAAGCTTTTTGGAGGCTAAGTAAATCCGGTACGTTGTTATTTCTTGCAGATTCATTAAGAGCTCCAATCTGTGCAGCAGTAACTTCGCTTGATCTCAGATATTGAAGATACAAAGGATCAAACATGGGAAGCTGATGAGGGCTACCTGCAGTGAGATTTCCCAACCTGCTTGCATTCCGTAACTCCGATGCAGCCAACAAAGGTCCTAAATTTGCGCCTCTTCCCAAGCCCCTCGAGTCCATGGCATTCATTCCTAATGCAGACGGTGGTGCGGCATGTTCAAAGAAATGTGGCAAATTTCCATTCCCAAGCTGGCTTGCCATCATCGGTGATGATGAAGGATTAACAGCAAACCCGCCCATGTTATAGTTGGCGTGCGAGAAATGCGTATCATCAACATGCTGATAATGAGCAGGCAATGAATTACCTCTTCCAGTAACAGTTGGTGTAGAAGGTCCTCTTGCATTATACGTAGAATCATTCACCTCTAGTCCAAAACCGACGCTGCTTTTACTCGCTTTCAAATAGGGATTGTTTGGAGAATGGCGAAGATAAGGTAGCGAATCAGACTTGTTTAAGTATTGGTACTGATTAGCATTATTACGAGTGTAATCTGATTCACTGAGACTTGCTTGGAGGCAGATGATGCACCATTCTTTTCATCCTGCTTTGAAAAACATGAAGAAAATGTTAGAAACAACAAAACTTAACCGAAAGACAATACAAAATAAACAATATTTTAGAATATAATTCAGCAAATAATCAAAACTTTTAGCTCATGATCATTATATAAATATAATAACATTCTTCAGTTACAAAGTAACAATCCGGACAAAAAATTTCAAACAAAAAGAATCGAAACTCCATTGTTAATCTCGAGAACTTTCATAATAACTTTTCTTATAGTTTTCAAGGTCTTCCTCTACCTCTACCTGTTTCACGTCACGCATTCTCCTTGCGACAAATCCAATAATAACTTTAGCTAAAAGGTCTCAATCTCACACCAACATAACAACAAAAACAACAAAAATCCAAATACAAACAGTATTAAAAAATTGCATAATCCCTCACCGGAAATATATCAGCAATGCTCCTCTGCCTACTTCCAAGCCCTAGCGCCGGCAAACCAATCAAGCCATCGTCGCCGCCCCATTCAGCACCATCCATCTTCCCATTAACCCCTCCAGCCTGCATAGAAAAAACAGATCTTTCTCCATTCACATTCTCACCTCCTTCACCATTCAACCTCCTTCCTTCACCATTCATCCGCCGTTGCGAAAACCGCCAATCTTCTTTCGACACTAACGGCGGAGGAAACCTCGGATTCAGATTCGCATTCATGTAATAATAATTGGCGTAAACCCTAATCAGCGATCTCATCGCAACATCAGACATCGTCTTCTGGTGATTATCAATTACCATTAGATAAACACGAGAAAAAAACTTCACTCAACAAAAAAAACACAACCCAGATGAAAAAACACGTTAAACTTCAATAAAGACACAATCTTTGAACGAAGAACCAAATAAAAATAACACCTTTAAAAATCAAAGTTCGATTTTTTTTACGACCCAGCAGAGAATTAAGAACTTAAGCTGAAAAAAAAGTGTTTTTGTTAGATGGGTGTTTCGATTAAGTTAATGGGTCGAAAATAGAAGTCTGAAATTTAATTTTAATTAGACCTTAGACAGCGCTTTTGTGGAAAGCGCTTTCTAAGATATGCCTTAGACAGCGCTTTCCAAAAGCGCTTTCTAAACCCCCACCTTAGACAACGCTTTTGGTTTTATTTTTTTTTTTAATTGAAAGACTTTAAACAGCGCTTTCTCAAAAGCGCTGACTAAGGTCTATATTTAAAAGCGCTTTCTAAAAGCGCTGTCTAAGGGGGGGTCTTAGACAACGCTTTCTAAAAGCGCTGTCTAAGACCCCCCCTTAGACAGCGCTTTCATTATTTTTTTAGAACATTTTTCGTATTTTATTTTTTATTTTAACCTTAGACAGCGCTTTCTTTTAAAAGCGCTGTCTAAGATGCGCTGTTAAAAAACCTTTTTGGCATAGTGTTTCTTTTAAAAAAAATCTTTTCAAATCATCCTTTCTTTCATACCAATAAAAGCGTGAACCTTAAATCATGCAGATCATCCTCGACAACCACCAATGACAATTCTGCTACAGTCTCATACAGCTTTGACAACCCGATTAATCAAGCTGATGAAGAGTGTGAGGAAGAGGCCGAACTCCCAGAAGAATTGGCAAGGCTGCTCAAGCAAGAGGAAAAAGTCATTCAACCGCACGAAGAATCAGTGGAAGTGATTAACCTTGGGACAGATGAGGAAGCGAAAGAAGTCTGAGTTGGCTCCGCTCTACAAGACGAGGTGAAGACAAAATTGATTGAGCTCTTGAAGGAATACAAAGATGTGTTTGCATGGTCATACCAAGATATGCCCGGCCTCGATACTGACATTATGGTCCATCATCTACCCCTTAAAGAAGAATGCCCTCCAGTAAAGCAAAAACTACGAAGGACCCGTCTCGACATGGCTATGAAAATCAAGGAGGAGGTACAAAAGCAGCTCAACGCCGACTTCCTAGCAGTCTCCAATTATCCTCAATGGATAGCTAACATTGTGCCTGTACCTAAGAAGGATGGCAAAGTAAGAATGTGCATAGATTACAGAAATCTAAATAGAGCAAGTCCCAAAGATGACTTTCCACTGCCACACATTGACGTGCTAGTAGATAATATTGCCCAGTTCTCTGTTTTCTCTTTTATGGATGGTTTCTCCGGTTATAACCAGATCCGCATGGCTCAAGAAGATATGGAGAAAACCACTTTCATAACACCATGGGGCACCTTCTGCTACAAGGTGATGCCTTTTGGATTGAAGAACGCTGGCGCCACATACCAACGAGCCATGGTCACTCTCTTTCACGATATGATTCATAAAGAGATTGAGGTCTACGTCGACGACATGACAGCCAAGTCTCAAACCGAAGAAGAACACCTTTTCAATCTAGAAAAGCTGTTCGAGAGGCTGAGGAAGTTCAAATTGAGGCTTAATCCCAACAAATGCACATTTGGGGTAAGATCCGGCAAATTGTTAGGTTTTATCGTCAGTCAGCGTGGCATCGAAGTAGATCCCGAGAAAGTAAAGACCATACAAGCTATGCCTGCACCCAAAACCGAGAAGGAGGTCCGAGGATTCCTATGTATATTGAATTACATTGCTAGGTTCATATCTCACCTCACTACCACTTGTGATCCAATCTTCAAACTTCTTCGAAAGGATCAAGCCATCATTTGGAACAATGACTACCAAGGCGCATTTGAGAAAATAAAGGAATATTTGCAAGAGCCTCATGTGTTGATGCCTCCTGTACCTGGTAGACCATTAATCATGTATCTCACCGTTCTTGAAGGATCAATGGGTTGTGTCCTCGGCCAACATGACGAGACTGGTAGAAAAGAGCATGCAATATACTATTTGAGCAAGAAGTTCACTGATTGCGAGAGTAGGTATTCGATGCTTGAAAAGACTTGTTGCGCACTAGCATGGGCTGCCAAACGTTTAAGACAATACATGCTCACTCATACAACATTGTTGATCTCTAAGATGGATCCTGTCAAACACATCTTCGAGAAGCCGACTCTAACTGGTAGAGTAGCCCGATGGCAAATGGCTCTGACCGAGTACGATATCCAACATGTCACTCAAAAGGCCATCAAAGGGAGTGTATTGTCTGATTATCTTGCACAACAACCCTTGGAGGACTATCAGTCTATGCGTTTCGAATTCCCCGACGAGGATATCATGTTGATTAGGGATTGCAACATCCCCGGTCCCGAGGAAGGACCCGAGCCTGGATTCCGATGGACCATGGTTTTTGATGGAGCTTCTAACGCTCATGGCAATGGCATTGGGGCAGTAATCACTTCTCCAACTAATTTCCACCTCCCCTTCACCGCCCAATTATATTTTGAATGTACAAACAATATGGCCGAATATGAGGCTTGTATCTTTGGTATTGAAGCTGCTATCGATCGTAGAATCAAAATCCTGGAAGTTTATGGGGACTCAGCCTTGGTCATCAGCCAAGTCAAAGGAGATTGGGATACTAGAGACCATAAGCTCATTCCTTACAAAGAGCATGTCTTGGGAATGGAAATTTGCCACATTTCTTTGAACATGCCGCACCACCGTCTGCATTAGGAATGAATGCCATGGACTCGAGGGGCTTGGGAAGAGGCGCAAATTTAGGACCTTTGTTGGCTGCATCGGAGTTACGGAATGCAAGCAGGTTGGGAAATCTCACTGCAGGTAGCCCTCATCAGCTTCCCATGTTTGATCCTTTGTATCTTCAATATCTGAGATCAAGCGAAGTTACTGCTGCACAGATTGGAGCTCTTAATGAATCTGCAAGAAATAACAACGTACCGGATTTACTTAGCCTCCAAAAAGCTTATATCGAGTCATTAATTGCTCAGCAAAAAGCACACTTTTCTTCCCCTTACTTAGGTAAGTCAACTAGCATGAACCATAATTCTTATGGAAATCCATCGTATGGTCTCGGCATGTCGTATCCCGGAAATCCTCTTGCAGGTTCTTCCTTCCCAAACTCCATGTATGGACAAGGTAGTCCTATGAGCCAAGGTGAGCGAAATGCGCGTTTGTCTGGGATGAGGAATGTGGCTGGCGGTGGTTTAACGGGAGCTTGGCATTCGGACGCTGTTAGTAATTTGGACGATAACTTTCCACCTTCCTTGCTCGATGAATTCAAAAGCAACAAGACCAAATGTTTCGAACTTTCAGAAATTTCTGGTCATGTTGTTGAGTTCAGGTGCTTAATGTTGGTCATAATACTATGTTTCTCTTCTCGACTTTGAACATTTTATCTTACTCTTTTTTTCTTTATATTCTTTTACAGTGCCGATCAGTATGGAAGCCGTTTTATCCAACAGAAACTTGAGACTGCTTCGGTTGACGAGAAAACCATGGTTTTCCATGAAATAATGCCGAATGCACTAACACTAATGACCGATGTCTTCGGTAATTATGTGATTCAAAAGGTAGTTCTGCTCTTTTGACTTTAAAACTTCCATACTTGCTCTATGTGTGCCAACGTATTCTGATTCATGTTTAGTTTTTCGAGCATGGATCATCAGAACAAATCAGAGAACTGGCTGACCAACTTACTGGTCATGTGCTGACACTAAGTCTTCAAATGTATGGCTGTCGCGTTATCCAAAAGGTCTGTCTTGTCATCAATTTATCTTCCTTATGATTTTTACCACAATATATCTTACTGTATACCCTATTATTTACGATTTACAATATTCTATAATTGTGTTGCACTTTTGGTAGGAATAACAATACTTGTTACAATCTTAACTCTATTGGTGGGATCTTGATCTTGACAACAATGTTTAGATTTATTAATTATTAATTTTTAGTATTAATGATGACAGTGTGCTTTTTGAGCATTTATTTGTATTGTAAATCATCTGTAATTTGCTACCTTTGGTATCTTGGTCTTTCTGTGATCTGCCAAAAAGTTTAGGTTTGGTGATCCATGTTACTAAGGTTAATTAATATGATTCGTCGCATCATCCCAATATTCCGCAAACTGTTACTAGAATGTTTCTCTCTTGTGAATGAGACAATTCACTTTGATGAGTTGTTGAAATAAAGACCAAGTACTTCCTTTTTGTCTTATTGGGTACGAGTCGCCAGGTATTTTATTTTATTTTGGAGCAAACCGATTCGTTTATTTTATGTTTTTCTTCTCATTTTGACATGGTTCCTAAAGTGTTCGACATCTGAAGTATTAAAGTGAAAAAAAAATTGGGTGGTTTCATTTGATTATGTTATTGTTCATTTTGTGTGAGATTCTGATATTTTGATCCATTATATTTACAGTTATTAATCTCTTTTTTCTGCATTGGCTAGGCTATTGAAGTGGTTCATTTAGATCAACAGACAAAAATGGTTACGGAGCTGGACGGTCAAATTATGCGTTGCGTGCGTGATCAGAACGGAAACCATGTCATCCAGAAGTGTATTGAATGTGTGCCTGAAGGAGAGATTCGACTCATTTTCCCGTGTTTGATTTGTTTAACATTTTCAGCATGTGCTGGAGCATGGCAAGCCGGAGGAACGTTCTGCGATAATAAAGGAGTTAACTGGACAGATAGTACAGATGAGCCAGCAGAAGTTTGCTTCTAATGTGATAGAAAAGTGTCTATGTTTTGGGACGGCCGCTGAGCGTCAAGCCATTGTGAACGAGATGATAGGTTCCACCGATGACAACGAGCCTCTACAGGTTTGTTGTGCATGACATGGAGCCCCTATTTCCTAGTCTTAACTAAAACCACTTTCCGACTTATATTTTAATTGTATTTTTGGTGGATTTTAGGTTATGATGAAGGATCAGTTTGCAAACTATGTCGTGCAAAAAGTGTTGGAAACCTGTGATGACCAGCAACTCATCACAGGTGTTTTTTTATACCGTTTAATACCGGGTTAGCATTTCATTCTAAATTCATCTATTATAATTATTTTCCAAGTTACCATCTAACATTTGCCTAATCATTACAGTGGACATTGGTTGTTGCTCGCAATCAATCCTATCCGAGAAATTGTGTATTATCTTGACTCGTTAGGAAATGATTGGACAACATACCCGGATATGAAGGTCCTAATTGACACGTAAGTGAGAATGTTCAAAATTTTTCTTAGTTTATGTGAATTGTTCTAATTGCTTCATTTTTATTTTATTAGCGTCCTACAAGCTTTTCGGGCCCAACGAGATATCCAAACCTCAAGGAGGGGCGCCAACTCCATTACATGGATTAAAGTGGCGGTATATTTTTAATTACCACTTTTTTTATTATATTAGTGATGACACTTGATAAAACTTAGGATTTATAATCCATATTTTTTTTTCATATGTAGTGTCCTCAACAACGTAATCAAATAGATTGCGGGTATTTCATGTTGAGGTTTATGCGAGATACTCTTGCATTGGGCCGATTAAAGATTCCCACCGATGTATGTATTTCTAACTTATGAGTTATTTTTATATTTACACATATCTCATATAATTAAATAGTTGGAATTAATTCAAAATATGTTATATTATTATGTAGTACTTTGATGAATTCAAGTGTGCATTTTATACAAAGGATCAAGTGGACGAAATCAAAGAGGAGTGGTGTCAATTCATGATAAAGCTCGATGTTTGTTCATAAATTTGTGTAATTAATGTGTACATTTGTAGTATATGTTATGACTTGTAAATGTGTACATAAATTTGTATATATTTTGATACATTTAAGGCAAAATTGGTTTGAATTGGTATATATATATATATATTTGTTAGCCAAAAATTGGTAGAAAAAAGGCCAAAATGGCATATATAAAATGTGATAATTGTCTGTCAAAATCTGGTTGAAAACAGGTAGAAATTCTGGTTTATAAACCTGGAAAAAATGTGGTTTAAAACAAAAGCTTCAAAAAATTTCGTATACCTTAGACAGCGCTTTTGTAAAAAGCGCTGTCTAAGGGGGGGATTAGAAAGCACTTTAGGCAAAAGCGCTGTCTAAGGGGGGGCTTAGACAGCGCTTTTTGAAAAGCGCTGTCTAAGGTATACCTAAAAAAATTAAAATAGGAGGGTCTTAGAAAGCGCTTTTGGCCAAAGCGCTGTCTAAGGGGGTGGGGCTTAGACAGCGCTTTTCAAAAGCGCTGTCTAAGCTATACCTAAAAAATTTAAAATAAGAGGGTCTTATAAAGCGCTTTTGGCCAAAGCGCTGTCTAAGGGGGGGGGGCTTAGACAGCGCTTTTAAGATTTAAAAAAGCGCTGTCTAAACCTTTAGCAGCGGAGGTTTAGACAGCGCTTTAAAGCGCTGTCTAAGGCTAAAAAAAGCGCTGTCTAAGGTCTTGTTTGTTGTAGTGGTGGCACTATCTGAGCTGTCAATTCACGCCATCTCTGGGCATACTCTTTGAAAGCCTCTTTCTCTTTCTGGGATATTGCCCTCAACTGGTCCCTATCAGGAGACATATCCACATTATACTTATATTGTTTGACGAAAGCTTCGCCAAGATCATTGAAAGAACGGATGTTCACACTCTCCAGACCCATGTACCACCGGAGCGCGACACCTGATAAGCTATCCTGGAAGTAGTGGATAAGCAGTTGATCATTATCTGTCTGAGTTGACATCTTGCGCGCATACATCACAAGATGACTGAGCGGGCAAGTATTTCCCTTATATTTCTCAAAGTCAGGTACTTTGAATTTAATAGGGATCTTCACGTTGGGCACAAGGCACAACTCAGCAGCACTTTTACCAAAGAGGTCCTTACCCCTCAGAGTCTTCAGTTCCTTGTGCAACTTAAGGAATTGGTCATTAATCTCTTCCATCTTCTCATAAACGTATGGGCCCTCAGATGGCTCAGGATGATAGATGGTGTTTTTAACTCATGGTAAGGTATGCACAACGGGAGGTGGCACAGAAAGGACCGGGCTAGATGCCGGCAGAGAAGCGAGAGTTGGAGCAAAACCCTCGGGCACAAAGTTGGCAGGCATTCCCCACGGGAACCCGGCTGGCATAGAAGGAGCAAAATGGGCTGTTGCAGCAGGCACAGTAGAAGTTGCAACCTCAGATATGACAGTCCTTTGGGGAGGAGTTGCAGGAGTGGGCGAAGCTTGACTCTGGGCAGCCAGCACTAACTCCATCATGGAAGTCAGCCTAACAATCTCTTCCTTCAAATCTCGGTTCTCTTGTTCTAAGTGCTCTATGATCCTTGGATGATTGGCCCTTGTGTTATACGGGTGCATCAGCTTGTCTTCAAAATAAATGAAGAGCAAAGAGTTAAACCACTGATGAAGGACTCAGAACAAAACCTGCTTATGCATATGATGCATGCAATGTTTGTGCATATGATTTGTTTTTAATTAGAGGAACTTTAGATATTTATTTGCAAATATTTGGAAATATTAATCTTTTAAGACATATATGGAATACTCATAGCAATAATATTTGGAAATTTTTTTACACCAATGTAGTATAGTTTTGGTAACCAAATACAATACAAGAGGAAAGGAGAATAAACATCCTATGAAGCCTTAGAAACAATCGTCCAAAGCTCTCGAGCTCGGATGATAAGTTGCACGAAGCCTCTTCACCTCTCTCTCATAAGCTGCTTCCATATCGGCCTTCTCCTTAGCGAGCCGATCATACTTCCTCTTCCAAAACCTGGATGACTGAGGAAGAAGAGAAGTAACCACATCATCAGGCTCATCAATAACCTGATGCTCTAGAAATTCTATCACTGCTTCTTTATCTCTGAGCTACTGAAGTAGTTCTTCTCGCTCACGAACCCAAGCACGCGACCGGTCTTCATCTCTTAACTCCTCTACTCCTTGGTTAGGGAGGGTTGAAGGCCCAACCATAACCATAGAGGTAGGTCTAGGATAATCATATGACATACGGTACTCAAGAGCTCTCTTCCTCACCCAAGCGGTGTAGGGTTCCAAAGCAATATAATTCTTTGGACCAAGCTCCTTCCTTCCCTTCCTATGGACCTTGCACCAGGCGCGGACCATCCTGCCCTTCAAGTTCTGGGGATCTTTACCCTCTTGAAAGAACACACCTTCCAACATAATTTTGTTAGGTTTATCCTTTAAGGGGAACCCAAGCTGACGGCGAGCTAAAACATGGTTGTAGTTAATTCCACCACATGTACCAAGAAGAGGCACATTGGATAATTCACCACAAGAGTCAATAATCTGGACACCATCATGAACATGGTTATACCAAAAGATATAATCATTAGTGAGAGACATAAGTCTCGTAGACCACCGTAGACATCCCTTGTTCTCCTTGAAGGCGAGCGTCCGAGGCAAGTGCGAAATAAACCACTTGTACAACAAAGGCAAACAACATACAATGGATCCACCACCCTTTGCATTCCTCATATTCAAAGAGAAATAAGTGTCACCCAACAGAGTCGGAACGGGATTAAGAGTAGAGAAAATCCTAATAGCGTTCACATCCATAAAATTGTCGATGTTAGGGAATAACACTAGTCCATAGATGAGAAGTACAAATATGGCTTCAAAGGCGTCCTCACTCATGGCCTTCCCAAACAAAGTAGCTTGGGCAATGAGAAAATCAGATGGGAGACCTTGAATTCCACCTTTGGTAGTCATATGAGCAAGAATCTCAGATACATCTATGTGAAGCATGTCAGCAATCTCTTGGGAAGAAGGAACCCTCTCCAAACCACTGAACGACAACTGATCCAAGATAGGTATACCCACAAGATAGGCATACTCCTCAAGTGTAGGCAAAAGCTGGAAATCCGGAAAAGTGAAGCACCGATACAGAGGATCGTAGAACTGCACCAACACATTCATCAGACCTTCATCCACCTGAGTAGAAAGAATAGACAGAAGCTTCCCATGGCGAGCTTTGAACTCCAAAGGTTCTAATACATACGATGTCAAACTCCTTAACTCTTTCAAGTCAGGTTATCTGAAACTGTACTTCTTCGTATTCCTTCTTTGCTTATCCATGTCTGAAAATTTGTAAATAGACCTCTTAAGTTCCTTGAAAATTTTCTTGTTGAAGATATGGATGCAAATGAATGCATGAATGCATGGATGCAACAATCACATTCAAGGATCAAGCAAGTCACACCACACAAAGGTCACGGGATGGCTCACGTCATCATCAATATCAATCATCCATTTTGGTGGATTATGGTTTACACCTTATCAACACCCAAGTTCCATTGATATTGAGGATATACGAGAACAGATCAATCGCGAATCAAGGGTTTGTTGTAAGTCACGAGCATGGAGTCTCGATTAAGAACCACCCAATGGGAGTGTTCTATGGTTAAACCTGACAACCATGTTCTAAAAGGGTCCCCATAGTCATCATCTCATCTTTCGGATATTATCGGATAAAACGACTACTCGTATTCCAAAAATATTCTCAAGAGAGACTCTTATGAGTGTAGTATCGTGTAACAATCGTATCAAATCTTACACTTGAACGATCTTCGCACTACGTCCTAAAATAGGCCAAGATGGGCTAGGTATCTAAGGTCCTTGGCTTCTAAGGTTTATATTGGAAAGAGTAATGCTTAACCACGACTACTCGTGTGACATTATTGATCCCAACAAGACCTCCACCAAGTGAATGGGCTTGCAAGTCAACTTGCTAAGGAATAACTCCACATAAGTCAACAAGACTATGCCATTGATATATGAATTGCTTGTAATGTATGAATTGCTTAATATATCAATTGGTTGTATGCTTGGTGGTTATTCCTTAACAAGTTAACTTGCAAGCCCATTCACTTGGTGGAGGTCTTGTTGGGATCAATAATGTCACACGAGTAATCGTGGTTAGGCATTACTCTTTCCAATATAAACCTTAGAAACCAAGGACCTTAGATACCTAGCCCATCTTGGCCTATTTTAGGATGTAGTGCGAAGGTCGTTCAAGTGTAAGACTTGAGGCGGTCGTTACGCGATACTACACTCATAAGAGTCTCTCTTGAGAATATTTTTGGAAGACGAGTAGTCGTTTTATCCGATAATATCCGAAAGATGGGATGATGACTATGGGAACCCTTTTTAGAACATGATTGTCAGGTTTAACCATAGTACACTTCTGTTGGGTGGTTCTGAACCGAGACTACATGCTCGTGACTTACAACAAACCCTTGATTTGCGGTTGATCCGTTCTCGTATATCCTCAATATCAATGGAACTTGGGTGTTGATAAGGTGTAAACCATAATCCACCAAAATGGATGATTGATATTGACGATGACTTGAGCCATCCCGTGACCTTTGTGTGGTGTGACTTGCTTGATCCTTGAATGTGTTTGTTGCATCCATGCATTCATGCATTCATCCGCATTCATGTCATCAACAATAAATATTTTTACATGGAACTTAAAAGGTCTATTTGCAAATTTTCAGACATGGATAAGCAAAGAAGGAATACGAAGAAGTATAGTTTCAGACAACCCGACTTGAGAGAGTTAAGGATTTTGACATCTTATGTATTAGAGCCCTTGGAGTTCAAAGCTCGCCATGGGAAGCTTCTAGCTATTCTTTCTACCAAGGTGGATGAGGGTCTAATGAGTGTGTTGGTGCAGTTCTACGATCCTTTGTATCAGTGCTTCACTTTTCCGGATTTCCAGGTGTTGCCTACACTAGAGGAGTATGCTTATCATGTGGGTATACCTATTCTGGACCGATTGTCGTTCAGTGGTTTGGAGAAGATTCTGTCTTCTCAAGAGATTGCTGACATGCTTCATATGGAGGTATCTGACATTGTTGCCAATATGACTACCAAAGGTGGAATTCAAGGTCTCCCGTCTGATTTTCTGATTGCCAAAGCTACTTTGTTTGGGAAGGCCATGAGTAAGGAAGCTTTTGAAGCCATATTTGTGCTCCTCATCTATGGGCTAGTGTTATTTCCCAACATCGACAACTTCGTGGATGTGAACGCTATTAGGATTTTCTCTTCTCTTAATCCCGTTCCGACTCTGTTGGGTGACACTTATTTCTCTTTGCACATGAGGAATGCAAAGGGTGGTGGTTCCATTGTATGTTGTCGGCCTCTGTTGTACAAGTGGTTTATTTCGCACTTGCCTCAGACTCTTACCTTCAAGGAGAACAAGGGATGTCTATGGTGGTCCACGAGACTTATGTCTCTCACTAATGATGATATCTCTTAGTATAATCGTGTTTATGATGGTGTTCAGATTATTGATTCTTGTGGTGAGTTCTCCAATGTACCTCTTCTTGGTACATGTCGTGGAATTAACTACAACCCTGCTTTGGCTCGCCGTCAGCTTGGGTTCCCCTTAAAGGATAAACCTAACAACATTTCGTTGGAAGGCTTATTCTTTCAAGAGGGTAAAGATCCCAAAAACTTGAAGGATAGGATGATCCGCGCCTAGCGCAAGGTTCATAGGAAATGGAGGAATGAGCTTGGTCCGAAGAACTGTATTGCTTTGGAATCTTACACCTCTTGGGTAAGGAAGAGAGCTCTTGAGTACCGCATGTCGTACGAGTATCCGAGACCTACCCCTATGGTTATGGTTGGGCCTTCAACCCTCCCTAATCAAGGAGTTGAGGAGTTGAGAGACGAAGACCGTTCGCGTGCTTGGGTTCGTGAGCGTGAGGAGCTTCTTCAACAACTCAAGGATAAGGATGCAGTGATTGAGTTTCTAGAGCATCAGGTTATTGATGAGCCTGATGATGTGGTCACTTCTCTCCTTCCTTACTCGTCTAGATTTTGGAAGAAGAGATATGATCAGCTCGCTAAGGAGAAGGCCGACATGGAAGCAGTTTATGAGAGAGAGGTGAAGAGGCTTCATGCGACGTATCTTCCGATCTCGAAGGCTTTGGACGATTGCTTCTAGGGCTCCATAGGATGCTTATTCTCCTTTTCTCTTGTGTTGTATTTGGTTACCGAGACTGTACTACTTCTTTGGTGTAAAAAGTTTCCAAATATTATATTGCTATGAGTATTCCACATGTGTCTTTAAAAAGTTCAATATTTTCAAAAACATTTGCAAATATATCTTTATAAAGTTCCTCTGATTAAAAATAAATCATATATATAAGCATTGCATGCATCATATGTATAAGCAGGTTTTGGTTCTGAGCTTTTGATACAGTGGTCTAACTCTTTACTCTTCATTTATTTTGAAGACAAGCTGACGCATCGGTACAACACCCGAGCAAATCATCAGAAGATAATGGAGCACCTTGAACAAGAGAACAGAGATCTGAAAGAGGAGATTGCCAGGCTGACTGCCATGATGGAGTCAGTTCTTGCTGCACAGAGTCAAGCTTCTCCAACTCCTGCAACTCCTCCCGCGAGGACGGTAATCTCTGAAGTGGTTACCTCAATCGTGCCTACTGCCACCGCCCACTTCGCTCTGAATGTGCCAGTTGGATTCCCTTGGGGAATGCCACCTAAGTTTGTAATAAAGGGTTTCGCTCCCACTCTTGCTTCTATGCCGGCATCTAGCCCGATCTTGTCTGTACCACCTCTCGTCGTGCACACTTTGCCGCGTGTTGAAGACACCATCTATCACTCTGAGCCATCTGAGGGCCCGGACATTTATGAGAAGATGGACGAGATGAAGGATCAATTCCTTGAGTTGCGCAAGGAACTGAAAACGCTGAGAGGCAAAGATCTGTTTGGCAAGAGTGCTGCTGAACTATGCTTAGTGCCCAACATGAAGATCCTAGTTAAATTCAAAGTGCCTGACTTTGAGAAGTATAAGGGAAATACATGTCCACTCAGTCATCTTATGATGTATGCTCGCAAGATGTCAACCCAAACAGATAATGATCAACTACTGATTCACTACTTTCAGGATAGCCTGACAGGTGCTACACTCCGTTGGTATATGGGGTTAGAGAGTGCAAGCATCCGCACTTTCAATGATCTAGGAGAGGCTTTCGTGAAACAATATAAATACAACATGGACATGGCTCCAGACAGAGATCAACTGAGGGCGATGTCCTAGAAAGACAAAGAGACCTTCAAGGAATATGCCCAGAGGTGGCAAGAATTGGCAGCTCAGATAGTGCCACCCTTGGAGGAGAAGGAGATAACAAAGATCTTTCTGAAGACTTTGAGCTCTTTCTACTATGAGCGCATGATTTCTAGTGCTCCCTCGGACTTTACCGAAATGGTAAATATGGGGATGAGGCTAGAAGAGGGGGTCCGCGAAGGACGGCTGTCCCATGATGACCATTCGGCAAAGAAATATGGAGGATTTTCCAGGAGGAAAGAAGGGGAGACTCATGTTGTTTCTTCCCATATTAAAATAAGGCCCTCTGTGAGGAGGAAAGAAGTCCGACCAACTGTTAACCAACACCAGGTGGCTCATATAGCGCCTGCTTTTAGAGAAGCTCAACAACCACAACAACAACATCGTCAACAACAACAGGCTTACCAACCTCGCAATAATAATAACAACATCACCGGCATCTATGAGAGGAAGAGGGTGACCTTTGACCCGATTCCTATGACCTATGCTGAATTGTATCCTTCCTTAATCGATAGGAAGTCGATAACTTCACGAGATCCTCTTGTTGTACCAGCCAATCCTCATTGGTGGTACAAGCCCGAACTTCATTGTGTGTATCATTCCGGTGAGCCCAGACATGATGTGGAGAATTGTTTTCCATTAAAGACCAAGGTGCAAGACCTTGTGAGGAGTGGGATACTATTCTTTGAGGATGTAGGCCCGAATATGAAGAAGAACCCATTGCCCGAGCATGGGAAGGCAGTTGTCAATATGGTTCAGGGGTGTCCTGGAAAATATAAAGTCCTTTATATGAATGACCTAAGGCAATCCTTAGTAGATATGCATAAGATGTTGTGTGAGCACAGTCATTATGAGCACGATCATGATAGGTTCCATGTATGCACGGTCAATGAAAGAGGATGCCGCAAGATAAGGAGGGGCATCCAAGAGATGCTAGATCAAGGGATGATTGAGATACTTCAAAATCGTAATGAGGATGAAGTTGATGTTATCACTCCAGTGTTTAAAATTCCTGATCATGTTGTCATCAAGTATGATGGTAGCAAGAAGAAGGTGTCGCCGACTCTTGTGATCAAGCCAGCGGGCCCTGTCCCGTATGTGTCAGATAGAGCGGTTTCGTACCGATATAATGCTGTTATGCTAGAAGATGGGAAGGAGGTGTCGTTGCCGTCAACCTCTGTTGTAAGCATTTCTGACGTTAGTGGAGTGACCCGTAGTGGTCATGTTTTCTCGGCTCAGCCGAAATCCCACGAAGACGTTGTGAAGAGAGATGGTGTCAGTTCTGCCGATCTCGTGGGGACTTCTTCTTCAAATCATTCTATTCCTGTTGTGAAGGGTGTTGACCCTGTTGTTGTCAAATCTGTTAAAGCTCCTATCCTAGTTGGCTAGTCTGGCATGTTGAGAGAGGATGGTGATGAGATGCTGAGGCTCATCAAGAGGAGCGAGTACAATGTTGTGGAGCAGTTGCTTCAAACTCCATCAAAGATATTTGTCCTATCTTTGTTGATGAATTCAGAGCCACACTGTGAAGCGTTGCAAAGGGTGTTGGACGTGGCATACGTGGATCATGATGTCACGATTGAGCAGTTTGATAGCATTGTTGCCAATATAATTGCCTGCAACAATTTGAGCTTATGTGATGATGATCTTCCCGAGGAGGGAAAAGACCACAATTTGGATTTACATATCTCCATGAACTGTAAATATGACGCCCTTTCCAATGTGTTGGTGGACACAGGGTCATCACTTAATGTATTGCCAAAGTCCACTTTGGCCAAAGTTTTATATCAGGGGCCTCCCATGAGGCAGAGTGGAGTGGTAGTGAAAGTTTTTGATGGATCGCGTAAGACTGTGATTGGTGAATTAGACCTCCTAATCAAGATTGGACCTAGTGATTTCCATATCACTTTCCAAGTTATAGACATACATCCGTCATACAGTTGTTTGCTCGGTAGACCATGGATTCACGAGGCAGACGCCGTGACATCCACCCTACACCAAAAGTTGAAGTTCGTTAAGAACAAGAAGTTGGTGGTAATAGGGGGAGAGAAGGCTCTCTTGGTCAGCCATTTATCTTCCTTTTCCTATATTGATGCTGAGGATGAGGTTGGGACTCCGTTCCAAGCTTTATCTATTGTTGGGCCTTCTAGGAAAGGACTTTCTTCATTTGTCTCCTACAATGACACGAAGTTGGTTATCGAGCATGGTGCAACTAATGGTTTGGGAAAAATGATAAAGATGGAAGATAATAAATCCTGGGCTGCTATAGGGTATTCTTCTGGTGTTTCTAATGATCTTGGGTTGTTTCAGAGTGGAGGTTTCATTCACACCGTTGAAGATCAGGAAGCTGTTGCCATCGTTGAAGAAGATGAAGAGGAAGACCTTGGCAACTTTGTCATACTTTGAGGAATCTGCAATAATTGGGTCGCTGTTGATGTTCCAACAGTTATCCATAAGTCAACGTAATACGTTCATTTTGTTTAAAAACCCTTCTCCCATGCCAAAAGGAGAAGTGAAGACATTGTGGGCATAATTGATTAATACAATGATATTCATTCAATAATCGCATGTTAAATATTTGTTTTCCAAATTATTTTTCATTTTTGCTTTTCACATGAAATTGGTGATCACCATAAAACCCTTAAAAAGATAATAAAATCAATCTTTTCATCTGCATAATGATTTGCCTTGTTTGAATTCTGAAATCTTTTTTATACTCAAAATCATTATACAGGTTAATCAAACCCATTAAACATAATGATCCAACACCATCTCCCAACTTTGAGTTCCCTGTATTTGAGGCAGAAGAAGATGATGTTGAAGAGATTCCTGATGAGATTACCCGTCTGCTTGAGCATGAGGAGAAGATCATTCAGCCACACCTTGAGAATCTGGAAACAGTCAACTCGGGGTCCGAAGACTGCATTTGTGAAGTGAAGATTGGGGCACTCCTTGAAGATTTTGTTAAGAAGGGGTTGATTGAGTTGCTACGAGAATATGTCGACGTCTTTGCCTGGTCGTATGAAGACATGCCTGGTCTAGATACTGATATCGTGCAACATTTCTTGCCATTGAAGCCTGAGTGTATGCCTGTGAAGCAAAAGCTCAGAAGAACTCATCCTGATATGGTAGTGAAGATTAAAGAAGAAGTTCATAAGCAAATTGATGCGGGGTTTCTGGTGACTTCTACACATCCTCAATGGGTGGCCAATATTGTGCCTGTACCTAAGAAAGATGGAAAAGTCCGAATGTGTGTGGATTACCGTGACTTGAATAAAGCTAGTCCAAAAGATAATTTTCCACTACCACACATTGATATGTTGGTAGACAATACGGCTAAATTCAATGTTTTTTCCTTTATGGACGGATTTTCCGGTTATAATCAGATTAAAATGGCACCCGAGGATATGGAGAAGACAACATTCATCACACCTTGGGGAACATTTTGTTATCGAGTGATGCCCTTCGGTTTGAAGAACGTCGGAGCCACGTATCAACGTGCTATGACTACCTTGTTTCATGACATGATGCACAAGGAGATCGAGGTGTATGTCAATGATATGATTGCAAAGTCGAAAACGGAAGTTGAACATATAGAACACTTGTTGAAGCTTTTCCAGCGTTTGTGGAAGTACAAACTCTGATTGAACCCGAACAAGTGTACATTTGGAGTCCGTTCTGGCAAGTTATTGGGCTTTATTGTCAGCGAGAGAGGTATTGAAGTTGATCCTGCCAAGGTCAAAGCAATACAAGAGATGCCTACGCCCAAAACTGAGAAGCAAGTCCGAGGTTTTCTTGGTCGCTTGAATTATATTTCGAGATTTATATCCCACATGACTGCCACATGTGCGCCTATATTCAAGCTCCTCCAGAAAGATCAGTGTCATGATTGGACTGAGGATTGCCAAAAGGCCTTTGATAGTATCAAAGAATATTTGCCTGAGCCTCCGATTCTGTCTCCGCCTGTTGAAGGGAGACCATTGATTATGTATTTAACCGTGCTTGATGATTCCATGGGTTGTGTCCTTGGTCAACAAGATGAATCAAGAAAGAAAGAATATGCAATATGTTACTTGAGTAAGAAGTTCACTGACTGTGAGTCTCGGTAATCAATGCTTGAGAAGACATATTGTGTTTTGGCTTAGGCTGCTAAGCGTTCACGCCAGTATATGTTGAATCATACAACTTGGTTGATATCCAAAATGGATCCGATCAAGTATATCTTTGAGAAGCCTGCTTTAACTGGGAGGATTGTCTGTTGGCAGATGTTGTTATCTGAGTATGATATTGAGTATCGAGCTCAAAAAGCTATTAAAGGTAGTATCTTGGCTGACCATTTGGCGCATCAACCAATTGAAGATTATCAGAGCGTGCAATATGACTTCCCTGATGAGGAGATTTTGTATTTGAAGATGAAAGATTGTGATGAGCCTACGCTCGATGAAGGGCCATAACCTGGTTCCCGATGGGGCATGGTGTTCGATGGTGCTGTCAATCAATATGGAAATGGTAATGGAACAGTGATTATTACTCCTCAAGGCACACATTTTCCTTTTACAACAAGGCTAACTTTTAAGTGCACGAATAATATGGCGGAGTATGAGGCTTGTATTATGGGTTTGGAAGAATGTATTAATCTTAGGATCAAGCATCTTGATGTTTATGGCGATTCGGCCCTTGTTGTTAATCAGATTAAGGGTGAATGGGAGACAAATCAGCCTGGCCTCATCCCATATAGAGATTATGCGAGGAGGATTTCAACCTTTTTTACTAAAGTTGACTTCCATCATATTCCTCGAGATGAGAATCGGATGGCGGATGCTCTCGCTACGCTTGCTTCAATGATTGCTGTCAATTATTGGAATGAAATCCCAAATATTATCGTGATGCGCTTGGAAAGACCAGCTCACATATTTGGAGTTGAGGAGGTGAAAGATGATAAGCCGTGGTATTATGATATCAAGTGTTTTCTTCAAAGTCATACTTACCCGCCCGGGGCATCTGTTAAAGATAAGAAGACTTTGAGGAGATTATCTGGTAGTTTCTACCTTAATGGTGATGTGCTTTACAAGAGGAATTTCGACATGGTTCTGCTCAGATGCGTGGATAGACACGAAGTAGACCTGTTGATGACTGAAGTCCACGAGGGTTCATTTGGTACTCATTCCAATGGACATGTTATGGCTAAGAAGATGTTGAGAGCAGGCTACTATTGGCTGACAATAGAGTCTGACTACTGCAAGTTTGTGAAGAAATGCCACAAGTGTCAGATTTATGCGGATAAGATCCATGTTCCCCCGACACTCTTTAATGTTATTTCCTCACCATGGCCTTTCTCCATGTGGGGAATTTGACATGATTGGCATGATTGAACCGAAGGCGTCAAACGGTCACCGTTTTATTCTCGTAGCCATTGATTACTTCACCAAGTGGGTTGAAGCGACATCGTATGCGAATGTGACCAGGCAGGTGGTTGTGAAGTTTATCAAGAATCAACTCATATGCTTGTATGGTGTGCCAGACAAGATCATTACTGATAATGGATCTAACTTGAATAATAAGATGATGAAAGAGTTGTGTATCGAATTCAAGATTGCACATCATAATTCTTCTCCCTATAGACCCAAGCTGAATGGAGTTGTTGAAGCTGCTAACAAGAACATGAAGAAGATTATTCAGAAGATGGTTGTTACGTACAAGGATTGACATGAGATGCTGCCATTTGCTTTGCATGGCTATCGTACATTTGGCCGCACTTCAACAAGGGTAACCCCTTTCTCTCTTGTATATGGCATAGAGGATGTGCTCCCCGTAGAGGTTGAGATCCCATCAATGAGAGTCTTGATGGAAGCCAAGTTGACTGAGGCTAAATGGGTTCAAAGTCATTTTGACCAACTGAATTTGATTGAAGAGAAGAGATTAACTGCCATGTGCCATGGTCAGTTATATCAGCAGAGAATGAAGAAAGCCTTTGATAAGAAGGTCAAACCTCGTGTGTTCTGAGAAGGTGACCTTGTGCTCAAGAAGGTCTTGTGTTTCACGCCCGATTCCAGGGGCAAGTGGACTCCAAACTATGAAGGTCCATACGTTGTTAAGAGAGCCTTTTCAGGCGGTGCTTTGTTGCTCACAACTATGGATGGGGAGGATTTCACTCGTCTTGTGAATTCAGATGCAGTCAAGAAATACTTCGCCTAAAAATAAAAACAGAATAGCTCGCTAAGTTGAAAACCCGAAAGGGCGACTTAGGCAAAAATGAGCGTCTCGGTGGATTGAAAACCTGAAAGAGCGATCCAGGCAAAAGTTAGAGACATAAAAAAATGAATATATATATCCCGCTAGATTGAGTACCTCACCCTGGGGCAATCTAGGCAAAAATTAGGGATTTGGCAAGTAACTGCATCCTGACAAGACTTTGTTCTACAGTTGTCATCTGTCAAAGATTCTCGCTCAATCATCGTCAATTGAAGTTTCGAATACAGTGGATTCAGAGTTGGTGGAGAAATGGTCATTATGTTCAATGTAGCCCTTTTCCATGTATATATCCAATTTCATATTTGTAAAGATCCATGGAGTCTCGCCATTTACGGACTACCATTCTCTTAAATAAATTTGAGCCTTTATCCAATTCTTTGCACTCTTACTTGTTTCTGTTTAACAAATGTTTGCATGTTTTAATTGAGGAATATCATTGTTTTAAACAAATAAAGTTTTCATAAATAAATTATTTTTAAACAAAGTGAACATTCACAATGACTAAAAGGATAAGAGGAATGTCCTCAGTGCTTTCCCAAGGATAGTATGATCACCAAAGGGTAATACATTTATTCATATTCTGGCATTCTTATATCCTCTTCATCAGCTTTCAAGTTGTCTCCCCAGCAAGCACAGAAATAATGATACATCCTCAGCTTCCCAGAGAGTCTGGCGTTAGCATTTGTGTTTTATCAGTTAAATGGTTATCATCCCTTGTGTGGACTGGCCTAAAATCCCTTATAGATTGATAAAAGTTGATATGCTTTGAGTGGAGAACATTCCTCGTCCTGACTTTCTACTCATGAGGAAGTTTGTCTTTCCCCAGCCTGAGTAGGAATCTCCAGGGGAGTAAGCATGTGATAATTGTTTTACCCGGTATGTCGCTTGTGGATGAAGGAGTCATTTCCATTTTCTCCAGCCAGGATGGTTTCCTCGAGAGCATTCGCAACTTGTCCCCAGTAGGGTTGCTAGATCAGAGTTTGATGTTTGTATCTCCTCCGAGCCTAAAGTTTTATTCTAGCATTGTGAGCTGGTGGTGAAGACGTTTATTTCCTTCCCTAGTTGAGCAAAATGCTATTTTTCCCCTTTGCAGAGTTTCCTCTCCAGCAGTTAGAAGGGAGTGTTTTGATTGGTGTACGTATGATTGGTGGTTGTTCCCCACAGAGTTTTATATCATTCTTTGATAAGCTTCCCCGGTAGAGTTTCTTCTCCGGCGGATCTTATTGTGTTTAACCACCTGTCTCCAAGAGAGTTGATAGAAACTCCCCGGCAAATTTTCTGCATCTTCCTTATGTCAGGATTGTTTGCTCCTAGAAGACTTCTAGGGTGCAAAGTGTTACCTCTTACAGTTGGAAGCTTCGACTTTGCCTATTCCCAGCTGTGGCTAAAGTCTTCCTTTGTTCACTCTTATTCCAGAGATAATCCCCATCAGAGTTGGGTTCTCTGTCTGATTCTCTTCTTTCGCTACTCCTGAATACATCTTCTTTGTATCCTCAGCAAGTGTAGCTTTGGGGATAGGGTGTGATATCCTCGATGATTTATTTTCATCCTGCTCGGGTTGTTCCCAAGCTGAGTTCTCTAGTGGGCTTTCCCCACCTTATCGAGACGTTTGCCGAGTGTCTGTTCGGGATTCTTGGACTTGTTTGTGTTAGATATGTTTGTTTGTCAAGCATTAATCATACACAAATCATGCATATACATGCATAATCATAGCATCCAGATATTCATGATTTGCATTCTTTGCCATATATCTTTGCTTGTTATCTCCTACTATTGGTGAAATGTTTTCCCCAAGCAGATGTTTGTGTCTAATATCTCCATATAGAGTCAGCCCCATAAGCAGAAAGTGTCTATTTTTCTTCTTTCTTCCCCACTGGGATGTGTCCTCATGGACGATTATTGTTATAGTTTCCTCCCCAGTTGTGTATTGGGATGGAGTTACTCCCCTGAGTTATATCCTCATCGGTTTGAGTCTTGTTTGATGTGTGTCTTTCTAGTTTGTTCCTATATTGATTCTTTTCTTGTTATCCTTTGTAGTTCCATGTGGTTCAGTTGTTCAATTGCTCAGTAACCAGTAATTGTTCATCCTTTTCCCCAGCGGACTTTGTGGCCTTCTACCCAGTAACCGGTAGTTGTAAGCCCTATTTCTGTGGCCTTCTACCCAATAACCGGTAGTTGTAAGTCCTATTTCTGTGGTTTTCTACCCAGTAACCGGTAGATGTAATCCCCTTTTTGTTGGTTATCTCTGCCCATTATCCGGTATTGATATTCCTTCGTTTTTGAGTATACCACCCAGTAACCGATGATATATCCTTTGGATAATTGCTTTTGTCAGGCAATTTGTCCCTAGAGAGTCATCTTTCATTTACCCTGTTTGGCGATGATTGATTCTCCTTCTGATTGGTCATCATTTTATACCCAGTAACCAGTATTCCGATGTCCTTTCTTTTCGGTCGATTTATCCTTCATTAACCTAGTAACCGGTTGTGGATAATCTTCCATGCGAGTATGTTACCTAAGTTTTACCCATATAACGGTGGTAGATAATATATCTCATGCGCTCTTCAGTCGAAGTTTTTTTCTTCCTCAGTCGAGTAAGATTCGTATTTCCCCGTGGAATCAAATGTCCATCCTGTAAGTCGAGTTTGCTTTTTCAGCCCTCCTTTCGGATGATGAGTGTCTTGGATGTTCCCAATTCACACCTGGTTGGTCACCTATTATATACCCAGTAACCGGTATCCCTGGTGTTCCTTCCTTCTGCTCCCTATTATGACTTTTTGTCCCCTGCGGAGTCAAATTTTCCTGAGTTGAGATGTGCCTTTTGGGTCCTCCTTAGATGTTTCGGATGATTGATATCTTTCACCCTTATACCGGTCTTAGATATTCTTTCTCTCTGAGCGTGTTGTTCTCTCACCCAGTAACCGGTGTTTTCATAACATGTATCTCCTTGAGTTTATTACCCAGTAACCGGTAATATCTCGTTGTTTCTTCCTCAGTTGGGTCCTTTGTGGACATCCATGTCTGAGCCCAGATTTTTTTTATCCGATGTATCCTTTATGGATAATTTTGTTGTATTGGCTTGTTCCCCAATACATGTATCTTTGCGTCAGCTCGAGTCTTTCCATCGATTTATTTTCGTGGAATCCCTTCGTGTCTCCGAGCAAGTTTTCAAGTCGTGACCTGCTCAGGCATTTTTTACCTTATTTCCCCCAGAGTCTCGGTCTCCCTAGTGAGTGTGTTACTCCTATGGATTTTTAGTTTCTCCTGATTTCTTTCCCTTTGTGGCAGTTATTCACCATGAAGATTTTACTTTGCATGCATACATTTGCATCATGAGGTCTCTTAGGGACCAAAATCCGTCTCTTTGTTATTATTTAAGTTCATTCTATCTCGTCGAGACGAAGATTTTAACCTTCATATATCCGGCTAGAACGACCTTAAATGGGGGCATCTGTAAGACCCTAATTTTGACCCTAAGATCCCTCATGGCATCATGTTATTGCATAAGTGCATTGTCTCAAGGATCATAGCATGTTTGGCTCCTTAACCCTATGGGTGGGACTTGTTTGAGTGTTTTGAGACCACCAAGCATGCTTGTATTGTATATTATTGCTTTTCTTATTTGATTACTAACCAAAAGCACAAAAATATGTCACTAACTCTTTTTGTTTTGAAGCTCAAGTGATCATGTGCTCCAATGCTCCTATGAGGCTCCTAAGCCCAATGCAATGGCTAGATGAAGATGAGAAAAAGCATGAAAATGGTCCCCAAAGCTCCTAATCATCATATATGTCTCCCAAGTATCTCAATTTGCCAATTTGATCAAGATAACCCAATGGGCTTGAGGATTGTTTCCCAAGGAAACCCTAATTCCACTATGCTTTGATTATGCCTTGCCCATGAAGCAATCTCAACCTATGATCAAATTTAATCAAGGTAAGTTCTTTCATTTATCATTTTATTCATATGTGTGCCTATTTTAGGCCCCTCAATCATTTATTCATCAAGATTGGAAGTTTGGCCTTGAAAAAGTTGACCAGTCAAGTCATCTGACTAAGCTGAGGTTCATTGAGATATAACTTTTTATGTGTTTGTCAAATGAAGATTACCCCAAGAGAAACAATGTTCTTAGGAACTATATTAACAACTTTCATTTTCATCAAAAATCCATTTGAAGCTTTGAATGTCATCATTCATTTCAAAACATTATAGGTCATTTTGACTGAAACCCTAATTTTGGGTCAATTTACCAAAGGCATAACTTCTTTAATTTTTATGATTTTTATGTGAGGCCAAATTCATTGGAAATATTTAGATGTCTAATTCAAATGTTATGTTGGACAAAATTTCATAATCCTAAACGAAACACATGTGATAATGCAAAACATTATAGGTCATCTTGGACCTAATTCATTGAATTAAAAAAAGTACCCAACTTAAAATGCCCATAACTTTGTCATATAAAACCCAAATGATGAAAACTTTGATTCTAAATTGATCACCTTGAAAATATATACAACTTTGATGTTGGAGATTTTCTCATTTGAAGTTTGCATCAAGAAAACAAAAGGGTTTGATAAAGCTTACTTTTGGTAAAAAGTTTAAAAGTGATTTGAATATGTTTTGTACCTAGATTTTCACAGCCAGTTTTCATCAATTTTCACATGCCAAATGATTTTTTCCCAACATGACTTTTGTTCCTTGTTTCAAGGTCTTTCCAACCATTACTCACAATACTCATTTGGATCTACCATTTGTGAGTTTCGAATTTCTTTTCATGTATGTGCAATTTTGGTATCGTGTGCTAAAAATTGAAATGAAAGCTATTTCCCTCCAAAGTGCATGACCAATTGCTCTCTACTTGATCTCAGCGAGCTTCTACATTCATCATTGGGCCTTCCACACGCCTCCACATGCCCATGCAATGCAAATTAAAATTCTCATGCACATGAAAGAAGCGTGAGATCAGCTCCATTCAACTATAAATAACCATTCCATGAGCTTCATTCAGGAACCTTTTGGGAGATCCCAAGTGCTGCAAGAGTGAAACCATAGCCATTACCAAAGGAATCACCCAAAAAATTTCATACTTTCGAGCTTGAAATTCAGCATCATTAGCTGAGTTTTAAAGTATGATTCCTTAGCCAATCACTCCCATCACATTCATAGATCAAGAAGGAGCAAGGATCTTGGAGAATTCGTGGCCAGAAGTGCATCAATTCAAAGGTTTATTCTCAAACTTTTTGGATCTAGAACTCTTAATTCAATGTAGTTTGCTTGTGTTTCTGTGGTTTTATGAAGTCCTCATACTTGAGGCAAGCCATTGGTGCTTTCAATTCTTCATTTCATGAGCAATCAGTATGAACACCATGATTTTCTCCTTCACATTTATCTCAATATAGGAAGAGTGAGGGAGATCCATTGGTACAATGATGATCTCCATCACACGAGCTTCATTTCCATGTCCTTGTTTTCCATTTTCATTAACAATTATTTCTCTGCAACTGGTGGCCGGAAGTTGTTGTTCCGCCGCAGAAGATGGTGGTTTCCACCACCATCACCACGTGTGTCACTTGTAGCCAATGGATCACCTTGCCACGATCTAATCTCACACGTTCATTTTAAATACTTCATTTAATGTTAGATGTGACGCGTTTGACTTGGATATATTGTGCGCCATCAGATCTGAATCGTGCCAGATGCCACATCAATTAATGAATGCGCATCTGATGGTTGTGGTTTTTTCACTTATTTCCATTTTCCATTTATTTTCTGTTAATTCCTTTTATTTTCAAAAATTCATTAAAAATTCATTTGAAGTCATAAAAATATGAGACTAACTCCAAAACTTTTCTTGAAAAATCTAGTTTCATATTATGATTTTTAATTATTTTTTTGACTTCATTTGATATTTTTTTTATGAATTACTTGTTTTTTAATGGTTTTAATTTATTTTAAAATATTTTGTGACCTTTAAAAAATCCAAAAATATTTTCATATCATATATGGCTCATGATAAGTCAATGAAAAATAATCTCAACAATTTCTTGATTGTTTTGAGATTATTTGAGATTTTAATTCATATTATGCTATTTTTAATTATTTTTAATTGATTTTAATTACTTTCTGATTTCAAAAATTTGTGAGAAAATTAGTCAAAGTATGTTTGACTATGTCGAACCTATGAGAATTTAATTTGACTTTTTGAATTTGCTTTGTATTGAAGTTGAGGTTCAACCTTATTTGTTTATTTTTATTTGCATTTTATTTTAATTCAAAAAAATACCAAAAAAATACCATTGACTCTTTGACTTGTTATCTTCATTTCTCTTCTGTTTGGTATTGATTGATGTTGATTTGATTCACATTTGATCAATTAGATTTGATTGTTGTCTTCTTTTCCCCTCCCTTTCATCTTCATCCTTTTCTTTCCATCAATGGCCAATGAGTTAAAGTCTTGAGGTTGGTCTTGACAAATGAGAAGCTTAACCTTCTTTGATCCAAACCAAACTCAACTTGATCCATGATCAAGTGAGTTGTTTTGTGTCCAAGATAGGTTGCTTCTTGGTCAAGCAAATAACCAAAATTCAATACAAGGCCTTTCCCCTTTTGTTTTGGCATGGCAAGTTTATGGAGCGTGGCTTACTAGTCATGATCTCTAACATGTGTTCTTTGCCTATATTCTTATTGACCGGCCTCAGATAGGTGTGACTACTACATTAGTCCACTTATGATTGCTTAATATAACGCTATATTGTCTTATGACAAGCTAACATAACCTTACTAACTACTAACTTTAATTTGAGCATTTAATTTCTTGCCCATTACTTTTAATGTCATTTATTTCTTGCTCATTATTCATATAGATTTTCATCTTTGCTCATTTGAGCACATATTTTATGTCTATGTCATTTTTCTTTCGCTCATTTGAGCCCATTATTGTATATAAATATATTGCTATTTTGTGTTGTTTGTGTTTGTTTTGATGTGACCAAATGCAAAAAGGAGAAAGGACTTAGAATTAGAACTTACCTATGCTTAAAGGAGTTCAAGAGCAACTAGGCCTCATGCCTTTAGAATACAAAATATGTTGAAGAGAAACTAGGTCTCATGCCTTTAGAATGCTAAAACTCAAAGTTAACTTCAAAGGACTTCTCCTCCAAACTTATTCTTTGTCCATTCCCTTTATTGTGTTGTGAACTTTTTGATGTTTGCTTTTGTGTGATAGGGATCCCATCTTAAGATTGTGAAAAAAGGACCATTGTCATGAGTAGCCAAGTTAAGAGCCAAGCCAAATGGAGATCCTAGGAGCTTGAATTCAAACTTATTGATTACTTGTCTGTGTGCTAAATCCAAAGGAAATGAGCATCTTGAGCCATCTCTATGACTTCAAGAAAAGGAACTCCAAGGGTTTTTCTTTCCCCTCTTATCTTTGTATGCTTTAGGAATAGCCCTTCTCTTCTTCTTCCCACTCTAACAGAGCCAAAAAGCATTTTCCAACTTTGACTTTGTTTCAAATTAGAAACCTAGGCCTTAAGCCTTTGACTTTTCAAAACCATTTTTTTTTCATAAATACTCATTGTGAATAAACATTAATCCAACTTTGACCTTATTTTGTAAATGACCTTAACTTGTAAATGTAACCCATTTCAAGTTGTTTTGTGGTTCCAATGGCCACTTGTTAAAACCTTTTCAAAAACATTAGTCATAATTTTGAGTTATCATAGTGGTTGATGTAAATCTCACCTCATCCTTAGTGATTGGATTATAAGTCTTCCATGCTTATTATAGGGTTAACCCCTCATTAGCATGTTGAAGCCTTCCTCACATGGTGGATTGTTGGTTTAAGTTGAGTTTTCTCCCTTTGATAATAAAAGACCTTAAGGATTTTGATCAAATCAATTCACCAATCTTTGAGATTTTTACCCCGAACTACGAGGTTTTTATCCTCCTTTGTGATGGTACGTAGGCAATGGGTTCATCCATTCAAACAACAAAATTTGTAAATATAATATATTCTCTTCTCATCCCTCCAATCTTTTGCACAAATCTTTTCACAAATACCAACCCATAACACATATTTGCAAAAAGGGTTCCCTTAGAGTACTAAGGATGTTTTGGGTGTGTAAAACCTTTACACTTCATAACCAACCCCCTTACCTAGATCTCTGACATTTTTATTAGTTTTTGATTTGAAAAACTTCTTACTTGGCTTTTGTTCCCTTTTTAGCCTTTCCTTTGGACAAACAAAAGTGCGGTGGCGACTCGAATTGTATGTTGACTTTTGGTTTAGTCAATAAACCTAAAGGTAACGAAAACCCCGCTACACTATCTTTCAAAATTATATATATATATTGTTATTATTATTATTAATACCTAATGATAATTATTTAATTATTTATTTATATCATTACTATTTAATTACTTATATTATTTAATCAAATAATCCATTATTTTTTAATTAATTAATTATATTATTATTACTATCATTTGTAATTTAAATAATTACTTATTTTTGTGGAATGAGTGTGCATTATTATTTTGTATTTACTTATTTGTACCAAGTCTTAAATACATATGTATGGCGTGTTACAATTGTGACAAGATTATGTCGATTTCACCGATTTAAAAATCATTCAAACCAATTTCAAAAATAAATCACATACTTCTCGATTCAATGTCGAGCCCATTTTCAAAATACCTTTTGTAAATCGATCGCTTTTCAAGCATCGCTATCAACCTCACATGGCTTACTCTTGGGCCTTCTTACAATGAGACCTATTCGATTTTAATTAATCGATTAGATGAACTATTCACTAAATAAATTCAATTCATTCACAAAATACAAATTTAAAACCTCTATCCAACATCGAGTATTCTTTATTAAAATCAAATTAAAATACTTAATCACAATTAAATACTATTTCATTTAGGAATAAAAAGGAGATGGTTTTGAGTTTTCAACTCCTCTCCTCGATTATTTGAACACGAATTCTTTTACTCGGTTAATCGAATAATCGTCATTTCTAATTCACCTAAGCACAAATAAATCAAGTCCTTTTATAATAAGAAATGAAAAGGGAGATGACTTTGAGTCTTCAATTTTTCTCCTCGACTATTTGAATACAAGTTCTCTTACTTGGTTAGTCAAATAATTGTCATTCCTCTACAAACCTCCAAACTCCGATAAAATCAAATTATTTTCACCATAAGCTAAATGAAAAGGGAGTTGACTTTGAGTTTTCAACTTCTCTCCTCAATTGGTTGAATACGAGTTCTCTTACTCGGTCAGTCGAACAATTGTCATTTTTCCACAAACATACAACTTAATCAAATCATTTTCTTAACAAACTATACGAAAAGGAGATGGTTTTGAGCTTTCAACTCCTCTTTTCAAATGCTTGGATATGAGTTGTTTTACTCAGTCATTCAAGTACTTTTCGTTCATTCTAAAATACGTCAACCATATACAACCCTATTTTCATGAATACTCATATGAAACAGAAAGCGGTCTAGAGTCTTCTATTTCTTTTCTCAATTATTAGGATACGAGTTGTCTCACTTGATTATCCGAGTATCCCCCATCCATATAAAACACCTTAATTATTATCAAATCCTTTCTATAACTAAGGATGAAAAAGAAAGTGGTCTAGAGTCTTCTATTCCCTTTCTCGACTGTTAGGATACAAGTTGTCTTACTCAACTATCCGAGTAATCGTCATCCAACAAAAACATCTCAACCAAATAAAACGTCAAACATATTTGTAGCAGGGTATTCGTTACCTTTGATTCATTGACTAAATCAAAAGTAAATCATACAATTCGAGTCACCACCGCGCTTCTATTTATCCAAAGGAAAGGTTAGAAAGCGAACAAAAATCGAGAAGTTTTATCAAATCAAAAACTAATAAAAATGTCAGAGATCTGGGTAAGGGGGTTGGTTATGCAATGGGAAGGTTTTAAGCACCCAAAACATCCTTAGTACTCTAAGGGAGCCCTTTTTGCAAAGTTGTATGGTAGGTTGGTATTTGTGAAAATATTTGTGCAAACATGATTGGGGAGATGAGAAAAGAATATACATATTATTTACAATTTTGTTGTTTGAATGGATAAACCCATCGCCTACGTACCATCACAAAGGTAGGATCAAAACCTCATAGTTCGGGGTAAAAATCTCAAAAGAAAGTTGGTGAATTAATTTGATCAAAAGCCTTAAGGTCTTTTGTTATCAAAGGGAGAAAACTCAACCAAAACCAACAATCCACCATGTGAGGAGAGCTTCAACATACTAGTGAGGGATCCACCCTATAATAAGTATGGAAGACTTATAGTCCAATCACTAAGGATAAGGTGAGGTTTACATCAACCACTATGATAACTCAAACCTAATGACTAATGTTTATGAAAAAGTTTTAACAAAGGTGGCCATTGGAACCACAAAAAACAACTTGAGTGAGTTGTATTTACAAATTAGAAGTATTCACAAAATGAAGTCAAAGTTGACTTAAGATTCAATTCAAAATAGGTATTAATGAAAAGAGTTTGAAAAATCAAAGGCATATGGCCTAGGTTTCTAGTTTTGAAAACAATGTCAATGTTTGTACAAAAAATGAGTTTGGCTTGGGTTAGAGTGGAGAGAAGAAGAGAAGGGCTGGTCCTAAACATGCAAAGATGAGAGAAGAGATAAAACCCTTGGAGTTCCTTTCTTGATATCATAAAGATGATTCAAGATGCTCCTTTCCTTTGGACTTAGCAACCAACAATCAATCAAAACAATTAAACATTCAAGCTCCTAGGATCTCCATTTGGCTTGTCTTTCTTAACTTGGTTATTCATGACAATGGTCCTTCTTACTAGCTCAAGTTTTGGGATCCCTATCACATAAGAACAAACAATCAAAAAGTTCACGATGCAATAAGAGGAATGGACAAAGAATGAGTTTATATTAGAGGTCTTTTCAAGTCAACTTTCAAGATTTAGCATTCTAAAGGCATGAGGCATAATTTCTCTTTAACAAGTTTAGCATTCTAAAGGCATGAGGCCTAGTTGCTCTTGAACTCCATTAAGCATATGTAAGGTCCTAATTCTAAGTCCTTTCTCCTTTTTGCATTGGGTTCACACAAACAAAGACAAAACAAACACAAGGCAATAATATATTTACACAATAATGTGCTCAAGTGAGCAAAAGGGAAAATAGCATAAACATAAACATGAGCTCAAATGAGCAAAAGGGAAAAGACAATATGAATAAATGAGCAAGAAATTAAATTGCATTAAAGTAAATTGCAAGAATTAAATGCTTGAATTAAATTCTTGAATTAAAAGTTAGTAATTAGTAGTTAGTGTTAGGGTGCCATAAGGCAATTTAGCGCTATGTTAAGCAATCGTAAGTGGACTAATGTAGTAGTCACACCTATCTGAGGCCGGGTAATAAAACTATAGGCAAATAAACACAAGTTAGAGATTATGGCTAGTAAGCCAAGCTCCTACAACTTGCCATGCCAAAAGAAAAGAAGAAAAACTTTGTATGGATTTCAAGTTATTTGCTTGACCAAGAAGCAACCTATCTTGGACATAAAGCAACTCATTTGATCTTTGATCAAGTTGAGTTTGATTTGGATCAAAGAAGGGTAAGCCTCTCATATGTCAAGGCTAACCACAAATCATTAACTCATTGGTCAAAAGAAAAAAAAAAGATGAAGAAGAAAATGAAATGGACAAAATGAAAATTCAAAAAACATAATCAAAACACAATGATCAAATGCGAATGGAATCAAGATCAATCAATGGTAAATAGAAGTGAAATGAAGATTAAAAGTCAAGAAAGGTCAAACATATTTTTGGTATTTTTTGGAATTAAAATAATACATAAAATAAAATGAATAAAGAATGGTCAAACTTCAAATTCAATTCAAATTAACTTGGATAAGTCCAATTGAATCATCATGAGTCTAATATGGTCAAACAATATTTGAAAAAATTTCTCAACATTTTTTGAAACCAAAAACTATTTTAAAATCAATTAAAAGCATTAAAATATAACACAAATAATTAAAATCTCAAATAAATCTCAAACCAATTAAGAAATTGATGAGAATATTTTCATAGACTTATCATGATCAAAATGTGTTAAGAAAATATTTTTGGAATTTTTTAATATCAAAAAGTAATTAAAATGAATTAAAACTATTAAAAACAAAATAATTCACAAAAAATATTAAATGGAATCACAAAAATAATTAAAAATCAGATTATGAAACTAGATTTTAAAAGATAATTTTTGCAATTGGTCTCATATTTTTGTGATTCCAAATAAAAGAGTTATGAATTTTTGAAAATAAATGGAATAAAAGAAAAATAAAACAGAAATTAAAATATAAGAAAAATCCACAGCGCTTGGATCCACTTTCATTAATTGACGTGGACAATCCAAGGGACCAAAGGTGCGTGCTCATTGTGATCCTCAGTCAAACGCACCACACGCTGGATTTAAAAAAGTCAAGTAAAGCAAAGGCCAGGATTAGATTGTGCATGTGAGATCCAAGGGATACAAGTCATCCACGTGGGGATGGTGGTGGAAACCATCGTCTTCTCCGGTGATCAAACAGAAACCGGCCACCAGTTGCAGGTTTTGCAACCTCAACCAAACTACACGTGCCTTATACCAAATTATAGCTGGGGTGATGTACATCACCCCTGTAACCTTGGATTTCTCTCAAGATCCCTATGGAAGGAGAAATCTGAGATGGAAAATCTAGGTGTTCAATCTGAAATGCATCAATTCATGAAATTAAAGCCACCATTGACTTGCCTCTCACACGAGGACTTTAGAGAACCAAGCAAACACAAGCAGATCACTAAATATAAGGAGATTCAGATCAAAACAGTTGAGATGTAAACCTTTGAAGTGCAGCTTTGATGAGCATGATCCAACCAAATTCTTGCTTGCAGTTTGTTCTTGAGGTATGGTATGAGTGCAAGGCTAAGGAATAAGTGTTGAAGATCAACTGATTTTGTTGAAATTCAAACTTGAAAAGAGAAGTGAAAATTCAAAATTCCTCTAGTGTGGTTGGGATTCAATTTCTGCAGAGCTTCAGGTTGATTCAAGGATGAGAAATGAATGAAGCAAGGTGTTTATTTATAGCTGCAGATGCAAGCAAAGTCTGACAAACTCGTGTGCATAAAGCTTTGGGTCCTCCATGCATGGGCCTGTACAGGCGCATGTGAGGCCCAAAAGCTGACGGTTTTGCAAGCTGATAGCATAATGAAATGATTTGGACGTGTGGTTTGCATTGCAATTGCTTGTGCATGAAGTTTCATCATGAATTCCATAATTGATCATAAATGTTCCCCTCTTCGAAGGTCACTCTTAGAAAATCCAAACATAGGCATATGAGTAATGGTTGGAAAGGCTTGACATAAGGGACAAAAGCTATGTTGGACAAAAATCCATTTGGAGTTTGGAAAATTGTGAAAACTGGCCTTGAAGTTTGAGGTACAAAACATGCCTTTGAAAAATTTGCCACAAATGATCAACTTTAAGCCCTTCTGTTTTAATGATACAAACCTCAAATGGAAATACCTCCAACATCAAAGTTGTATATATTTTCAAGATGATCAATTTGTACTTAAATTTTGCATCATTTGGATTTTTTATGAGAAAGTTATGGGCACCTAAAGTTGGACTTTTTCAAGATTCAATGGCTTTGGTCCAAACTGACCTATAATGTTTTGTATTATCACATGTGTTTCTTTTAGGATTATGAATGTTGTCCACCATAACATTTGAATTAGACATCTCAAACTTTCCAATGCAATTGGTATCACCTCAAAATCATAAAAAATGAAGGAGTTAGGTCCTTGGGAAGTTGACCCAAAATTAGGGTTTCAGTCAAAATGACCTATAATGTTCTGAAATGAATGATGGCCTTAAAAGTTTAAAATGAATTTGTGATGAACATAATTTTTTTTCATATGGTTCTTAAGAACATGTTTTCTCTTGGGGTCATTTTCATTTGACAAATACATCAAAAGTTGTGTCTCAGTGGATCTCAGATTGGTCAGATGACTTGACTGGTCAACTTCTCAAGGCCAAACTTCAAATCTTGATGAATGAATGATTGAGGATACTCACATAGGATCATACATGCATAAAATAATGAATTAAATAACTTACCTTGATTGGATTTGATCATAGGTTGAGGTTGCTTCATGAGCAAGGCATAGTCAATGCACAGTTGAATTAGGATTTCCTTGGGAAACAATCCTTAAGTCCTTTGGTTTATCTTGATCAAATTGACAAATTGAGATACTTGGAAAACATATATGATGATTGAGAGCTTTGGGAACCATTGTCATGCTTGCATTTCATCTTCATCTGACCACTTCATTGAGCATAGGAGCCTCCTAGGAGCAAGGGATCTCATGATTGCTTGAGCTTCAAAACAAACAAGTTAGTGACATATTTTTGTGCTTTTGGTTAGTTAAACAAATAAGAAAAACAATAATATACAATTCAAGCATGCTTGGTGGTCTCAAACCAACTCACATAAGTCCCAACCCAAGGGTAAAGAGCCAAGATGCTATGATCCTTGAGGCAAAATGCAATGAGCAATGATATGATGCCATGAGGGATCTTAGGGTCAAAATTAGGGTCTTACAGATGCCCCTATTTAAGGTCATTCTAGCCGGAGATATGAAGGTTAAAATCTTCGTCTCGATGAGGTAGAATGGGCTTAAATAATAACAAAGAGACGAATTTTGGTCCCTAAGAGACCTCATGATGCAAATGTATGTATGCAAAAGTTAATACTCTGTGGGGATATATAGCCACAAAGAAAAAGAAATCCGGAGAAACTGAGAATCCAAGGGAGTAATATACTCACTATGGAGATAGAGACTCTGGGGAGAAATAAGGGTAAAAATGCGTGAGCAGGTCATGACTTGAAACTTGCTGGGAGACACGAAGGGATTCCACGAAAATAAATCAATGGAAAGACTCGAGCTGACGCAAAGATGCATGTATTGGGCAATATGCCAATACAGCAAAATTATCCACAACGGATACTTCGGATAAAAATCCGGACTCAGGTGGGGATATCCACAAAGGACTCAGCTGAGGAGGAAAGCAACGAGATATTACCGATTACTAGGTAATAAACTCAAAGAGACATGTGATCAAAAAACCGGTATAAGGGTGAGAGAACAACATGCTCAGGGAGAAAGACAATCTAAGACCAATATAAGGGTGAGAGATATCCATCATCCAAACATCTAATGAAAACCTAAAAGGTATATTTCAACTCAGGAAAATCTGACTCCACAGCGAACAACAAGTCATAATAGGGAGTAGAAGGAAGGAACACCAGGGATACTAGTTATTGGGCATATAATAGGTGACAAACCAGGCGTGAATTGGGAAAATATATCCAAAACACTCATCATCCGAAGGGAGGGCTGAAAGAGCAAACTCGACTTACAGGACGGATATTCGTCTTCACAAGGAAATGCGAATCTTACTCAACTAGGGAAGAAAAAGACTTCGACTGAAGAGCGCATGAGATATATTATCTATTACCGTCAGAACGTAGATAACATAATCGCATGGAAGATTATCCACAACCGGTTACTAGGTTAATAAAGGATAGATCGACAAAAAACAAAGGACATTGGGATACCGGTTACTGGGTATAAAATGATGACCAATCAAGGGAGAAACAATCATTACCAAACACGAGTAAACGAAACATGACTCACTGGGGATACATTGACAAGAGCAATGATCCAGGAGATATATCACCGGTTACTGGGTGGTATACTCAAAAAATAAAGGAATATCAATACCGAATATTGGATAAAGATAACCAACAAAGAGGGGATTACATCTACCGGTTACTGGGTAGAAAACCACGGAAATAGGACTTACAACTACCAGTTACTGGGTAGAAGGCCAGGACATCCGCTGGGGAAAGAATGAACAATTACTGTTTATTGAGCAATTGATCACCTGAACCGTAGGGAATTGCAAGGGGATAACAAGAAAGGAGTCAATCTAGGAACAAACCAGAAAGACACAATGAAACAAGACTCAACCCAATGAGGATATAACTCAGGGGAGTAATTCCACCCCAATACATATTTAGGGAGGAAACTGAAACAATAATCATCCACGAGGACATAACTTAGTGGGGAGTATAGAAGGAAAGATAAACACTTTCTGCCTATGGGGTTGACTCTAAATAGAGAGATCAGACACAACCATCTGCTTGGGGAAGAACATTTCACCAACAACAGGAGATAACAAGCAAAGATATATGACAAAGAATGCAACATGAATATCTGAATGCTATAAATATGCATATATATATATATATATATATATATATATATATATATATATATATATATGCGTGGTTTATGTATGATTAATGTTGACAAACAGACATATCTAACACAAATAGGTCTAAGAATCAATGGAAAGACATCCGGTATAACATCTCAAAAGAGAAGGCCAGACCCACAGGAGAAAATCCAATCTGGTGGGGAGCAACAAATACCAGGGAACACCGATCACTGCTGGGGATCAAGCAGAGTCGCTGCCGGGGACAAAGACCATCGTTGCTGGAGATCAGCAAAAGGTCACAGCTATCAACTGTCAGGGTTCCTCCAACAATTCTCGGGAACATGCAAAGATATGAATAAGATCTGACATAGAAGAACTCTTATGGGGATCTTATCAAGGAAAGATGTGGGCCTCCGTGGGGAACAACCACCCAACAGATACACATCAAGCAAGCATTCTCTTCTAACGGGAGAAGAAACAAAATGCTCCGTTGGGGATCTTCTGTTGAACAGACATAAAATCCAACATAGAGAAAACTCTACCGGGGAGCTCAACACGGATAAGATCCATCGTAGGAGAAACTCTACTGGGGAACTTATCAGGGGGGAAAGATATGAAACTCTGTGGGGAACAACCACCAAACAGAAGTTTCAGTAATCAAACCACTTCCTTTCATCTGCCGGAGAGACATCTCTGCCAAGGAGAGAGAACCAATGCTCCGCTGGGGCAGGTCACAACATCTTCATCACCAATCCTACTAGAAGGAAACTTTCCAATAAGGAGGGGAATGCAAATTACCAGGCTCTGATCAGGCAACTCCACTGGGGATAGACTGTTGGTGACCAAACTGGGGATAACCTGTAGGCGACCCAACTGGGGGGAAGTCTAATGTGAGCAACCCTACTGAGGATGAGTGATAAGCAAACTTGCTAGGGGAGAGACTACAAGCCATTCTGCTGAGAATTTCCACTCATGATGGGAATTCCTGCTCACTCTGCGGGAGATTTCCATTTATGCTGAGGGAAAGACCAACTTCCTCGAAAAATAGATAGCATACCAATTTTTATCAATATATAAGGGATTTTAGGTCAGTCCACTCAAGGGATGACAACCATATAATTGATAAAACACAGATACTAGACTCAGACTCTCTGGGGATCTGAGGATGGAGGTATATACATCTCCAAAAGATCAAGGCCAAAACTCCAGACTTTCTGGGGACTTGATGATGTATCACCTTTCTCTCGCTGAGGAGACAACCTGAAAGATGATGAAGAGGATACAAATATGCTGGGAATATGAACAAATGTCTTAGTCTTTTGGAGATCATACTATCCTTGGGAGAGCACTGAGGATATTCCATTTATCCTTTCAGTCATTGTGAATGTTCACTTCGTTTAAAAACAATTTATAAAACTTTATTTATTTAAAACAATGATATTTATCAATTAAAACATGCAAACATTTCTTGAATAGGAACAAAAAAGAGAGTGCAAAGAATTGGATAAAGGATCAAATTTATTTGATAGAATGGTAGTCTGCAAATGGCAAGACTCCATGGATTTTTACAAAATTTGAAATTGGTGATATATATTAGAAAAAGGGCTACATTGAACATAATGACCATTTCTCCACCAACACTGAATCCAATGTATCTAAAGCTTCAGTTGATGATGACTGAGCGAGAAGCTTTGACAGACGACAGCTGGAAGAACAAAGTCTTGTCAGGATGCAGTTACTTGCCAAATCCCTAATTTTTGCCTAGATTGCCCCAGGGTGAGGCACTCAATCTAGCGGGATATATATTCATTTTTTCATGTCTCTAACTTTTGCCTGGACCTCCCTTTCGGGTTTTCAATCCATCGAGACGCTCATTTTTGCCTAAGCCGCCCTTTTGGGTTTTCAACTTAGCGAGCTATTCTATTTTTTATTTTAGGCGAAGCATTTCTTGACTGCATTTGAATTCACATGACGAGTGAAATCCTCCCCATCCATAGTTGTAAGTAACAAAGCACCGCCTGAAAAGGCTCTCTTAACAACATATGGACCTTCATAGTTTGGAGTCCACTTGCCCCTGGAATCGGGCGCGAAAGATAAAACTTTCTTGAGGCTTGACCTTCTTATCAAAGGCTTTCTTCATCCTTTGCTGATATAATTGACCATGGCACATGGCAGTCAATCTCTTCTCTTCAATCAAATTCAGTTGGTTGTAACGACTCTGAATCCATTCAGCCTCTGTCAACTTGGCTTCCATCAAGACTCTCATTGATGGGATCTCAACCTCCACGGGGAGCACATCCTCCATGCCATATACAAGAGAGAAAGGGGTTGCCCCTGTTGAAGTGCGGACAGATGTACGATAGCCATGTAAAGCAAACGGCAGCATCTCGTGTCAATCTTTGTACGTAACAACCATCTTCTGGATAATCTTATTGATGTTCTTATTAGCAGCTACAACAGCCCCATTCATCTTGGGTCTATAAGGAGAAGAATTATGATGTGCAATCTTGAACTCGCTACACAGCTCTTTCATCATCTTGTTGTTCAAGTTAGCTCCATTATCAGTAATGATCTTGTCTGGCACACCATAACGGCATATGAGTTGATTCTTGATAAACTTCACAACCACCTGCCTGGTCACGTTTGCATATGATGCCGCTTCAACCCACTTGGTGAAGTAATCAATTGCTACGAGAATAAAATGGTAACCGTTTGACGCCTTGGGCTCTATCGTGCCAATCATGTCAATTCCCCACACAGAAAAAGGTCATGGTGATGAAATAACATTCAGAAGTGTCGGGGGAATATGAACCTTATCCGCATAAATCTGACACTTGTGGCATTTCTTCACATACTTGCAGCAGTCAGACTCCATTGTAAGCCAATAGTAGCCTGCTCTCAACATCTTCTTTGCCATGGCATGTCCATTGGAATGAGTACCAAATGAACCCTCATGGACTTCAGTCATCAACAGGTCTGCTTCGTGTCTATCCACGCATCTGAGCAGAACCATGTCAAAATTCCTCATGTAAAGCACATCACCATTAAGGTAGAAACTACAAGACAATCTCCTCAAAGTCCTCTTATCTTGAACAGATGCCCCAGACGGGTAAATCTGACTTTGGAGAAAACACTTGATATCATAATACCATGGCTTATCATCTTTCACTTCTTCAACTGCAAATACATGAGCTGGTCTATCCAAGCGCATCAAAGTAATATTGGGGACTTCATTCCAGAATTTCACCATAATCATCGAAGCAAGCGTAGCAAGAGCATCTGCCATCCGATTCTCATCTTGAGGAATATGATGGAAGTCAACCTTGGTAAAGAAAGTTGAAATCCTCCTCGCATAATCTCTGTATGGGATGAGGCCAGGCTGATTCGTCTCCCATTCACCCTTAATTTGATTAACAATAAGGGCTGAATCACCATAAACATCAAGATGCTTGATCATAAGATCAATACATTCTTCCAAACCCATAATACAGGCCTCATACTCCGCCATATTATTCGTGCATTTGAAAGTTAGCCTTGCTGTAAAAGGAAAATGTGTGCCTTGAGGAGTAATAATCACTGCCTCAATAACATTTCCATATTGATTAACAACGCCATCGAACACCATACCCCATCGGGAACCAGACTCTGGCCCTTCATCGAGTGTAGGCTCATCGCAATCTTTCATCTTCAAATACAGAATCTCCTCATCAGGGAAGTCGTACTAAACAGACTGATAATCTTCAATTGGTTGATGTGCCAAGTGGTCAGCCAAGATACTACCTTTAATAGCTTTCTGAGCTCGATACTCAATATCATACTCAGACAACAGCATCTACCAACGGGCGATCCTCCCAGTTAAAGCAGGTTTCTCAAAGATATACTTGATTGGATCCATTTTGGATATCAACCAAGTCGTATGATTCAACATATACTGGCGTAAACGCTTAGCAGCCCAAGCCAAAACACAACATGTCTTCTCAAGCATTGAGTATCAAGAACTGTCAAGTATAGTATACATCATATTCTTTCTTCCTACTCATATAGTATACATCATATTCTTTCTTCCTTGATTCATCTTGCTGACCCAATACACAACCCATAGAGTCCTCAAGAACTGTCAAGTACATAATCAATGGTCTCCCTTCAACAGGCGGAGACAGAATCAGAGGCTCGGACAGATACTCTTTGATACTGTCAAAGGCCTTCTGGAAATCCTCGGTCCAATCATGACGCTGATCTTTCCGGAGATGCTTGAATATAGGCACACATGTGGCAGTCATGTGGGATATAAATCTGGAAATATAATTCAAGAGGTCAAGAAAACCTCGGACTTGCTTCTCAGTTTTGGCCCCTTCGTCTCTTGTATTGCTTTGACCTTGGCGGGATCAACTTCAATACCTCTTTCACTGACAATAAAGCCCAATAACTTGCCGGAACGGACTCCAAATGTACACTTGTTCGGATTCAGGTGGAGTTTGTACTTCCTCAAACGCTGGAAAAGCTTCAACAAGTGCTCAACATGTTCACATTCCGTTTTCGACTTCACAATCATATCATCAAAATACACCTCGATCTCCTTGTGCATCATATCATGAAACACGGTAGTCATAGCGCGTTGATACGTGGCTCTGGCGTTCTTCAAATCGAAGGGCATCACTCGATAACAGAATATTCCCCAAGGTGTGATGAATGTTGTCTTCTCCATATCCTCGGGTGCCATCTTAATCTGGTTATAGCCGGAAAATCCGTCCATAAATGAGAAGACTTTGAATTTAGTTGTATTATCTACCAACATATCAATATGTGGTAGGGGAAAATCATCTTTCGGACTAGCTTTATTCAAGTTTCGATAGTCCACACACATTCAGACTTTTCCATCTTTCTTAGGCACAAGCACAATATTGGCCACCCATTGAGGATATGTAGAAGTCACCAGAAACCCCGCATCAATTTTCTTATGAACTTCTTCTTTAATCTTCAGTGCCATATCAGGTTGAGTTCTTCTGAGCTTTTGCTTCACATGCACACACTCAGGCTTCAAAGGCAGGAAATGTTGCACAATATCAGTATCTAGACCAGGCATGTCTTCATACGACCAGGCAAAGACGTCGACATATTCTCATAGCAACTCAATCAACCCCTTCTTCACAGATTCTTCCAAAAGTGCCCCAATCTTCACTTCTCGAACACAATCCTCAGACCCCAAGTTGACTGTTTCCAGATTCTCAAGATGCGGCTGAATGATCTTCTCCTCATGCTCAAGCATACGGGTAGTCTCATCAGGCATCTCTTCAACATCATCTTCTTCGGCCTCAAATACAGGGAACTCAAAGTTGGGAGATGGTGTTGGATCATTATGTTCAATGGGTTTGATCAACCTGCATAATGATTTTAGATATAAAAGAGATTTCAGAATTCAAACAAGGCAAATCATTATGCATATGAGAAAATTGATTTTATTCTCTTTTTAGGGTTTTATGGTGATCACCAATTTCATACAAAAAGCAAAAAGGGAAAATAATTTGGAAAAACAAACATTTAACATGTAATTATTGAATGAATATCATTGTATTAATGCGCCAACAATGTCATCACTTCTCCTTTTGGCATGGGAGAAGGGTTTTTAAATAAAAGTGAATACATTACGTGGATTTATGGACAACTGTTGGAACATCAACAGCGACCCAATTATTGCAGACTCCTCCAGGGATGACAATGTTGCCAGAATCTTCCTCTGCATCATCTTCCACTATAGCAGCAGCCTCTTGGTCTTCAACGGTGTGGATAAAACCACCACTCTGGAACAGCCCATGCTCGTTGAAAATGCCTGAAGAATACCCTATGCCAGCCCGGGATTTATTATCTTCCAGCTTAATCATTTGTCCTAAACCAGTAGTTGCACCATGCTCAATGGCCAACTTCGCATCATTGTAGGACGCAAATGAAGAAGGTCCTTTCCTTGAAGGCTCAACAATAGATAAGGCTTGGAACGGAGTCCCAACCCCATCCTCAACATCTATGTAGGAAAAGGAAGACAAATGGCTTACCAAGAGAGCCTTCTCTCCCCCTATCACCACCAACTTCTTATTCTTGACGAATTTTAACTTCTGGTGTAGGGTGGATGTCACGGCACCTGCCTCGTGAATCCATGGTCTACCAAGCAAGCAGCTATATGATGGATGTATATCCATGACCTAGAAAGTGATCTAGAAATCACTAGGTCCTATCTTGATTGGGAGCTCAACTTCGCTAATCACAGTTTTCCTGGATCCATCAAAAGCTTTAACAACCACTCCACTCCGCCTCATAGGAGGCCTCTGATAAGAAAGTTTCGCCAGAGTGGATTTTGGCAACACATTTAGCGATGACCTTGTGTCTACCAACACATTAGACAAGGCATCATCCTTGCAGTTCATAGAGATGTGTAGATCCAAATTATGGTATTTTCCCTCCTCGGGAAGATCAGCATCGCAAAAGCTTAGATTGTTACAAGCAGTTATGTTTGCAACAATTCTATCAAACTGTTCAATGATGACATCGTGATCCACGTATGCCACGTCCAACACCCTCTGCAAAGCTTTGTGGTGTGGCTCAGAGTTCATCAGCAAAGATAGGACAAATATCTTTGATGGAGTTTGAAGCAGTTGATCAACAACATTATATTCGCTCCTCTTGATGAGCCTCAGCATCTCATCACAATCCTCTTTCAGAATGCCATTCTGACCAACAGGGACAGGAGTTTTAGCAACAACATTAGGGTCAATGCCCATCACAGCAAGTTCCGAATTCGAAGAAGTTCCCACAGGACTGGCAGAATTATTATCAACAGCTCTTCTCATGTCATCTTGGGGTTTCGGAGGCACCGAGGAAACACGACCACTGCGGGTCACACCACTGACATCAGATATACTTACAACAGAAGTGGAGGGCAACGACACCTCCTTCCCATCTTCTAATGCAACTGCGTTATATCTGTAGGGAACAACTTTATCTGAAGAGTATGGGACAGGGCCCGCTGGCTTAATTATAAGAGATGGAGAAACCTTCTTCTTGCTGCCATCATACTTGACGACAACAGGTTCTGGTATTCTGAAAACAGGGGATATAACATTCACTTCATTCTCATCAAGATTATGAAGTATCTCGATCACACCCTGATCCAGCATCTCTTGGATGTCCTTCCTGACTTGGCGGCATCCTCTCTCGTTGACAGTCCACACTCGACATCTGTCATGGTCATGCTCATAATAATTGTATCCACATAACAGTCTATGCATCTCGACCAAAGATTTCCTGATATGATTGACATACAGGACTTTATATTTGCCAGGGCAACCCTGGAACATGTTCACAACAGCTTTCCCATGCTCGGGCAATGGGTTCTTCTTTACATTCGGACCTACGTCCTTGGAAAAAAATCCCACTTCTAACAAGGTCTTGCACCTTGGTCTTCAGGGGATAATAGTTCTCCACATCATGTTTGGGGCACCGGAATGATAAACACAGTGTAGCTCAGGCTTGTACCACCATTGAGGGTTGGTCGATACAGCAGGTGAGTCACGTAGAGTGATCAGCTTTCAGTCTATCAATGAAGGATAAAGTTCAGCATAAGTTATTGGAATAGGATCAAAAGTTACCCTCTTCCTATCATAGTTGGTGCTGGTATTGTTGTTGTTTTGAGGCTGGTAGGCCTGCTGTTGTTGATGTTGTTGTTGTTGATAATGTTGAGCTTCCCTGAAGACAGGTGCTATATGAGCCACCTGGTGCTGGTTACTGGCAGGGCGAACCGTCTTCCTTCTTCTTTACAAAGCCCCCATAACGCTTTGCAGAAGAGCCTTCATCTCTGGTTAGACGTCCTTACCGGACTCTTTCCTCTAGCCTCATCCCCATGTCACCATTTCGGTGAAGTCTGAGGGAGCACTAGCTATCATCCTCTTGTAATAAAATAAACTCAAGGTCTTCAGAAAGATCTTGGTCATTTCCTTCTCCTCGAGGGGTGGCACAATTTGTGCAGCCAATTCACGCCACCTCTAGGCGTACTCCTTAAACGTTTCCTTCTCTTTCTGGGACATAGCCCTCAGTTGGTCCCTGTCAGGAGCCATATCAACATTGTATTTGTATTGCTTGACGAAAGCTTCGCCAAGGTCGTTGAAGGAGCGGATGTTCGCACTATCCAGACCCATATACCATTTGAGTGCAGTGCCAGACAGGCTGTCTTGGAAATAGTGGATCAGGAGTTGATCATTCTCTGTCTGCGTTGACATCTTGCGTGCGTACATCACAAGATGGCTGAGAGGGCAAGTGTTTCCCTTATATTTTTCAAAGTCAAGCACTTTGAACTTGATAGGGATCTTAACATTGGGCACAAGGCACAACTCAGCAACAGATTTACCGAAGAGGTCCTTCCCTCTTAAAGTCTTCAGTTCCTTGCGCAGCTCAAGGAATTAGTCATTCATAGCATCCATTTTATCATAAACATCTGGGCCCTCAGATGGATCTGAGTGATAAATGGTGTCTTCGACTCTCGGTAAAGTGTGCACAACGGGAGGTGGCACAGCAAGGACCGGGCTAGATGTCGACAGAGAAGCAAAGGTCGGAGCAAGACCCTTTGGCACAAAATTTGCGGGCATCCCCCAGGGAAACCCGACTTACATAGTCGGAGCAAAATGAGCAGTGGCGGTAGGCACAGTAGAGGAAGCTACCTCTGAGATGACTGTCCTCACGAGATGAGTTGCAGGTATTGGAGAAGACTGGCTCTGGGCAGCCAGCACTGACTCCATCATGGCAGTCAGCCTAGCTACTTCCTCCTTTAACTCTCTGTTCTCTTGTTCAAGATGATCCATCAGCTTTGGTAGATTCGCCCTGGTGTTATACCGGTGCGTCAGCTTGTCTTCAAAATAAATGAAGAACACAAAGTTAGACCACTGATCAAGAAACCCTTAACAAAACCTGCTTATGCATATGATGCATGCAATGTTTGTGTATATGATTTGTTTTTGTTTGAGGAACTTTTAGAGATCTATTTGCAAATATTTGGAAATATTAATCTTTTAGACATATATGGAATATTCATATCAATAATATTTGGAAAAAAAATTTACACCAAAGAAGTACAGTCTTGGTAACCAAATACAATACAAGAGAGAAGGAAAATAACATCCTATGAAACCCTAGAAATAATCGTCCAAAGCTCTCGAGACCGGAAGATAAGCTGCACAAAGCCTCTTCACCTCTCTCTTATAGGTTGCCTCCATATCTGCCTTCTCCTTGGCAAGTTGATCATACTTCCTCTTCCAAAACCTGGATGACTGAGGAAGAAGAGAAGTAACCACATCATCAGGCTCGTCGATAACCTGATGCTCTAGAAATTCTATTAAAGCATCCTTATCTCTGAGTTGCTGAAGTAATTCCTCTCGCTCACGAACCCAAGCACGCGAACGGTCTTCATCTCTCAACTCCTCTACTCCTTGGTTAGGGAGGGTTGAAGGCCCAACCATAACCATAGGTGTAGGTCTCGGATAGTCATAGGGCATGTGGTACTCATAAGCTCTCTTCCTCACCCAAGAGGTGTAGGGTTCCAAAGCAATACAATTTTTCGGACCAAGCTCTTTCCTTCCCTTCCTATGAATCTTGCGCCAAGCGTGGACCATCTTTCCCTTCAAGTTCTAGGGATCTTTACCCTCTTGAAAGAACACACCTTCCAACAGAATGTTGTTAGGTCTATCCTTTAAAGGGAACCCAAGCTGACGGTGAGCGAAAATAGGGTTGTAGTTAATCCCACCACATGTACCAAGAAGAGGCACATTGGAGAATTCACCACAAGAGTCAATAATCTGGACACCATCATACACGCGGTTATACCAAAAGATATCATCATTAGTGAGAGACATAAGTCTCGTAGACCACCGTAGACATCCCTTGTTCTCCTTGAAGGCGAGCGTCTCTGGCAAGTGCGAAATAAACCACTTGTACAACAGAGGCAAACAGCACACAATGGTACCACCACCCTTTGCATTCCTCATATGCAAAGAGAAATAGCTGTCACCCAACATTGTAGGAACGAGATTAAGAGTAGAGAAAATCCTAATAGCATTCACATCCACAAAATTGTCGATGTTGGGGAATAACACTAGCCCGTAGATGAGAAGTACAAATATGGCTTCAAAGGCATTCTCACTCATGGCCTTCCAAACAAAGTAGCTTGGGCAATGAGGAAATCAGATGGGAGACCTTGAATTCCACCTTTGGTAGTCATATGAGCACCAATATCAGATACATCTATGTGCAACAGATCAGCAATCTCTTGGGAAGAAGGAACTCTCTCCAAGCCACTAAACGGTAACTGATCCAAGATAGGTATACCTGCAAGATAGGCATACTCCTCAAGTGTAGGCAAAAGCTGGAAATCCGGGAAAGTGAAGCAACGGTACAGAGGATCATAGAACTGCACCAACACACTCATCAGGCCTTCATCAACCTGAGTAGAAAGAATAGACAGAAGCTTCCCATGGCGAGCTTTGAACTCCAATGGATCTAATACATAGGATGTCAAACTCCTTAACTCTTTCAAGTCGGGTTGTCTGAAACTGTACTTCTTCGTATTCCTTCTTTGTTTATCCATGTCTGAAAATTTACAAATAGACCTCTTAAGTTCCTTGAAAATTTTCTCATTGTTGATGATATGGATGCAAATGAATGCATGAATGCATGGATGCAACAATCACACTCAAGGATCAAGCAAGTCACACCACACAAAGGTCACGGGATGGATCAAGTTATCCTTAATATCAATCATCCATTTTGGTGGATTATGGTTTTTACCTTATCAACACCCAAGTTCCATTGATATTAAGGATATACGAGAACGGATCAACCGCGAATCAAGGGTTTGTTGCAAGTCACGGGAATGGAGTCTCAGTTAAGAACCACCCAAGGGAGTGTACTATGGTTAAACCTGACGATCATGTTCTAAAAGAGGTTCCCATAGTCATCACCTCATGTTTCGGATATTATCGGATAAACGACTACTCGTATTCCAAAAATATTCTCAATAAAGACTCTTATGAGTGTAGTATCGCGTAACAATCGTATCAAATCTTACACTTGAATGATCTTCGCACTACGTCCTAAAAATAGGCCAAGATGGGCTAGGTAAATCTAAGGTCCTTGGCTTCTAAGGTTTATATTGGAAAGAGTAATGCCTAACCATGACTACTCGTGTGACATTATTGATCCCAACAAGATCTCCACAAAGTGAATGGGCTTGCAAGTAAACTTGCTAAGGAATAACTCCACACAAGTCAACAAGACTATGCCATTCTCATATCATAAGTGCACTCGAGTTCGGGTAAAGAACTCATCTCACAAGAGACGACCAAGCACACAAGCAATTAATACATATCAAGCAATTCATACATTACAAACAATACAATCATCCCAAATTTGCACAAAAATATGTCACAAGTAAATATAAACATACAATACAACAAAGGCAAAAAGTAGGCTAAACCCACTAGGAAGAGTGTTGATCCCCAACAGAGTCGCCATTTTTCTGTAGCGGGGTATTCGTTACCTTTAGATTTATTGACTAAATCAAAAGTAAATCATATAATTCGAGTCGCCACCACACTTCTATTTATCCAAAGGAAAGGTTAGAAAGCGAACAAAAGCCGAGAAGTTTTATCAAATCAAAAACTAATAAAAATGTCAGAGATCTGGGTAAGAGGGTTGGTTATGCAATGGGAAGGTTTTAAGCACCCAAAACATCCTTAGTACTCTAAGGGAGCCCTTTTTGTAAAGTTGTATGGTAGGTTGGTATTTGTGAAAATATTTGTGTAAACATGATTGGGGAGATGAGAAAAGAATATACATATTATTTACAATTTTGTTGTTTGAATGGATAAACCCATTGCCTACGTACCATCACAAAGGTAGGATCAAAACCTCGTAGTTCGGGGTAAAAATCTCAAAAAAAAGTTGGTGAATTGATTTAATCAAAAGCCTTAAGATTTTTTGTTATCAAAGGGAGAAAACTCAACCAAAACCAACAATCCACCATGTGAGGAGAGCTTCAACATACTAGTGAGGGATCCACCCTATAAAAAGTATGGAATACTTATAGTCCAATCACTAAGGATAAGATGAGGTTTACATCAACCACTATGATAACTCAAACCTAATGACTAATGTTTATGAAATTTTTTAACAAAGGTGGCCATTGGAACCACCAAAAACAACTTGAGTGAGTTGTATTAACAAATTAGAAGTATTCACAAAATGAAGTCAAAGTTGACTTAAGATTCAATTCAAAATAAGTATTAATGAAAAGAGTTTGAAAAATCAAAGGCATATGGCCTAGGTTTCTAGTTTTGAAAACAATGTCAATCCACTTTGCACAAAAAATGAGTTTGGCTTGGGTTAGAGTGGAGAGAAGAAGAGAAGGGATAGTCCTAAACATGCAAAGATGAGAGAAGAGATAAAACCCTTGGAGTTCCTTTCTTGAGATCATAAAGATGATTCAAGATGCTCCTTTCCTTTGGACTTAGCAAGCAACAAGCGATCAAAACAATTAAACATTCAAGCTCCTAGGATCTCCATTTGGCTTGTCTTTCTTAACTTGGCTATTCATGACAATGGTCCTTCTTACTAGCTCAAGTTTTGGGATCCCTATCACATAAGAACAAACAATTAAAAAGTTTACAATGCAATAAGAGGAATGGACAAAGAATGAGTTTAGATTAGAGGTCCTTTCAAGTCAACTTTCAAGATTTAGCATTCTAAAGGCATGAGGCCTAGTTGCTCTTCAACAAGTTTAGCATTCTAAAGGCATGAGGCCTAGTTTCTCTTGAACTCCATTAAGCATAGGTAAGGTCCTAATTCTAAGTCATTTCTCCTTTTTGCATTCGGTTCACACAAACAAAGACAAAACAAGCACAAGGCAATAATATATTTACACAATAATATGCTCAAGTGAGCAAAAGGGAAAATAGCATAAACATAAACATGAGCTCAAGTGAGCAAAAGGGAAAAGACAATATGAATAAATGATCAAGAAATTAAATTGCATTAAAGTAAATTGCAAGAATTAAATGCTTGAATTAAAAGTTAGTAATTAGTAGTTAGTGTTAGGGTGCCATAAGGCAATTTAGCGCTATGCCAAGCAATCGTAAGTGGACTAATGTAGTAGTCACGCCTATCTGAGGTCGGTCAATAAAACTATAGGCAAATAAACACAAGTTAGAGATCACGACTAGTAAGCCAAGCTCCTACAACTTGCCATGCCAAAAGAAAAGAAGAAAGACCTTGTATGGATTTCAGGTTCTTTGCTTGACTAAGAAGCAACCTATCTTGGACACAAAGCAACTCACTTGATCTTTGATCAAGGTGAGTTTGATTTGGATCAAAGAAGGTTAAGCCTCTCGTATGTCAAGGCTAACCACAAATCATTAACTCATTGGTCAAAAGAAGGAAAAAAAAGATGAAGAAGAAAATGAAATGGAGAAGATGAAAATTCAAAAGACATAATCAAAACACAATGATCAAATGTGAATTGAATCAACATCAATCAATGGTAAATAGAAGTGAAATGAAGATTAGAAGTCAAGAAAGGTCAAACATATTTTTGGTTTTTTTTGGAATTAAAATAATACATAAAATAAAATGAATAAAGCATGGTCAAACATCAAATTCAATTCAAATCAACTTGGATAAGTTCAATTGAATTATCATGAGTCTAACATGGTCAAACAATGTTTGACAAATTTTCTCAATATTTTTTGAAACCAGAAACTATTTTAAAATCAATTAAAAGCATTAAAATATAACACAAATGAATTAAAATCTCAAATAAATCTCAAACAAATTAAGAAATTGATGAGAATATTTTCATAGACTTATCATGATCCAAATGTGTTAAGAAAATATTTTTGGAATTTTTGAATATCAAAAAGTAATTAAAATGAACTAAAAACTATTAAAAACAAAATAATTCACAAAAATAATTAAAAATCAGATTATGAGACTAGATTTTAAAAGAAATTTTTTGCAATTGGTCTCATATTTTTTTGATTCCAAATAAAAGAGTTATGAATTTTTGAAAATAAATGGAATAAAACAAAAAATAAAACAGAAATTAAAATATAAGAAAAATCCACAGCGCTTGGATCCACTTTCATTAATTGACGTGGACAATCCAAGGGACCAAAGGCGCGCGCTCATTGTGATCCTCAGTCAATCGCACCACACACTGGATTTAAAAAAGTCAAGTAAAGCAAAGGCCAGGATTAGATCGTGCATGTGAGATCCAAGGGATACAAGTCATCCACGTGGGGACGATGGTGGAAACCATCGTCTTCTCCGGTGATCAAACAGAAACCGGCCACCAGTTACAGGTTTTGCAACCTCAACCAAACTACATGTGCCTTATACCAAATTAAAGCTGGGGTGATGTACATCACCCCTGTAACCTTGGATTTCTCTCAAGATCCCTATGGAAGGAGAAATCTGAGATGGAAAATCTAGGTGTTCAATCTGAAATGCATCAATTCATGAAATTAAAGCCACCATTGGCTTGCCTCTCACACGAGGACTTCAGAGAACCAAGCAAACACAGGCAGATCACAAAATATAAGGAGATTCAGATCAAAACAGTTGAGATGTAAACCTTTGAAGTGCAGCTTTGATGAGCACGATCCAACCAAATTCTTGCTTGCAGTTTGTTCTTGAGGTATGGTATGAGTGCAAAGCTAAGGAATAAGTGTTTAAGATCAACTGATTTTGTTGAAATTCAAACTTGAAAAGAGAAGTGAAAATTCAAAATTCCTCTAGTGTGGTTGGGATTCAATTTCTGCAGAGCTTCAGGTTGATTCAAGGATGAGAAATGAATGAAGCAAGGTGTTTATTTATAGCTGCAGCTGCAAGCAAAGTGTGGCAAACTCGTGTGCATGAAGCTTTGGGTCCTCCATGCATGGGCCTGTACAGGCGCATGTGAGGCCCAAAAGCTGATGGTTTTGCAAGCTGATAGCATAATGAAATGATTTGGACGTGTGGTTTGCATTGCAATTGCTTGTGCATGAAGTTTCATCATGAATTCCATAATTGATCATAAATGTTCCCCTCTTCGAACGTCACTCTTAGAAAATCCAAACATAGGCATATGAGTAATGGGTGTAAAGGTCTTGACATAAGGAAAAAAAATCTATGTTGGACAAAAATCCATTTGGAGTTTGGAAAATTTTGAAAACTGGCCATGAAGTTTGAGGTACAAAACATGCCTTTGAAAAATTTGCCACAAATGACCAACTTTAAGCCCTTCTGTTTCATTGATGCAAACCTCAAATGGAAAAACCTCCAACATAAAAGTTGTAGATCTTTTTAGGATGATCAATTTGGACTTAAATTTTTGCATCATTTGGATTTTTGATGAGAATGTTATGGGCACTTAAAGTTGGACTTTTTCAAGATTCAATGGCTTTGGTTCAAAATGACCTATAATGTTTTGTATTATCACATGTGTTTATTTTAGGATTATGAAATTTTGTCCATCATAACATTTTAAGTAGACATCTCAAACTTTCCAATTCAATTGGTCTCACCTCAAAATCATAAAAAAATGAAGGAGTTAGGTCCTTGGGAAGTTGACCCAAAATTAGGGCTTCAGTCAAAATGACCTATAATGTTTTGAAATAAATGATGACCTTCCATGTTTCAAATAAATTTTTTATTAACATAAACGTTGTTCATATGCTTCTTTAGAACATGTTTTATCTTGGGGTCATCTTCATTTGACAAACACATCAAAAGTTGTGTCTCAGTGGATCTCAGATTGGTCAGATGACTTGACCGGTCAACTTCTCAAGGCCAAACTTCAAATCTTGATGAATGAATGATTGAGGATACTCACATAGGCTCATATATGCATAAAATAATTAATGAAAGAACTTCCCTTGATTGTATTTTATCATTGGTTGAGGTTGCTTCTTGAGCAAGGCACAATCAATGCACAGTTGAATTAGGGTTTCCTTGGGAAACTATCCTCAAGCCCTTTGGTTTATCTTGATCAAATTGACAAATTGAGATACTTGGGAAACATATATGATGATTTATAGCTTTGGGAACCATTATCATGCTTGCATTTCATCTTCATCTGACCACTTCATTCAGCATAGGAGCCTCCTAGGAGCAAGGGATCTCATGATTGCTTGAGCTTCAAAACAAACAAGTTAGTGGCATATTTTTGTGCTTTTGGTTTGTTAAACAAATAAGAAAAGAAATAATATACAATTCAAGCATGCTTGGTGGTCTCAAACCAACTCACACAAGTCCCAACCCAAGGGTAAGGAGCCAAGATGCTATGATCCTTGAGGCAAAATGCAATAAGCAATGATATGATGCCATGAGGGATCTTAGGGTCAAAATTAGGGTCTTACAATATTAATCCAACTTGTCACCCCCATGTGACCTAAACTATTTTCAGAAAGAACACTGTTAATCCTTTCTAATGCGTACAACAAACCAATGCTTAAGCCTCCGTCGAGAGTAGACAAGCCAATGTTTAGCCATTAGAACACGATCTAAACATTTGTTCACTAAAAGACACCAACCAACCGTAGTTCCCCGAACTACGAATGCTCTGATTTCCTTATTATACCATAAGGATACGTAGGCAGGAGATTGTTGTATCTTCGCGAGTACACTAGTAAAAAGCCTCCCTTTTCCCTTTCTGAGGTTCTCATCCATTTCTATTTTTAATAATTTTATAACCCAAAGATAACAAACAAACATAAATTAACACTCGAAATGCACATTAGAACTAAAAGGTTCCCGTTGAGTACAACGAACGTAAGGGGTGCTAATATCTTCCCCTTACGTAATCTACTCCCGAACCCGAATATGGTTGCGACGACCATTATTCCATTTCCTAAATGTTTTATCGATATTTTCCTATCTCTTCAATGGGATAAATAAAGTTCGGTGGAGACTCTGTTCGAACAACATTTTTCCGTGACCATCGTGAGGAATCGCATTTTTCGAGATGCGACAGATGGTGACTCTGCTGGGGACTAGCTCCAAGCAAAAGAGAGTGAAGCCTAATTTAGTTTAGTTGATGTATTGTGTGTTAATTTTGTTTATCTGTTTGTTATTTATTCTGTCATTGTATTGTGATTTATTGAATATGTCTTATTTGGGGTTCTCTGTTAGTGGTGCTTTGTGAGATAGGCTCTCCACCCGAGTCTGAGAAAAAACCATAAGATTAAGTTGGTGGTTGCATAGTGGGAGCCCACAAGGAATCTTCCTTGTTGGGAAGATACGAAGACCCCGCCTAGAGGAGATTCTCTTGAGATATTATTGCCCGAAGAGTTTTCGCCATGACGATAGTATTCTCAAGTTGGATCAATGACTCTAGGGACCTTTTTGTTGGTGTAAGCCCTATAGGTCAATACTTTTGGTACTTGTATCGAATTATTTATTAATAATAAAAGGCTTTTTCTTTATTACATTTGTTTAATAAAGTCCCTAGAATAGCTAGTCTGTTTAATGTATCAAGTATGACTTAATCATGAGATCACATTAAACATAAGGACACTATTCTTAAAGTATCCGTAGTCAAGCTTTATTGTGAAGTGGGATGACATTAAAGCATTAAGACTATTATGTATATAGACGGATGATCACATCTCATGGATCATGGATAAGGAGTTATCAAGTCTTAAACATAGGTATGAATATTAAGAGTAATATTTATACCGGATTGACCCGCTATGAGAATACTATATAGAAAGTTATGCAAAGTGTCATAAGGTATTCTCATGGTGATAATGGTGTATACCACTCTTCGACCTGAAACCACTATGGACCCTAGATGTAGAGTCGAGTGCTTTATTGCTGATCAAACATTGTCCGTAACTGGATAACCATAAAGACAGATGATGGGTACTCCATGAAGCATGTTGAGGGACATGAGTGACCTAGATGGAATTTGCCCATCCTGCATAACAGGATAAATATCTATGGGCCCAATATTGAACTGGACAAGGATGACACGGTCTATGCCTTGTGTTCAATATAGACATAAGGGCAAAAGGGTAATTATACACATAAGTATTATCACAGATGGTTTTGTCAGATCACATGACATTTTCGTGTCTTGGGTAGCAGTGATGTGTTGCTAGATACCGCTCACTATTTATTATTTTAAATGCGTGATTTAATATAATTGCCAACGTCACGAAAACCTACAGGGTCACACACAAAGGACGGATTGATGAGAGATAGAGTAACTAAGGAATACCATAAGGTACGGTGCCCTTAAGTGGATTATAGAACATCGTAAGGTACGGTGTACTTAAGTAGAATGCGAAATATGGTAAGGTACCATGGGCTTAAGTGATTTTGGGCATATTATAAGATATGGGCCAAAATACACTTAAGTGGGCTTTTTAGCTTGAAGCCCACACAAGTGGTTCTATAAATAGAACCCTTGTGCAGAAGCATTCATTGCAGTTGCATTACTTTCGTTTACTCTCTCTCTCTCTCTCTCTCTCTCTCTCTCTCTCTCTCTCTCTCTCTCTCTCTCTCTCACTCAAAGCCTTCATTCATACCAGCTAGCACTGAGATTGAAGGAATCCGTTCGTGTGGACTGAGTAGAGACGTTGTCATCGTTCAACATTCGTGATCGCTCCGTGGATCTGCATCAAAGGTTTTGATTGTCACAAGAGATCTGCACCAAAGGTTTCAATCGTCACAAGAGGTAAATATTCTATCACTGATCATGACCATTCGTAAGGATCTCTAAAGGAGAAAATTTTAATTTCCGCTGCGTTTTGGACCACAATTCTCCTTCAGTGGTATCAGAGCCACTTACGAAACCATGAATCGGATAGCTGTTTAATTTCTGTATTAATATGATTAAAAGACAGAATGAATCAATTAATTAAACGGGTGATTAAATTTGGCATCATGAGTGTACGAGTTGGATGATTGATGTTGACTATGCTTCGGTACCGACATTAGTATGGTGAAGCAGCGATACATCGATCGTCCATATGTTACGCAATTGAGACCGATCAACTTATATATGATATAAGTAATCCTAATGCAAAGTACGGTATATATGATATATTGTTTCTGTTTCGTTCATTCAAACACTAAATGGTTATTTTCCTTTGAGCGATCAATGGTCATTAGCTTCGGAATCCGACATTAGTATGGTGAAGCAATGACCTGTTGATCAATCATACTGAATCAACAATCGAGGTGTGTTTGACGGTCTGAAATTGGCGCATTAGGGTTGGTGACGGCGCAAGGGTTGTGCCGTCAAGGAGTTGTGAATTTAGGGCTTTTTGGAACAGGTCTGTTGACTATGTCAAAGTTCTGTTATTTTGGCCGCGTGACGTTCGTCACGAGCTTGTGACGATCGTAACAAGCTGGACGTGACGGTCATCACGTGCTTTGTGACGGTCGTCACATTCACAAATCTAGAATTCTAGGTGTTTCTGTTTTTGGCCGAGTGACGTTCGTCATGGGCCTGTGACGGTCGTAACAAGCTTGTGACGGTCGTAACATGCTTGTGACGGTCGTCACACTCACAGCGGAACCCCCGGCTAACTCTGCGTAGTGTGATCGGTTGCCGAAATTAAATTTGGTTTTAAGTAATTAAAGGAATTAAAATTAATAATAATAATGTGTTTATTATTATTGCCTTGTGGTGATCAGTTATGGCCTTAGTCTTCCTTCATTTTGTTTTGGGTTTTTAAATACGACCTGCGTGTCGTGCCTCTCCTTTTAATCTCTTAATGTAACTTCTTCTCTCATCTCAATCCCTCGTATGTAAAATGAGTTTCTTCTGTAATGTAATGTTTTGAAGAAAGAAAAGAAGACAATGTTATGAAGAAAGAGAAGAATCAATATCAAAGGAGGACAATCTGGAAGATCTTGCTTGGAGAAGCTTAGATCGTTATTAGGTTAACTTAGGTTCTCTCATTGGCTTGGGAGAACAATTGCGCTAGGGGCCATAACTGTTTCATTATGTATGTTGATGCATGTGTATGTATGTTGATGCATGTGAATATATGTTGATGCATGTGAGAGACGATTTATATGATAAATAAGCCGGTGAGATCAGAACAATTATAATTCCCTCAAATTAAATATTAAGTTTATGCTTTCCAAGTTTTAGCACTCATCAAGACTAGTATCGGATAATGTAGGTTTCGCCTACGCGAGGTGCATGTTCTATATTAGTAAGGTGCGATGGGATAATTGTAATATCCAATTGCTAAACCAATGGGTCAAACTTAACTAAATAAATTATAATAAGATTATATATGTTTAGAAGCAAGAGTTGGGAATGATCCATATGATGGATTGGAATAAGGAGTTATTCACCCAACTGAAATTTTCAAGAGTTGTATGAGATACAATTGGAAGGAGTTCCTACCTAAATAACCTAGTTTTATGTAATCCGCCTACGCGGACTTAGAACAAAGTGAAATATGGATCTCGACCCACTAGAAAATCTTCCAACGGGATTTTCCGAATCAAATGATGAGGGTCATTTGTTTTAAGTAAAATAGTGGGAGCATATTTAATTAAAGGCCTAATTAAATATGTTATTGATACTTATATTTTCATTAATTCTTATGTAGATTACCATGACAACAAACACCTCTAACAACATCTTGCGATCAATCCTTGACAAGGAAAAATTGTCTGGGACAAATTTCCTGGATTGACACCGAAACCTGAGGATTGTCCTCAAACATGATAAAAAGCTGTATGTCTTGGAGAAACCTGTTCCTGAAGAGGAACCTCCTAGTTCTGCACCTAAGGCAAAAAGAGATGCTTATAAGAAGCATGTCGATGATGCCAATGAAACTGCTTGTCTCATGCTAGCTACCATGAACTCAAAATTGCAAAAGCAACATGAGAACATGGCAGCGTTCGATATGATCGAACACTTGAAGATGCTCTATCAAGAGCAAGCAAGGCATGAGAGGTTTGAAGTTTCAAAAGCCCTTTTTCAAAGCAAGTTAGCTGAGGGAGCCCCTGTAAGTCCCCATGTACTCAAGATGATTGGGTATGTGGAAAACCTTGAAAGGTTGGGTTTTCCCCTCGGAAAGGAACTTGCGACTGATTTGATCTTGCAATCGTTGCCATATAGATTCAGTCAATTTGTCCTAAATTTCAATATGAATGATATGGATAAATCTCTTCCTGAACTGCTAGGCATGTTAAGAACAGCTGAGCAGAATCTGAAGACAAAAGGGAAGTCCATTATGATGATCGGAAATGGAAAGAGACAGAACAAAAGGCCCACCAACACTACGCCAAATAAGGGAAAAGAGGGCGCTTTTTTTGGCCTATAACACCGCTTTAAAGCGCCCTCTAATCTGGCGCTGGCATAGGTAAAGACAGCGCTTTTTTTCCTGGTGAAAGCGCTCTCTAAAGTGGCTCTTTAAGCCCTTTAAGGGCCACTTTAGAGGGCGCTTTTTAAAGGAAGCGCCCTCTAAAGTGGAAACTTTTAAGGGTTTAGAGGGCGCTTTTACTGGAAAGCGCCCTCTAAAGTGGAAACTTTTAAGGGTTTAGAGGGCGCTTTTACTGGAAAGCGCCCTCTAAAGTGGAAATTTAAAGGGTTTAGAGGGCGCTTATTTTGGAAAGCACCCTCTAAAGTGGGTGGTTATTTAAATTTTTTTTTAAAAAGCGCTATATTTTTTTATTTATTTTAGACAACCTGTATATTGAAGCAGTACACCTAAAACTGTATAATTTGAAGCCCTTTTCACACATTGCATTCAACAAGCCTTATATACAACAATCCATACATATACAACAATCCACTGATATATAATCGTTTAACTTCTAAAGATTCTAAATATACAACCAATTCTTAACTTAAAAACAAATAAAACTAAGTAGCAAAAGCATCTCTGAGATGTATGTTTTTTTTGCTAGCCGCAGTCTTCTTAGCAACAACCTCTTTTTGTTCAATATCAATAGCATGAACCTAAAATATCATAAAATTAGTTAGGTGAAGTATAAGATCAAGAATTAACATTTTCTATGCATAAATATCATATAATTGTGTTTATACCTTTTTTTTTATGCAACTGACTCAATTTGCTGTAATAAAAGCCATTTTACCTGTAATAAAGAAAACAATTAAAATCATTTGACCTGTACCTTTTTCACTAAGTTCTCTTTCTTTTCTTGGTTGGAATATGTTCTACATGTCTCTTAACAACACGGACGGTTGGATTGATCCAAATACCCTCATTATGATCATTTCTAATATATGAATCATTTGATATAATATTCTCATCTTGATCATTTCTGGTAAACGATTCAATCTCAACATCAATATCACCTTGATCTCCAGTGTTTTCATCAATTACTTTGTTGGAAAAAAGAACTATAGACCATTTCGTACTTTTCTGATCATTGACATAGAACACTTGTCTAGCTTGAGAGGCTAGAATAAAAGACTCATCTTTGTATCCCACCCTATTAAGATCCACTTGCAAAAATCCTGACTTATCCATTCGAATGCCGTTATTATTTTCAACCCACTTGCAACCAAATATAGGAATCTGAAACTTCTCATAACCAAACACCCAAATGCGCTCGATAACACCAAAATACGGCAGATTTGCAAATTTGGGGTTTAAGTCCTTCACACTTGATATGTGCATTGCTTCAGCTACCACGGTGACACCACTATTCTGCATAGTACTTTTATCATCTTGTTCTTTGGTATAAAATGTGTATCCATTAATCGCGTATGCGCTATAAGAAAAAACATGGAAACTTGGACCATATGCTAAGCATCTCAACCTTTCTGTTATTGAAGCGGGATCTGAATAATACTTTGAATAAATATGATCCTTAAACCAAGGTATAAAACATCGATTGTGCTCTCTTACTATCCAATTTTCATTTCTATTGGGATTTAAACCTCGGAGAACATCCTTGTGAATTTCAACATACGGCTCAACCTCATTCTCATGGAGGTAGGTTATAAATCATAATAATCACAGGCCATGTACTGTGTGAGATACTCTGGATACCGTGTGGGTTCATTCCATCAGTAGATAATGCCAAGCGAAGGTTTCTTGATTCGTCTCCAAATTCAGGATAATCATTATCAATTTTCAACCACTGTGGTGAATCTGCCGGATGTCGATACTTTCCATCTATAATTCTTTCATCTGCATGCCAAGTCAAGTGTCTTGAATCGGTTTCACTACGAAACATGCATCTAAATCTCGGAATAACAGGAAAATACCACAAGACTTTTGCTGGAGACAACTTGTTCTTATATCGCGAGACACCGCATTTAGGACACTCATTTAACGATGCATACTCATTTCGAAACAAAACGCAATCGTTTGGACATGCATGTATCTTATCATAGCTCATGCCAATAGAGCACAACATCTTTTTGGTCTCATATGTTCGATTGGGAAGAACATTATCCTCAGGAAAAATATCTTTCAAAAGGGCTAATAACTCTGTGAAACTTTTATCCGACCATCCATTGCCCGCCTTTAAGTTGTACAACTTTAATACCGCAGACAATCTTGTGAATTTAGTGCAACCATCATACAAAGGTTTCTCTACATCACTTACCAACCTCTCAAACATTTCGGGACAATCCTTAAGATCTCCTTCAAGTGCTTCTGCAATCTCTTCAACTCGATCACAATCGTATGTATCTGCGCCACTATAGTTTGAGGCATAGGTCGTACTATCCCCCGGTTCAACATTCTCGTTACTTTTCTCACCATGCAAATTCCAACATGTATAACTTCGATCAATTCCATGCCTCATTAGATGCGATGTCAACTGAACTGCGTCAACCCGTTTCCCATAACAACAACCCAAGCAAGGACATATCATTCTACTGGGGTCTTCGGCGTGCGCAACGGCAAACTTAACGAATTCTGATACCCCATTCTCGTACTCTCTCGACAATCGATTGGAAGACATCCATGTATTATCCATTACTAATTAGAATAAACAAAAAACAATTTCAGAAGAGAAACCAAAAATGGGATGAGACAAAATAATTTCGCTTTATTGAGTTAGTCTCTGTGCAGGGCATTCATGTCTCCAACAACAACCCAAAACCAAAACAATTTTGGTTTATTGAGTTAGTTTCTCAACATTTTCAGATATCTCTGACTTCAATAGCATGAGAATGTATGAACCATGCATTAAGCATTAGTGGTATGCACTAATTTGTAGCATAGTTATATATCATCATATAGTTTTTACAAAAGATAAACATTGACTAGAAAATATATATGTAGAATTGTATAATGGTCTAACTGAAAGCTAACAGAAGAATAGTCGACTCTAATTTACTCTATCAAATAACATCCATACCTAAACTTCTTAAGTTACTAGCTACGCTATGTATGCTAGAATAAATACACGCATAAGCTGCATAGTGTACCTTTGATTGGTAGAAGGTGTTTTAGATATTGCTGCCTCCTTTTTCTACATCGAGAAACAAATGGAACAGTTGGTGAAATTTAACCCATAATGCCTAGTCTCCATTGCTAGCATTGCAACACAATAATTATTGTTGAGAATACTCAATAAATGTATGAACCAAGAAAAATGAAACCAAAAATGAACAATAGCGAACGTCAGAAGAGAAACCAAGTAATATGAAGATTAGAAAAATACCTATGGTGTCAAAATCGAACAGCTAACAACGAATTAATAGAAGGAGGAAACGTCGTAGATCTAACAGAGGTGGAAGGAGAACGCCTTAGAAGTAGCGAAAATCGTAGCAGTGAGAACCCTAACGTGAAAAAGAACGAAAATAACAGAGAGTGAAATAACAAAACGCGCAGTATGTTATAATTTTAATGTTTACTAAAGGGGACCTTAGAGGGCGCTTGGGGAAAAAAAGCGCCCTCTAAAGGGGGCCTAAGAGGGCGCTTATGAAAGCGCTCTCTAAGGCTTTCCAAAAGCGCTTTATAAACTGGAAATGCACATGGACTTATAGAGCGCTTTTTTAAAAGCGCCCTCTAAGGGTAACCTTAGAGGGCGCTTTCTAAAAAGCGCCCTGTATTGTTGTCCCTCTATCTCCTCCTTATTTTTTCGCTTCACCTTAGAGGGCGCTTTATTACAAAAGTGCCCTCTAAAGTGCGCTGTCTATTCCAGTTGTTCGCTCCTTATTTTTTTGCTTCACTTTAAAGTGCGCTTTTGTAATAAAGCGCCCTCTAAGGTGCGTTGTCTATTCCAGTTTTTGGCGTAGTGCAAGCAGGGTGATAAAGGGAAAGGCAAGGAAGTTGCCAAACCCAGACCCACTGTTGCTGCTTTGAAGCCTAGTGGAGGCATAGCAAAGGCAGGCACCTGCTTCCATTGCGGTAAGACCGGACACTGGAAGAGAAACTGCCCAAAGTACCTGGAAGATACGAAGAATGGAGTAGAGACTTCAACTTCAGGTATTTTTGTTATTGAAATAAATTTATCTACTTCTGCATCATGGGTATTAGATACTGGATGCGGTTCTCACATTTGTACAAATGTGCAGGGGCTAAAAAGAAGTAGAGATTTGGCAAAAGGTGAAGTTGACCTACGAGTTGGCAATGGAGCAAAGGTTGCTGCTTTAGCCGTAGGAACTTATGTATTAACTTTACCTAGTGGTTTAATAATTCAGTTAGAGAACTGTTATTATGTACCTGCAATTAGCAGGAATATTATTTCCATTTCTTGTTTGGACAAGTTTGGTTTTTCATTTATAATAAAGAACAATTGTTGCTCAAGTTATTTGAATGATATATTCTATGCTACTGCACAAATGAGCAATGGATTGTATGTCCTTGATCTCGAAATGCATATATATAGCATTAATACTAAAAGGATGAAACCTAACGAGTTAAATCCAACTTACATTTGGCATTGTCGATTAGGCCACATAAATGAGAAACGCATTTCCAAACTCCATAAAGATGGACTCTTGGACTCTTTTGATTATGAATCATATGAGACATGCAGATCTTGTTTAATTGGAAAGATGACAAAGTCTCCATTCACAGGAAAAGGTGAAAGAGCGAATGATCTTTTGGGCCTAATACATACTGATGTATGTGGACCACTGAACACCAGCCAGAGGAGGTTTTCAGTACTTCATCACATTCACTGATGATTTCAGTAGATATGGTTATGTGTATTTAATGAAACACAAATCAGAGTCCTTTGAAAAGTTCAAGGAATTCAAGAATGAAGTACAAAACCAACTAGGTAAGAATATTAAAACTCTTCGATCAGATCGAGGTGGTGAGTATTTAAGCCTAGAGTTTGATGACCATCTGAAAGAGTGTGGGATCCTATCCTAACTTACTCCTCCTGGAACACCCCAATGGAATGGTGTATCTGAGAGAAGAAATTGAACCCTGTTAGACATGGTCCGATCCATGATGAGTCACGCCGATCTTCCAAACTGTTTTTGGGGACATGCACTATTGACAGCAACTTACACACTTAACCGTGTTCCATCCAAAAAGGTTGAGAAGACACCATATGAGATATGGAGTGGTAAGAAACCACATATGTCTTACATAAAGATTTGGGATTGCGAGGTTTATGTGAAACGACAAATTTCAACTAAGCTTGAGCCCAAATCTGACAAATGCTTATTTGTGGGGTATCATAAAGAAACAAGAGGGTATTACTTCTATAATCCTTCTGAGGGCAAAGTGTTTGTCGCTCGAACTGGAGTTTTCCTAGAAAAGGATTTTATTTCCAAAGGAACCAGTGGGAGGAAAGTAGAGCTTGAAGAAATTCAAGAATCACAAAACATAGATACACCTATGGAGGAATTAGAGCAGGAAACACAAGAAGTTATGGAAGAACAACCTGCTCAAGTAGAACAAGACCAGCGTAGGTCAAGCAGGATACGTCAACTACCTGAGAGATATGGATATCTCATAATTGATCAAGGTGATGTATTACTCATGGATCAAGATGAGCCTGTGACCTACCAAGAGGCCATAACTGGTCCCGAGCCTGAGAAGTGGCTAGAAGCCATGAAATCTGAAATGGATTCCATGTACACAAACCAAGTTTGGACCTTGGTAGAGCCTCCTATAGGAGTTAACCCTATAGGATGCAAGTGGGTCTTAAAAAGGAAGACTGGCATGGATGGTAAGGTACATACCTATAAGGCAAGACTGGTTGCAAAAGGATATAAACAAATTCATGGGATTGACTATGATGAAACCTTTTCACCAGTTGCAATGCTTAAATCTGTTCGGATTCTACTTGTTATCGCTGCATATCATGATTATGAAATATGGCAGATGGATGTCAAAACTGCTTTCCTTAATGGAAATCTTCTTGAGGATGTGTACATGACACAACCTGAAGAATTTGACATACCAGAGGAAGCCCAAAAGATATGTAAGTTACAAAGATCAATCTATGGATTGAAGCAAGCTTCTAGAAGCTGGAATCTTCGTTTTGATGAAACAGTAAAACAATATGGATTCATCAAGAACGAAGATGAGCCTTATGCCTACAAGAAGGTTAGTGGGAGCATGATCGTTTTGCTGGTATTATATGTAGATGACATATTACTCATTGGAAACGATATCCCTACCCTACAACAAGTAAAGTCTTGGTTGGGGAAATGCTTTTCTATGAAGGACCTAGGTGAAGCAGCCTATATATTAGGAATCAGAATCTATAGAGATAGATCACAAAAACTGCTTGGCCTAAGTCAGAGTACATACATAGACAAAGTGTTGAGACGCTTTAATATGCATGATTCCAAGAAAGGATTCATACCTATGCAATATGGCCTGCGTCTATCAAAAACACAATCCCCTTTAACTAAGGAAGAAAGGGATCGCATGAATAAGATTCCATATGCATATGCAATAGGATCTATCATGTATGCCATGTTATGTACTCGACCAGATGTCTCGTATGCTTTAAGTGCAACGAGTAGGTACCAATCTGATCCTGGTGATGCTCACTGGGTAGCTGTTAAGAATGTCCTTAAGTATTTGAGAAGGACTAAGGACTCATTCTTGATATATGGAGGTCAGGAAAAGTTGGCTGTAATTGGATACACCGATGCTAGCTTCCAGACAGATAAGGATGACTTTAGATCGCAATCTGGTTATGTGTTTTGCTTAAACGGTGGCGCTGTGAGCTGGAAAAGTTCAAAGCAAGATACAGTTGCTGATTCTACAACCGAGGCCGAGTATATTGCTGCCTCAAGTGCAGCAAAGGAAGCTGTTTGGATCAAAAAGTTCATTAGTGAACTTGGCATAGTTCCTAGCATTGTGGATCCCATTGGTCTCTACTATGATAACAATGGGGCTATCGCACAAGCCAAGGAGCCTAGATCTCACCAACGATCCAAACACATACTTAGGCGTTATCATCTCATTCGAGAGATAATAGATAGAGGAGATGTGAAAATATGCAGAGTACCTACACTTGACAATATTGCTGACCCACTGACAAAGCCTCTTGCGCAGCAGAAGCCTGATGGCCATACTAGATCTATGGGTATTAAGGGTATGCCTGATTGGCTCTAGTGCTAGTGGGAGATTGTTGGTGTAAGCCCTAGAGGCCAATACTTTTGGTACTTGTATCGAATTATTTATTAATAATAAAAGGCTTTTTCTTTATTACGTTTGTTTAATAAAGTCCCTAGAATAACTAGTCTGTTTAATGTATCAAGTATGACTTAATCATGAGATCACATTAAACATAAGGACATTATTCTTAAAGTATCCGTAGTCAAGCTTTATTGTGAAGTGGGATGACATTAAAGCATTAAGACTATTATGTATATAGACTGATGATCACATCTCATGGATCATGGATAAGGAGTTATCAAGTCTTAAACATAAGTATGAATATTAAGAGTAATATTTATACCGGATTGACCCGCTATGAGAATACTATATAGAAAGTTATGCAAAGTGTCATAAGGTATTCTCATGGTGATAATGGTGTATACCACTCTTCGACCTGAAACCACTATGGACCCTAGATGTAGAGTCGAGTGCTTTATTGCTGATCAAACGTTGTCCGTAACTGGATAACCATAAAGACAGTTGATGGGTACTCCACGAAGCATGTTGAGGGACATGAGTGATCTAGATGGAATTTGCCCATCCTGCATAACAGGATAAATGTCTATGGGCCCAATATTGAACTGGACAAGGATGACACGGTCTATGCCTTGTGTTCAATATAGACATAAGGGCAAAAGGGTAATTATACACATAAGTATTATCACAGATGGTTTTGTCAGATCACATGACATTTTCGTGTCTTGGGTAGCAGTGATGTGTTGCTAGATACCGCTCACTATTTATTATGTTAAATGTGTGATTTAATATAATTGCCAACGTCACGAAAACCTACAGGGTCACACACAAAGGACGGATTGATGAGAGATAGAGTAACTAAGGAATACCGTAAGGTACGGTGCCCTTTAGTGAATTATAGAACATCGTAAGGTACGGTGTACTTGAGTAGAATGCGAAATATGGTAAGGTACCATGGGCTTAAGTGATTTTGGGCATATTATAAGATATGGGCCAAAATACACTTAAGTGGGCTTTTTAGCTTGAAGCCCACACAAGTGGTTCTATAAATAGAACCCTTGTGCAGAAGCATTCATTGCAGTTGCATTACTTTCGTTTTCTCTCTCTCTCTCTCTCTCTCACTCAAAGCCTTCATTCATACCAGCTAGCACTGAGATTGAAGGAATCCGTTCGTGTGGACTGAGTAGAGACGTTGTCATCGTTCAACGTTCGTGATCGCTCTGTGGATCTGCATCAAAGGTTTTGATTGTCACAAGAGATCTGCACCAAAGGTTTCAATCGTCACAAGAGGTAAATATTCTATCACTGATCATGACCATTCGTAAGGATCTCTAAAGGAGAAAAATTTAATTTCCGCTGCGTTTTGGACCGCAATTCTCCTTCAGTGGTATCAGAGCCACTTACGAAACCATGAATCGGATAGCTGTTTAATTTCTGTATTAATATGATTAAAAGACAGAATGAATCAATTAATTAAACGGGTGATTAAATTTGGCATCATGAGTGTACGAGTTGGATGATTGATGTTGACTATGCTTCGGTACCGACATTAGTATGGTGAAGCAGCGATACATCGATCGTCCATATGTTACGCAATTGAGACCGATCAACTTATATATGATATAAGTAATCCTAATGCAAAGTACGGTATATATGATATACTGTTTCTATTTCGTTCATTCAAACACTAAATGGTTGTTTTCCTTTGAGCGATCAATGGTCATTAGCTTCGGAATCCGGCATTAGTATGGTGAAGCAATGACCTGTTGATCAATCATACTGAATCAACAATCGAGGTGTGTTTGACGGTCTGAAATTGGCGCATTAGGGTTGGTGACGGCGCAAGGGTTGTGCCGTCAAGGAGTTGTGAATTTAGGGCTTTTAGGAACAGGTCTGTTGACTGTTTCAAAGTTCTGTTATTTTGGCCGCGTGACGTTCGTCACGAGCTTGTGACGATCGTAACAAGCTGGACGTGACGGTCGTCACGTGCTTTGTGACGGTCGTCACATTCACAAATCCAGAATTCTAGGCGTTTCTGTTTTTGGCCGCGTGACGTTCGTCATGGGACTGTGACGGTCGTAACAAGCTTGTGACGGTCGTAACATGCTTGTGACGGTCGTCACACTCACAGCGGAACCCCCGGCTAACTCTGCGTAGTGTGATCGGTCGCCGAAATTAAATTTGGTTTTAAGTAATTAAAGGAATTAAAATTAATAATAATAATGTGTTTATTATTATTGCCTTGTGGTGATCATTTATGGCCTTAGTCTTCCTTCATTTTGTTTTGGGTTTTTAAATACGACCTGCGTGTCGTGCCTCTCCTTTTAATCTCTTAATGTAACTTCTTCTCTCATCTCAATCCCTCGTATGTAAAACGAGTTTCTTCTGTAATGTAATGTTTTGAAGAAAGAAAAGAAGACAATGTTATGAAGAAAGAGAAGAATTCAATATCAAAGGAGGACAATCTTGAAGATCTTGCTTGGAGAAGCTTAGATCGTTATTAGGTTAACTTAGGTTCTCTCATTGGCTTGGGAGAACAATTGCGCTAGGGGCCATAACTGTTTCATTATGTATGTTGATGCATGTGTATGTATGTTGATGCATGTGAATATATGTTGATGCATGTGAGAGACGATTTATATGATAAATAAGCCGGTGAGATCAGAACAATTACAATTCCCTCAAATTCAATATTAAGTTTATGCTTTCCAAGTTTTAGCACTCATCAAGACTAGTATCGGATAATGTAGGTTTCGCCTACGCGAGGTGCATGTTCTATATTAGTAAGGTGCGATGGGATAATTGTAATATCCAATTGCTAAACCAATGGGTCAAACTTAACTAAATAAATTATAATAAGACTATATATAGTTAGAAGCAAGAGTTGGGAATGATCCATATGATGGATTGGAATAAGGAGTTATTCACCCAACTGAAATTTTCAAGAGTTGTATGAGATACAATTGGAAGGAGTTCCTACCTAAATAACCTAGTTTTATGTAATCCGCCTACGCGGACTTAGAACAAAGTGAAATATGGATCTCGACCCACTAGAAAATCTTCCAACGGGATTTTCCGAATCAAATGATGTGGGTCATTTGTTTTGAGTAAAATAGTGGGAGCATATTTAATTAAAGGCCTAATTAAATATGTTATTGATACTTATATTTTCATTAATTCTTATGTAGATTACCATGACAACAAACACCTCTAACAACATCTTGCGATCAATCCTTGACAAGGAAAAATTGTCTGGGACAAATTTCCTGGATTGGCACCGAAACCTGAGGATTGTCCTCAAACATGATAAAAAGCTGTATGTCTTGGAGAAACCTGTTCCTAAAGAGGAACCTCCTAGTTCTGCACCTAAGGCAAAAAGAGATGCTTATAAGAAGCATGTCGATGATGCCAATGAAACTGCTTGTCTCATGCTAGCTACCATGAACTCAAAATTGCAAAAGCAACATGAGAACATGGCAGCGTTCGATATGATCGAACACTTGAAGATGCTCTATCAAGAGCAAGCAAGGCATGAGAGGTTTGAAGTTTCAAAAGCCCTTTTTCAAAGCAAGTTAGCTGAGGGAGCCCCTGTAAGTCCCCATGTACTCAAGATGATTGGGTATGTGGAAAACCTTGAAAGGTTGGGTTTTCCCCTCGGAAAGGAACTTGCGACTGATTTTATCTTGTAATCGTTGCCATATAGATTCAGTCAATTTGTCCTAAATTTCAATATGAATGATATGGATAAATCTCTTCCTAAACTGCTAGGCATGTTAAGAACAGCTGAGCTGAATCTGAAGACAAAAGGGAAGTCCATTCTGATGATCGGAAATGGAAAGAGACAGAACAAAAGGCCCACCAAGCAGGGTGATAAAGGGAAAGGCAAGGAAGTTGCCAAACCCAGACCCACTGTTGCTGCTTTGAAGCCTAGTGGAGGCATAGCAAAGGCAGGCACCTGCTTCCATTGCGGTAAGACCGGACACTGGAAGAGAAACTGCCCAAAGTACCTGGAAGATACGAAGAATGGAGTAGAGACTTCAACTTCAGGTATTTTTGTTATTGAAATAAATTTATCTACTTCTGCATCATGGGTATTAGATACTGGATGCGGTTCTCACATTTGTACAAATGTGCAGGGGCTAAAAGGAAGTAGAGATTTGGCAAAAGGTGAAGTTGGCCTACGAGTTGGCAATGGAGCATAGGTTGCTGCTTTAGCCGTAGGAACTTATGTATTAACTTTACCTAGTGGTTTAATAATTCAGTTAGAGAACTGTTATTATGTACCTGCAATTAGCAGGAATATTATTTCCATTTCTTGTTTGGACAAGTTTGGTTTTTCATTTATAATAAAGAACAATTGTTGCTCAAGTTATTTGAATGATATATTCTATGCTACTGCACAAATGAGCAATGGATTGTATGTCCTTGATCTCGAAATGCATATATATAGCATTAATACTAAAAGGATGAAACCTAACGAGTTAAATCCAACTTACATTTGGCATTGTCGATTAGGCCACATAAATGAGAAACGCATTTCCAAACTCCATAAAGATGGACTCTTGGACTCTTTTGATTATGAATCATATGAGACATGCAGATCTTGTTTAATTGGAAAGATGACAAAGTCTCCATTCACAGGAAAAGGTGAAAGAGCGAATGATCTTTTGGGCCTAATACATACTGATGTATGTGGACCACTGAACACCAGCCAGAGGAGGTTTTCAGTACTTCATCACATTCATTGATGATTTCAGTAGATATGGTTATGTGTATTTAATGAAACACAAATCAGAGTCCTTTGAAAAGTTCAAGGAATTCAAGAATGAAGTACAAAACCAACTAGGTAAGAATATTAAAACTCTTTGATCAGATCGAGGTGGTGAGTATTTAAGCCTAGAGTTTGATGACCATCTGAAAGAGTGTGGGATCCTATCCCAACTTACTCCTCCTGGAACACCCCAATGGAATGGTGTATCTGAGAGAAGAAATCGAACCCTGTTAGACTTGGTCCGATCCATGATGACTCACACCGATCTTCCAAACTCCTTTTGGGGACATGCACTATTGACAACAACTTACACACTTAACCGTGTTCCATCCAAAAAGGTTGAGAAGACACCATATGAGATATGGAGTGGTAAGAAACCACATATGTCTTACATAAAGATTTGGGGTTGCGAGGTTTATGTGAAACGACAAATTTCAACTAAGCTTGAGCCCAAATCTGACAAATGCTTATTTGTGGGGTATCCTAAAGAAACAAGAGGGTATTACTTCTACAATCCTTCTGAGGGCAAAGTGTTTGTCGCTCGAACTGGAGTTTTCCTAGAAAAGGATTTTATTTCCAAAGGAACCAGTGGGAGGAAAGTAGAGCTTGAAGAAATTCAAGAATCACAAAGCATAGATACACCTATGGAGGAATTAGAGCAGGAAACACAAGAAGTTGTGGAAGAGCAACCTGCTCAAGTAGAACAAGACCAGCGTAGGTCATGCAGGATACGTCAACTACCTGAGAGATATGGATATCTCATAATTGATCAAGGTCATGTATTACTCATGGATCAAGATGAGCATGTGACCTACCAAGAGCCCATAACTGGTCCCGAGTCTGAGAAGTGGCTAGAAGCCATGAAATCTGAAATGGATTCCATGTACACAAACCAAGTTTGGACCTTGGTAGAGCCTCCTATAGGAGTTAACCCTATAGGATGCAAGTGGGTCTTCAAAAGGAAGACTGACATGGATGGTAAGGTACATACCTATAAGGCAAGACTGGTTGCAAAAGGATATAAACAAATTCATGGGATTGACTATGATGAAACCTTTTCACCAGTTGCAATGCTTAAATCTGTTCGGATTCTACTTGCTATCGCTGCATATCATGATTATGAAATATGGCAGATGGATGTCAAAACTGCTTTCCTTAATGGAAATCTTCTTGAGGATGTGTACATGACACAGCCTGAAGGATTTGACATACTAGAGGAAGCCCAAAAGATATGTAAGTTACAAAGATCAATCTATGGATTGAAGCAAGCTTCCAGAAGCTGGAATCTTCGTTTTGATGAAACAGTAAAACAATATGGATTCATCAAGAACGAAGATGAGCCTTGTGCCTACAAGAAGGTTAGTGGGAGCATGATCATTTTCCTGGTATTATATGTAGATGACATATTACTCATTGGAAACGATATCCCTACCCTACAACAAGTAAAGTCTTGGTTGGGGAAATGCTTTTCTATGAAGGACCTAGGTGAAGCAGCCTATATATTAGGAATCAGAATCTATAGAGATAGATCACAAAAACTGCTTGGCCTAAGTCAGAGTACATACATAGACAAAGTGTTGAGACGCTTTAATATGCATGATTCCAAGAAAGGATTCATACCTATGCAATATGGCCTGTGTCTATCAAAAACACAATCCCCTTTAACTAAGGAAGAAAGGGATCGCATGAATAAGATTCCATATGCATATGCAATAGGATCTATCATGTATGCCATGTTATGTACTCGATCAGATGTCTCGTATGCTTTAAGTGCAACGAGTAGGTACCAATCTGATCTTGGTGATGCTCACTGGGTAGCTGTTAAGAATATCCTTAAGTTTTTGAGAAGGACTAAGGACTCATTCTTGATATATGGAGGTCAGGAAAAGTTGGTTGTAATTGGATACACCGATGCTAGCTTCCAGACAGATAAGGATGACTTTAGATCGCAATCTGGTTATGTGTTTTGCTTAAACGGTGGCGCTGTGAGCTGGAAAAGTTCAAAGCAAGATACAGTTGTTGATTCTACAACCGAGGCCGAGTATATTGCTGCCTCAAGTGCAGCAAAGGAAGCTGTTTGGATCAAAAAGTTCATTAGTGAACTTTGCATAGTTCCTAGCATTGTGGATCCCATTGGTCTATACTGTGATAACAATGGGGCTATCGCACAAGCCAAGGAGCCTAGATCTCACCAACGATCCAAACACATACTTAGGCGTTATCATCTCATTCGAGAGATAATAGATAGAGGAGATGTGAAAATATGCAGAGTACCTACACTTGACAATATTGCTGACCCACTGACAAAGCCTCTTGCGCAGCAGAAGCATGATGGCCATACTAGATCTATGGGTATTAAGGGTATGCCTGATTGGCTCTAGTGCTAGTGGGAGATTGTTGGTGTAAGCCCTAGAGGCCAATACTTTTGGTACTTGTATCGAATTATTTATTAATAATAAAAGGCTTTTTCTTTATTACGTTTGTTTAATAAAGTTCCTAGAATAGCTAGTCTGTTTAATGTATCAAGTATGACTTAATCATGAGATCACATTAAACATAAGGACACTATTCTTAAAGTATCCGTAGTCAAGCTTTATTGTGAAGTGGGATGACATTAAAGCATTAAGACTATTATGTATATAGACTGATGATCACATCTCATGGATCATGGATAAGCAGTTATCAAGTCTTAAACATAAGTATGAATATTAAGAGTAATATTTATACCGGATTGACCCGCTATGAGAATACTATATAGAAAGTTATGCAAAGTGTCATAAGGTATTCTCATGGTGATAATGGTGTATACCACTCTTCGACCTGAAACCACTATGGACCCTAGATGTAGAGTCGAGTGCTTTATTGTTGATCAAACATTGTCCGTAACTGGATAACCATAAAGACAGTTGATGGGTACTCCACGAAGCATGCTGAGGGACATGAGTGACCTAGATGGAATTTGCCCATCCTGCATAACAGGATAAATGTCTATGGGCCCAATATTGAACTGGACAAGGATGACACGGTTTATGCCTTGTGTTCAATATAGACATAAGGGCAAAAGGGTAATTATACACATAAGTATTATCACAGAAGGTTTTGTCAGATCACATGACATTTTCGTGTCTTGGGTAGCAGTGATGTGTTGCTAGATACCGCTCACTGTTTATTATGTTAAATGCGTGATTTAATATAATTGCCAACGTCACGAAAACCTACAGGGTCACACACAAAGGACAGATTGATGAGAGATAGAGTAACTAAGGAATACCGTAAGGTACGGTGCCCTTAAGTGAATTATAGAACATCGTAAGGTACGGTGTACTTGAGTAGAATGCGAAATATGGTAAGGTACCATGGGCTTAAGTGATTTTGGGCATATTATAAGATATGGGCCAAAATACACTTAAGTGGGCTTTTTAGCTTGAAGCCCACACAAGTGGTTCTATAAATAGAACCCTTGTGCAGAAGCATTCATTACAGTTGCATTACTTTCGTTTTCTCTCTCTCTCTCTCTCACTCAAAGCCTTCATTCATACCAGCTAGCACTGAGATTGAAGGAATCCGTTCGTATGGACTGAGTAGAGACGTTGTCATCGTTCAACGTTCGTGATCGCTCCGTGGATCTGCATCAAAGGTTTTGATTGTCACAAGAGATCTGCACCAAAGGTTTCAATCGTCACAAAAGGTAAATATTCTATCACTGATCATGACCATTCGTAAGGATCTCTAAAGGAGAAAATTTTAATTTCCGCTGCATTTTGGACCGCAATTCTCCTTCACTTTTAACGCATTATAACTGGTGGTTATGTAGTATTTACCTGAAAAGTCCCAGACTTATTGGGTTAATACGGAAGCCCCAATCAGATGAGATCCCTTGGGCGTATTACTACCTTACAGTGGTATTCCCAACCTCGATCTATGACTCTGAGAACGTTATTAGAACCTTGGACTCGAGAGTTGTGTAGTATGGACCCACTAGGAGTCTTCCTCTTTGGGACCACACGAAGGCCTCACCCAGACGAGACTCTTTTTGGGGATGTTATTGGTGGATGAGCTTTCGTCATGACAATAACCTTCCTAAATAGTGATTGATGACTTTGGTAACCTCTTAACTTTAGCATCCTCCCAAAAGGGTTTTGTTTAGTAACCAAGGATACCCACTTTCACGGCCTGTATGTTGACCTACCTGTGGCATACATAACATTATTCATAACATGACATTCATATTATTTTATTTCCAAGGAATCTGAGTGTCATAAGTTGCAGGAATTCAAGAAGCATGGAATCAATCAAAAGAAACATTTACTCTTTCAAGTTCAAAGATCCCGATCTAAGGAGCTTACGTGACCTGGTCTCTCAGATGCACCCAGTATACAGAATCAACTTTGGGAAGAATTATGGCAATCTGCTCAGCATCCTCAACCAACGAGTGGACCATACATCTTTAATGACTCTGGCCCAATTCTATGACATACCTTTAAGATGCTTCACATTCCAAGACTTCCAGCTAGCACCAACGTTGGAAGAATTCGAGCGTCTTGTTAGGATTCCTATTAAGAACAAGCCAATATTTGAAGGGATAGATGAATCTTTGCCCCTTGAGATCATTTCTATCACGCTTCACATGGATGAAAAGGAAGTAGAGGCTAACCTAGAGACCAAAGGGAGTACCAAAGGATTTTTGCTAAGTTTTCTCTTGGAAAGAGCTCGTACCCTACTAATGGTGGAAAGTTGGGATGTTTGTTACTCTGCTATTGCGTTGGCCATCTATGGTATCGTCCTATTCCCAAATATGGATGGTTTCATAGACATGGCTGCTATTTGCATTTTCCTTACTGGAAACCCAATGCCCACCTTGTTAGCTGATGTTTATTATTACATGAGCCATAGGTACACTAAGAAGAAAGGAATGATTGCTTGTTGTGCTCCTTTATTATATCAGTGGTTTCTAGAACATCTTTCGAAGACAAGTGCTTGGGTTGAACAGACAGATGTTAGTTGGCCTCAGAGATTGGGATCACTCCGATCTGAAGATCTTTCTTGGTATTCCAAAGAATACATCAACATGGACATTATATTCAACTGTGGGGATTTCCCTAATCTACCACTTATTAGAACTCAAGGATGTGTGAATGCTAACCCGGTTCTATCACTCAGACAACTTAGCTACCCAATGGAAGGCCCTCCAGAGGCGAGGTCTTTGGAAGCTTTCTTGTTACTTGACTTTGGGGTTGAGAATCCTAGCTTGTTCCAACGAATCAAAGAGGCTTGGAAGAATGTCAATCAAAAAGGGAAAGCTGATTTAGGGAAAGCAAATGGGATTACAAAAGAACCATATTTTCACTAGGTAAAGGAAAGGGTGGAGATAATCAAAATTCCATTCATCATTCGAACAACTGTACCTCTTCCTGAACCTAAGCTCACCCATGTCCCTATTGAAGAAATGGAGGAACTCAAAACCACCCTAGCAAAGCTAGAAAAATAAAATGAAGAATTGAAGATAAAACTCCAACAAATCATCAATGAGAAAAACACCATGAAGTGAGAGCTTGAGAGAAAAGAGGCACGGCTTCAGGCACATGTGGAAAAATTCAACAAAGAGGAGCATAAGAGGAAAAAGATCAAAGTGGGACTAGAACAAGCTGGCCATTTCCTAGATACTCTTAAGGGTCAATTACGACGAGCTCAGAAAGAATGTCAAGACAATGAGCGTTGGTGGCATCTAGCCACGAAGGAAAACAAGACGATAAGAGATACACTTGGGGCTCAGATAAAAGAACTCACCAATTTTGTTCGTCATACAAAGGCTGAAGTAGATCAGGAACGCCGACTCAAGAATATAGCCACCGAAGCTTCTAGGGTTTCACCCATGATATGGGAGGATAAGTGTCGAGAAGTAAGAGACGCAAAAGAGTCTGCCAGCTATTGAAAGAACTAGCTAGAGTCATTACACCAAGACAGCTCCATATGGTTGAAGGAACGAGAGTATGTGATTGAAGACTATGAATCCTTTAAAAAGACCATAGACTTCTTGCAAGGATATAGGGATAAGTTTCATGCAAATCTCAATGGGCTAGTGGGGTTCTGTAATTGGGCGGCTAAAGAATTACCATGGAAGTTAAGAGGCGCAGTTGAAGAGTTGAAGGAAGATAGTACTCCTCCAGCCATAATCAGTTTCATTCTGCTCTATAGAGGGTTGCTGAAGAGATTCAAGGAGGAACTAGAAGAGCTCCAAGCCAAAAAACCTGCAATTTAATTTTCTTATGTCTTATATTTTGTTCCTTTAACAAATGTATTTTGAATTGTGGCCTTTTTTGGACCCCTATGTTATGTACTTGAATGAATGATATTTAAAAATTACTCAATTATTGCTATTCTAAGTATTTCTTGTTTCTTCAAATTACTAACAACTAATGAAACTCGAACGATTCCCTGAAAATAAAATACGCATGACATTCGCATCTTCATTATACATCACGCTTCATAAAAATTCAAAAAACTTACCCAACCTTTTTACCCTTTATCCAGCCACACTGACTAATCAACACCGATACGAGACGCGAAGCAACTACAAGATGACGTTAGAGCAAGTTGAGGCTAACCAAATTACCATGAGGACAGACATCAATACGTCACCTCGATTGTGGGGCCGGCAGGAATGACACGTAGTGGCCAAGTGTTCGCGCCAAGGACTGCTGATACTTCTGCAAAAGCCAAAGGAAAGGAAGTTGTTGTCCAGATCCCTGTCCCTAATCAAGAAATGCAAGACATGCACCTGTCTTCTAAAGTTGCAGTCACTCGTGAAGAGACCGAGGAATTTCTGAGGATAATCAAGAAGAGTGATTATAAAGTGGTGGACCAACTGAATTAAACACCTTCAAAAATCTCCATGTTATCTTTATTACTCAACTCAGAAGCACACAGGAATTCGTTGTTGAAAGTATTGAGCGCCGCTCATATCACGAAAGACATAACGATAGAACAATTTGACAATGTGATAGCTTGTGTGACCACTGGGAATTTTTTGGGTTTTAACGATGATGAACTGTCGATCGAGGGAAAGAACCATAATAAAGCACTACATATCTCCTTTAAATGCATAGACACTATACTATCAAGGGTGTTAGTAGACACAGGTTCCTCGCTGAACGTCATGCCAAAGACCACTTTAATAAAGCTGCCAATGGAAGGGATAAATATGAAGCCTAGCACCCTAATCGTAAAGGCATTTGATGGCTCAAGGCGAGCAGTGATAGGAGAGGTTGACTTACCAACCAAGATAGGTCCAACTATTTTCAAATCACGTTCCAGGTCATGGACATACATCCCGGTTATAGTTGCCTACTTGGGAGACCCTGGATTCACTCCGTAGGCGCTGTCACCTCCACTTTGCATCAAAAGCTAAAATTCATTACAAATGACAAGATGATTGTGATTGGAGGGGAGGAAGATATCTTGGTTAGCCACTTGACATCTTTCCGATATATCGAGGTGGATGGCGAGATAACGGAGACACCATTCCAATCCTTGGAAGTAGTAAATATGATGGCCATCCAACAAACATTGGATACCTCGAGATCAGGACCATCCATGGCTTCGTGGCAAGGAGCTAAGGTTATTATGGAAAGTGAAAATGCTCAAGACTGGGGCAAAATGGTGGAAGTGAAAGAGAAACGGGACACGTTTGGCATGGGGTATGACCCATCGTCAAATAAAGTCGGTAACCAACATGACAAAGAGCAGATTCCTTCTGTAGAGGAAACGTTCACCAACACTAGCCACATTTTTGGAAAACAGGTGGCGATGATCAGTGATGGAGATCGCGAAGAGGGGGTGACTAGTTGGATGCGGCAAGCCGCACCTAACGAAGAGCTAACAAACTGGAAGGTTGTGGAAGTTCCCCAAATTTTTCAAAAGTAATTTTATTATTTTAGACAAAACCCTATGCTCTGCCCAAGGCACAGTGGCGTGTTGTAGGGCCTCCTTTATCTTTTTCAAGAGTTTTTATCATTAATGAAATGACGATTTGCATCCAAATTTTTATTCATTTCCTTTCGTTTTTTATTTACAAAAATGACATCAATTTTTTATGCACGCGCTTTATAAATAAACTGCATAAATCATAACATGCAGAAACACCACCGAGACCATTGATAAAGACACTGCTAAGGTCCAATATGATTTTGATTGTCCAATCTACCAAGTTGAAGATGAAATGGGGGAAGATTACGAACTCCCTGAAGAGTTGGCCAGATTACTCAGACAAGAAGAGAAGGTCATTCAACCACACCAGGAGGACGTTGAAGTTATCAATCTGGGAACAGAAGAAGACAAGAGAGAAGTAAGGGTAGGCGCCGCACTTCAAGACACAGTGAAGACAAGATTGATAGAGCTCCTCCACGAATATGACAACGTGTTTGCTTGGTCATACCAAGACATGCTCGGATTAGATACCGATATCGTGACCCACAAGCTTCCCCTTAAAGAAGAATGCTCTGCTGTCAAACAAAAGCTAAGAAGAACCCGACTAGATATGGCTCTCAAGATCAGAGAAGAGGTGAGAAAATAGTTTGGCGTTGGTTTCCTGGAAGTTACTAAGTACCCACAATGGGTTGCCAACATCGTACCAGTACCGAAGAAAGATGGAAAGGTCCACATGTGCGTAGATTATCGAGACTTAAGCAGAGCCAGTCCCAAAGACGATTTCCCATTACCTCACATTGATGTATTGGTAGATAACACAACTCAATTCTCCGTATTTTCCTTTATGGATGGTTTCTCTGGATACAACCAAATTAAAATGGATCCCGAAGACATGGAGAAAACCACGTTCATTACCCCTTGGGGTACCTTTTGTTACAAATTAATGTCGTTTGGATTAAAGAACGCTGGGGCAACATATCAACGTGCCATGGTGACTCTTTTTCACGACATGATTCATGAAGAGATCGAGGTGTATGTTGACGACATGATTGCCAAATCCCAGACAGAAGAAGAACATATCACTAACCTGAGGAAATTGTTTGCTCGTTTGAGGAAGTTTAGATTGAGACTTAATCCTAACAAATGCATATTTGGGGTTCGATCTGGGAAGCTTTTAGGCTTTATCGTAAGACAAAAGGGAATTTAAGTAGATCCCGACAAGGTTCGAGCCATTCAGAACATGCCTGCACCAAGGACTGAGAAGGAGGTTCGTGGTTTCTTGGGAAGACTAAATTAAATCGCCAGGTTTATCTCTCACCTTACTGCCACATGTAAACCAATATTCAAGCTTCTGAGGAAGAATCAAAGCGTGGAGTGGAATAATGACTGCCAAATAGCCTTCGATAAAATCAAAGAATACTTGCAAGAGCCACTGGTTCTGATGCCCCCTGTAGAAGGGAGACCTCTTATCATGTATTTAACCGTGCTCGACATATCCATGGGTTGTGTATTAGGACAGCAAGATGAAACTGGTAGAAAAGAGCATGCCATCTATTATCTGAACAAGAAATTTAATGATTGCGAGACCAGATATTCATTACTCGAGAAGACTTGTTGTGCACTCGCATGGGCCGCTAAGCGTCTCAGGCAATACATGCTAACTAACACGACTTGGTTGGTATCTAAAATGGATCCCATCAAGTACATATTCAATAAGCCAACTCTCACTGGTAGAATTGCCCAATGGCAGATGTTGTTATCAGAATATGATATTCAATATGTTGCGCAAAAGGCAATCAAATGAAGCATATTAGCAGATCATCTTGCTCACCAACCGCTGGAGGATTACCAGCCTTTGAAGTTTGACTTCCCAGATGAGAACATCATGGCTGTTAAGGATGTTGAAGACTCCGAACTAGAGGAAAGTCTTGAGCTAAAAGCAGGCTGGACTCTCATGTTCGATGGCGCCTCAAATGCAATAGGCCACGGAATTAGGGCAGTGCTGATTTCTCCCAAGAATTTCCAATTACCGTTCACCGCAAAGCTCTATTTTACTTGCATAAATAACATGGCCGAGTATGAAGCTTGCATACTAGGGTTGGAAGAAGCTATTGAGTTGAAGATCAAGATACTAGAAGTATTCGGGGATTCCGCTCTAGTGATACATCAGATCAGAGGTGATTGGGAAACAAGACATGCTAACCTAATCCGGGATTATGTGTTGAAGCTACTCCCAAAATTCAACGAAATCACTTTCTCTCATATTCCTCGAGAAGAGAATCAGATGGCAGATGCCTTAGCAACTTTGGCTTCCATGTACAAATTAATATGGCCCAACCATCAGCCTCACATTGAAATTAAACGTTTTGACGAACCTGCACATTGCCTAACGACAGCAGAAGAGCCAGATGGTAAACCCTGATTCTTTGATATCAAACAGTATCTGGAAAAGCGAGAATGTCCGGCAGAGGCTTCCAGCCTTGACAAAAGGACCCTCCGGAGGTTGGCATCAGAGTTCCTCTTGAACGGGGAGGTATTGTACAAGCGAAACTATGATATGGTTTTATTAAGGTGTGTGGACAAACACGAAGTTGATCAGCTTATGAAGGACATACACGAAGAATATTTCGGCACGCACGCAAATGGGCATGCCATGGCAAAGAAAATCCTAAGGGCAGGTTACTACTGGTTAACGATGGAAGCCGATTGTTATCATTACACCAGAGCATGCCACAAATGCCAAATCTATGATGACAAAATACATGTACCGCCTACCCCGCTGAATGTTATAGCATCACCTTGGCCTTTCTCTATGTGGGGCATCGACATGATTGGAATGATAGAACCCAAAGCATCAAATGGACACAGATTTATCTTGGTGGCCATAGATTACTTTACCAAATGGGTGGAAGCCGCATCTTATGTGAATGTCACGAAGCACGTAGTCGCCCATTTCTTAAAGAATAACATCATATGTCGATATGGGATTCCCAACAAAATCATCACTGATAATGGGTTCAATCTCAACAACAAGACCATGGAGGAGTTATGCACAACGTTTAAGATCGAGCATCACAACTCATCACCCTATCGACCTAAGATGAATGGGGTTGTTGAAGCTGCGAATAAAAATATCAAGAAAATCATCCAAAAGATGGTTGTCACGTACAAGGATTGGCATGAGATGTTACCTTTTGCGTTACATGGCTATCGCACGTCGGTACGAACTTTAATAGGGGCAACCCCTTATTCCTTGGTATATGGCATGGAAGTAGTTCTCCCTATAGAAGTGGAGATCCCCTCGATGAGAGTCTTGATGGAGGCTAAGCTAGACGAGGAAGAATGGGTTCAATCAAGGTACGACGAGCTCAACCTTATTGAGGAGAAATGCTTGAAAGCGTTAGGTCACTGTCAACTTTATCAAAGGCGTCTTAAAAAGGCATTTGACAAGAAAGTTCGTCCCAGGGTATTTCAAGAAGGAGACTTGGTGTTGAAGAAAATTTTGCCCATACATAAGGACTCCAGAGGGAAATGGACACCAAATTATAAAGGTCCATTTATGGTGGTTAGAGCCTTTTCCGGAGGCGCTCTAATCCTAGTAACTATGGACGGTGATGAGTTGCCACTTCCCACCAATACTGATGTTGTTAAAAAGTACTTCGCCTAAAAAAGTGGAATAATAAAAGCCGCTAAATCGAAAACCTGAAAGGGCGATTTAGGCAAAAATGGCTATCCCGGTGGATCGAAAACCCGAAAGGGCGATGCAGGCAAAAGTTAGGGATAAAAAATAAAAGAATTGACCCGCTGAGTTGAAAACCCGAAAGGGCGACTCAGGCAAAAATGGGTATCCCGTTGGATCGAAAACCCGAAAGGGCGGTCCAGGCAAAAGTTAGGGATTAATTCCAAGGCAAAGAGCTTTATTTTCAGGCATCTGACATATCCCTCGAAGACAAAGAATCAATTTACCCCACTCTTCAGGAGCAAGGTGCTCGAAGTATCAAAGACATAAGGATCGTAGCAGTGTAGAAACTCAATGTGAACTCAATTTTTATTGTCATTTTGTTTCTATGCACAGCAATGACCTCATTAAGGAATTGCATCTTTATGTACAGTCACCCATTTAAGGGTCAAATCAATAAAAGAGAAATTTTCTCAACAAAAGTTGTGCCCAAATCATTTTTGTATTTTATCTGTTTGTTTGCAAAGCACCTTTATTTTTTATAAACATCACTCTTAAAAATCTTGGAGAAAATAAAACACATGTTTGAACAAAGTGATAAAATTGCTTTTGAAACAGTAAAAGTACAAATCCCTTAGTCTTCGAGTTTGTTCTCATTTTTCATAGGGGTGTAGGATTGTTTGCAGACACCTATGTTCCTTTCAACCACTAATTCACACCTCTCATAAATGTACTCATGGTATAGCCAAATCAGGGCAAGGCTCCATTGCATTTCCAGCAGAAACACTAATAAATCATGGATGGAGTATCGCGTGTTGAGAAGTTTGAACCCTTCAGTGACTTGGAGCAACCCAAATATATTCTTAAAATCACCTAATGGGGCATCAAAACTTGATCTTCATTGGTCACCCCAATAAAAAAGTCCACACTACTGGCATCACTCCCCAAAGCAAAATGCCTTAACCGGGGCATATCCTAATTATCCATTTGCATACCCGCATACATCACATACGCCATGTACATCAATTACATACATGATCTTCCTACCAAATAGGAAAATTCACCAAGAAATAATCATACCAGTCATCAACATACTCATGCATAACACTCCCACAAAATGGGAATTTCAACAAAATAAAAATCATTCGCATTCCTACATGCACAGCCAAATATCCCCAGCAAATTGCATACTTGCATACATCCCATGCACCATCCCATGCATGGAATTCCCACCTAAAGTGGAATGTCATACAAAAATCAAAGATAAAATATCAGGATCCAAGGTCATTCATGTATATCTTGGACATTTCTCATTTCCAAATGAAGTTATTACCCTGCATATGCTCGTGGAATTATTTCTCAGCAAAATATTTTTTAACTTTATAATGATATTCCCAACATTTTTCTTTACAATCATTGCTCCCCAAGCAGAGGTTACCCTAAAAAGTCTCTTATGAGATTTTCCTCCTACATAGCCTTTCTAGTAAATCTCCCTCAAAAGAAGTCTTTTCTTAAAATTCTCCCAACAAACGAATATTCGAGATACTGCTTCATTTATCTGAAGAATCTAATTTCTCTGTTTGAGATACTGCTTCATCGATTTGAAGAATCTCATTTGTTTCTAAAGATACTGCTTTAATATCCTCAGAGAGTCTGAGATTCAATTAAGGTATTTTTCCCTTGTTATGTTTTCCTAATTCTATCATATAAGATGTTGTTTCGACTCGATATAGAGAATCTCACTTTTACTGTTTGAGATATTGCTTCATCAAAATGAAGAGTCTCATTTCAGGTTTTTTTTAGAGATACTGCTCTAATATCCTCAGAGAGTCTTAGATTCAATTAAGGTATCTTTCCCTTGCTGGAATATTTTAATTTTATCATATAAGATGCTGTTTCGACTCGATACAGAGAATCTCACTTTTACTGTTTGAGATGCTGCTTCATCAAAATGAAAAGTCTCATTTCAGATTTTTTTAGAGATACTGCTCTAATATCCTCGGAGAGTCTTAGATTCAATTAAGGTATCTTTCCCTTGCTGGAATATTTTAATTCTATCATATAAGATGTTGTTTCGACTCGATACAGAGAGTCTCACTCTTACTATTTGAGATGTTGCTTCATCAAAATGAAGAGTCTCATTTCAGATTTTTTTTAAGAGATACTGATCTAATGTCCTCAGAGAGTCTTAGATTCAATTAAGGTATCTTTCCCTTGCTGAAATATTTTAATTCTATCATATAAGATGTTGTTTCGACTCGATAGAGAGAATCTCACTTTTACTGTTTGAGATGCTGCTTCATCAAAATGAAGAGTCTCGTTTAAGATTTTTTTAGAGATACTGCTCTAATATCCTCGGAGAGTCTTAGATTCAATTAAGGTATCTTTCCCTTGCTGGAATATTTTAATTCTATCATATAAGATGTTGTTTCGACTCGATACAGAGAATCTCACTTTTACTATTTGAGATGCTGCTTCATCAAAATGAAAAGTCTCATTTCATATTTTTTTAGAGATACTGCTCTAATATCCTTGGAGAGTCTTAGATTCAATTAGGGTATCTTTCCCTTGCTGGAATATTTTAATTCTATCATATAAGATGCTGTTTCGACTCGATACAGAGAGTCTCACTTTTACTATGTGAGATGCTGCTTCATCAAAATGAAGAGTCTCATTTCAGATTATTTTTTTTAGAGATACTGATATAATATCCTCAGAGAGTCTTAGATTCAATTAAGGTATCTTTCCCTTGCTGGAATATCTTAATTCTATCATATAAGATGTTGTTTCGATTAAATACAGAGAATTTCATTTTTACTGTTGAGATGCTGCTTCATCAATATGAAGAGTCTCATGCCAGATTTTCTTTATACTATTCTAGCATCCTAGAAAAGTCTTGAGATTTAGCTAGGGATGTCACTCCATTACTAACATATCTCGACTGTGATGTCCAAGATATTGTTCTGACGACTCCCAGAAAGTCTTGGCTGTTCCGTTTTACTTTAGGATAATGTCTTTTACTATTTCTCACTGCATTTTCTTTCTGTATTTTATTCCTTGCATTTCCTAGGACAAAATTTGGGTCTTTATGTATTTAATTATCTCCCACCGTGAATACACGAAGACTGCTGTCATTCTTACTTTCCGTTTTGAGGTAATTAAATAGGGGCAGCTGTCATACCCCAATTTTGTTCGGGTAAGGAAAAATCTTTCACCAGCATTCACTACCAGATGTCATAAGGCATGAACTATATCTTAAGGCATAAGTTCTATCTTAGGGTTTCTCAGCCCTTAGTGACATCAATTCTTCAGTGATATTTTCATCTATTGAGATCCTTAAGAAGACATATGTTGCATTTGTCTCTTATTGCTATTACTGAAGCATGGGATGGTATGTGCATTTTGGGACTTTTTAGTTAACAAGGCCCGTTTTGGTTTATCCATGAGATCTCTTGGTTTTAAAAAGGGCCATTCACATAAACGTGTCCATAATTAATATTGCAAAGTGTGGTCCAAATCTGTTTACATTACTAATCCAAAGTCCATTTGATTATCAGTAAGTACTAAGAGCCATGATTATTTTTTATGATCACTTGTTATTAAGCTCATTTTCACATCTCAAATACATGTGCCAAAATTCTAAGCCCTTCATAAGTCCTTAAACTAAATTTGCATTTTTTGAAGCATGCATGTGTTGGTTTTAAATCTAGTCACCATATGTAGGCGTATGTGTTGGTTTTGTGATTAAGGTTGAAATTGCAATATTTGTGACATGTTTCATTTTAGACCTTTTGTCATGTTTTTATTTTGGTTGATAGTAATATGCTAAAGGTAACTAAGTTAAGAGTCCATTTTATTGCATTATGGCCCAAACCATTTTCAGATTAAGATAAAGTTTAAGCATTTTTTATTAACACAAATAAAATATTAAGGCAAGCTTTTAAATGTCTAAAAAGGATTAATTACATAAATAAATTCCTAATCCAAAATGTTGCAAATAGTCCAAAAGTGTTTACATAATTATCCAAAGAAAAGGTCCAAAATTACATTTTTTTTTAAAACCCAAGACTTGAAAACCAAAACTGCTAGAAATCCAGCAGACTGAAAGCAAAGTCCTAAAAAAAAGCCATTTGCCAAAACCCCTGTTGAAGTGAAGCGCCCCCAAATCAACCTCCAACTAGAGCAGGCGCAGACTCCTTTCAATCAAGGTCTCTTCATTTGTGTGACCTACAAAATCAATTCAAAAGTTAAAAGTCTTTTCAAATAAGCACTTAAAAAACAACTGGAAAATAAATTGATGATTTGAACAGATTAAAGCTTGACCCAGAAGATCATAATGAACATCCAATTCAAACAACAATAAAACCACAAGATAACAATCCCATAAAATCTGGATGGAAAAGATAACCTAACAAGTTATCTCAGGACTTAAAAATTTATCATATATACCAGAGAAGAACACAGTGAACGGAGGAAGGTTGAATCAAAAAAGAAGCAAGCAAAAAACAATTTTTGTTAAACATCAAACACATAATATTCGAAAAAACAACAGGACAACATCCAAAAGAAAAGCAGAAGAAGGAGAAGATTGAAAGAAGATACTTATCTGAATTATAGTGGAGAAACTCGCGTCGCCGGCGAACCGCCCTGAAACCAAGTAGATTTGTTCTCCTTTTTGCTTAAACTTCACTCACCTTTCCAAACTGATTGAAAACCCCTTGATGATTTCCTTAAATTATAACTATAGAAGGCCTAATTTTAGAATTAGGTTTAGGGTTTTCAACTATTTGCTTATTACTGTTTAGGTTTTGATTTATGGTTAGGACAAATTAGGGTTCGTTGGTTGCGTGAGAGATTATTGAAGTTAGGGTTTAAGTTTGTGTTCTTGTTTTGGAGCGCCGATCCGACCGTTTGAGAGAGATTTTGGAAGAATTGAGGTTGGATTTGGATTCTCCGGCCGAAAATAGGTGGGGTTTGTGTTTAGAAATTTAGGTTTTGGGGTGGCGGCCGCCACCGTCTTCTCCGGCAGGTGTTGGCCGTAGAGATGACGGAGAAGAGAAGGTCAGTTGCAGAGTAACTCTGAGCGTGGAATCGAAGAGAGAGAGAGAGAAAGTGAACAAATGGGGATTTCTCTCTCATTTATATTTTTAAATGACCGTTTGGAGCCTCCGTTGATGTGCCAAGTGGCTCCATGTAGGAAGGCCACGCCTGGGTTGACCTTGGTCAACCAGGCAATCCTGTATGGACTCCCCACCAATTCCTTACAGTGCACTGCCCATCAAATTCCATCATTTGTTTGACCAAGTCAGGTTAATGGATCTGACGGTCAAGAGCTTCCATAGAAGGTCAACAAGGTTGACCGGGCTCAGCCTCCTTTCCCTACGTTTTGGGCCCTCGGATTGGGCTTAAAAACTACTTTTGTTAATAAGACCCCCCTGTTTATTCAGTATCACGCCCAGATTTGGGCTTCTCATTTCAAGCCTAATTATTCTTACTCTTTTTTTGTTTTTTTCTTTCATTTTCTATCTTTCAAAGTTATATATATATATATATATATATATATATATATATATATATATATATATATATATATATATATATATATATATATATATATATATATATATATATATATATAATATATATATATATATATATATATATATATATATATATATATATATATATATATATATATATATATATATATATATATATATATATATATATATATATATTGTTATTATTATTAATAATACCTAATGATAATTATTTAATTATTTATTTATATCATTACTATTTAATTACTTATATTATTTAATCAAATAATCCATTATTTTTTAATTAATTAATTATATTATTATTACTATCATTTGTAATTTAAATAGTTACTTATTTTTTTAATTAAATAGTTACTATCATTATTTTGTATTTACTTATTTGTATCAAGTCTTGAATACATATGTATGGCGTGTTACAATTGTGACAAGATTATGTCGATTTCACCGATTTAAAAATCATTCAAACCAATTTCGAAAATAAATCACATACTTCTCGATTCAATGTCGAGCTCATTTTCAAAATACCTTTTGTAAGTCGATCGCTTTTAAAGCATCGCTATCAACCTCACATGGCTTACTCTTGGGCCTTCTTACAGTGAGACCTATTCGATTTTAATTAATTGATTAGATGAACTATTCACTAAATAAATTCAATTCATTCACAAAATACAAATTTAAAACCTCTATCCAACATCGAGTATTCTTTATTAAAATCAAATTAAAATACTTAATCACAATTAAATACTATTTCATTTAGGAATAAAAAGGAGATGGTTTTGAGTTTTCAACTCCTCTCCTCGATTATTTGAACACGAATTCTTTTACTCGGTTAATTGAATAATCGTCATTTCTAATTCACCCAAGCACAAATAAATCAAGTCCTTTTATAATAAGAAATGAAAAGGGAGATGACTTTGAGTCTTCAATTTTTCTCCTCGACTATTTGAATACAAGTTCTCTTACTTGGTTAGTCAAATAATTGTCGTTCCTTTACAAACCTCCAAACTCCGATAAAATCAAATTATTTTCACCGTAAGCTAAATGAAGAGGGAGTTGACTTTGAGTTTTCAACTTCTCTCCTTAATTGGTTGAATACGAGTTCTCTTACTCGGTCAGTCGAACAATTGTCATTTTTCCATAAACATACAACTTAATCAAATCATTTTCTTAACAAACTATACGAAAAGGAGATGGTTTTGAGCTTTCAACTCCTCTTTTCAAATGCTTGGATATGAGTTGTTTTACTCAGTCATTCAAGTACTTGTCGTTCATTCTAAAATACGTCAACCATATACAACCTTATTTTCATGAATACTCAGATGAAACAGAAAGAGGTCTAGAGTCTTCTATTCCTTTTCCCAATTATTAGGATACGAGTTGTCTCACTCGATTATCCGAGTATCTGTCATCCATTTAAAACACCTTAATTATTATCAAATCCTTTCTACAATTAAGGATGAAAAAGAAAGTGGTATAGAGTCTTCTATTCCCTTTCTCGACTGTTAGGATACGAGTTGTCTTACTCAACTATCCGAGTAATCGTCATCCAACAAAAAACATCTCAACCAAACAAAATGTCAAACATATTAATCCAACTTGTCACCCCCATGTGGCCTAAACTATTTTTAGAAATAACACTGTTAATCCTTTCTAATGCGTACAACAAACCAATGCTTAAGCCTCCGCCGAGAGTAAACAGGCCAACGTTTAGCCATTAGAACACGATCTAAACATTTGTTCACTAAAAGACACCAACCAACCGTAGTTCCCCGAACTACGAATGCTCTGATTTCCTTATTATACCATAAGGATACGTAGGCAGGAGATTGTTGTATCTTCGTGAGCACACTAGTAAAAAACCTCCCTTTTCCCTTTCTGAGGTTCTCATCCATTTCTATTTTTAATAATTTTATAACCCAAAGATAACAAACAAACATAAATTAACACTCAAAACGCACATTAGAACTAAAAGGTTCCCGTTGAGTACAACGGACGTAAGGGGTGCTAATACCTTCCCCTTACGTAATCCACTCCCGAACCCCAATATGGTTGCGACGACCATTATTCCATTTCCTAAAGGTTTTGTCGATATTTTCCTATCCATTCATTGGGATAAATAAAGTTCGGTGGCGACTCTATTCAAACAACATTTTTCCGCGACCATTGCGAGGAATCGCATTTTTCGAGATGCAACAGTCAAGAATGTGGGGTTCTTTGTAGGCAGTTATAGAGGTTGTAGCAGATTAAGTAGAAGCTTGTTGTGGGGCGTCAACATGTTGTTCAGTAGCTTCCATTTGTTGAGAATAATTGTAAACCTGTTGTTGTTGACAATCCATTTGGCATTTGGAGAAGATAAATATTGTTGTTGTTGATGAAGGTTGAAGAAGTTGTAGAGAACAATTAGCATAAAAGGGTTTCTGTAGGTTTATGAGTGAAAAGTGTGAAAGTGAGAAATGTGAAGAATATATATACATAACCACTTAACATGCAAAATGACAGCGCATTAAAATAATAGGAAATAACAATCATAATTAGTCCATAAATCTTAGTTGACATGCTTAGGGAGAATTAAATGCAGCTAATGATGGTTGTCTAATCTCAAGAATATGCACACTACTCGAGGAGATCTCAACAATTTGGCTTTTGAGTTTTGAGCTAAACAGTTGTCTAGAAGATCCAAGGCCACAAATTTGAGAGGTCACATGTTGATGTTTCTGACATCAAGAATACTAAAAGGTTTCTGATTCAGAAGGATTCTAATCCAGATAACATTTAAGTGGTAGAAGTATCAGAACCAGAACCAAATAACCAACAATGATTAAGTCAGAGCCTATTTTAACAAATTCAAAGAGAAACACGAGTTCAGAATCATTATGGGTAATCTTCCATGTTTAAATGTTTTAGAATGAAGGAAAACATATCTTCAGCTAAGGGTTTTGTGAAGATATCATCCCATTGATGGTTTGTATCTATGAATTTTAAACTTATTACCCCTTTCTGAACATAGTCTCTGATGAAATGATGTTTAATTTCTATGTGGTTCGCTCTGGAATGTAAAATATGGTTCTTACTTAAACATATAGCAGTAGTATTGTCACAAAAGATAGGGATGATACTCTCATATATCTGAAAGTCCTCAAGTTGGTTCTTCATCTAGAGCATCTGAGTGCTGCATAGTGAAGCTGAGATGTATTCTGCTTCTGCAATTGAGAATGCAATGGTTGATTGTCTTTTGCTAGCCCATGAGATGAGGTTTCCTCTCAGAAACTAACAATTTCCAGATGTGCTTTTACGTTCCAATCTGTCTCCAGCGTAATCTGTATCATAATACCCAGAAAGCCTATACTCTGATGTTTTCTTATACATCAGGCCTATGTTAGGTGTTCCTTTCAGATACCTTAGGATTATCTTAACAGCAGTTAAGTGAGATTCTCTTGGATCTGACTGGAATCTGGCACAGAGACACACGCTGAATAATACATCTGGATGTGTGGTAGTCAGATAAAGAAGAGAACCTATCATACCACGATAGAGTTTCCGACAAACCTTTTGACTTACCTCTTCTTTCTCCAGAATGCAAGTGGGGTGTATGAGAGTCTTTGTTGGTTTGCTTTCTGAAATTTCAAACTTTTGCAGAATGTCTTCTATGTATTTGCTTTGATATACATAGGTAGCATCTGATGTTTGATTGATTTGAATCCCCAGAAAGAACTTTAGTTCTTGCATTAGACTCATTTCGAATTCAGCATGCATTAGCTCAAAAAATTCTTGACAGACAGAGGGGTTAGCAGAACCAAAAATTATGTCATCAATGTATATCTGACAAATCATAAGGTCATTTATGATGTTTTTATCAAAGAGAATGGAATCAACTTTGTCTCTAATAAAATCATTTTCCAGAAGAAAAGAATTAAGTCCTTCATACCAAGCTATGGGTGCTTGTTTAAGACCATAAATAGATTTCTTCATTTAAAAACATGTTCTGGACATTTTGAGTTTTCAAAACCAGGAGGCTCATGAACATACACCTCTTCAGAAATATATCCATTCAGAAACGCACTTTTGACGTCCATATGATATTTTGATGGAGTAATTTACAGCAAAAGATGCAAGTAAACAAATAGAATCTAACCTGGCGATTGGAGCAAAGGTTTCATTATAGTCAATACCTTCTTATTGACTGTAACCTTGTGCCACCAGTCATGCTTTGTTTCTGACCACTTCACCCTTTTAATCGAGTTTGTTTCTGTACACCCATTTGGTTCCAATCATGTGGGTTCCCTTGGGTTTTGGTACAAGATCTCAGATATCATTCTTTGCAAATTAATCAAGTTCTTCTTCCATTTCCAGAATCCATTCTTTGTCTTGAAGAGCTTCTTCACGGGATGTTGGTTCTATCAGAGATACTAGTCCAAAAAGTGTTTCTTTTAAACCTTTGGATGTTGATCTTGTTCTGACAGGTTCATTTTTGTTTCCCATAATCAATTCTTCAGAAACATTTTGTCTATTTCTTGATATTTTCTGAATGATTGTGACTTCAGGTGCTTCTGACGTTCCCTTTTTTGTTTCTTCATATTCTTTAATATTTTCGTCAGAACCTGCAAGTGTTATCTCCAAATTTGCAAAATTTTCAACTAGCTTTGACTTTTCAGAGTCAAGCTTATCATCAAATCTGACATGTACTGATTCTTCCACAATTTGTGTTTCTGTATTGTATATCCTATAGCCTTTAGAGCATTCTGAGTATCCCAACATAATACACTTTTGTGCTTTAGAGTCAAACTTGTTCAAATTATCTTTAGTATTTAGGATAAAACAAGAACATCCAAAAGGATGAAAATAAGAAATGTTGGATTTTCTTCCTTTACACAGTTCATAAGGAGTCTTCTCCAGAATAGATCTAATAGAGATTCTATTATGAATATAACATATTGTACTCACAGCTTCAGCCCAGAAGTGCTTAGCTACATTTGTTTCATTGATCACGGTTCTAGCCATTTCTTGGAGAGTCCTATTTTTCCTTTCTACAACTCTATTTTGTTGTGGAGTTCTAGGACAGGAGAAATTATGGGATATTCCATTTGAGTCAAAAAGCTCTTCAAAAATTTTGTTTCCAAATTCACCACCATGGTCACTTCTGACTTTGATGGTTTTAGAGTCAAATTTATTTTGCATTTTTTAGCAGAAACTAGTGAACACAGAATGTGACTCATTATTGTGTCTTAGGAATTTTACCCATGTCCAACGACTATAATCATCCATAATGACAAGTCTATACTTCTTACCATTGACTGGCGTTGTTTTAACAATGTCGCGACGCGAAAAACAACCGGCGGAGGAAAATACAGAGCCGCCACCGACGATATTCATCCTATGACGGAAAGGGAGCGCAGGACTAACCTAAGAAAGGGAAAGGAACGGTCTTACGACCAGAGATTACAGGGTACGGGAGTCGGTTACGTAAAGGGAAGGTGTTAGCACCCCTCACGTCCGTCGTACTCGACGAGATCCACGCTCAAAAGATAGCTCAAAGGGAAAGAAAGGGTTGCTGCTAATAAACTGCTCAAAAAACTGCACAAATTGGAATAGTAAACAGGTGGGGGAGAGAAAGAAAGCGGGGGAAGTGGACTCGGCAGGATGTCGCATCCTGGGCCTACGTAGTTTGTTAGAAACAAACATCAGAGTCAACGTAGTTCGGGAAAGGGAGGCATGCTCGCTAAGACATCGCGTCTTATGCCTACGTATCTTCTCTATTCAGAGGAGAATCAGAGCACTCGTAGCTCGGCTAACGCACGCCGAAACAAAACACCAAAAAGACACGCTGAGACGTCAAAAGAAACACCCAACAGGAAACAGAATGCCAATACATGGACTTACACCCGACTCCTGACAATAACCAAACAAAAGGAAACAGAATGCCAATACATGGACTTACACCCGACTCCCAACAATAGCAAAAAGGAAACAGAATGCCAATATATGGACTTACACCCGACTCCTGTCAACAACAAACAAAAAGGAAACAGAATGCCAATACATGGACTTACATCCGACTCCCAACAACAACAACGCTAACCAGCGAACACCAAATAAAAAGGTTATCAGAATGAACCCCAATAAAGTAAACAAGTATCAGAATAAACCCCGATATGTATAACCAATCACCACAAATGAACCCCAAGTGAGTGACAACCGTCACAAATGAACCCCAAGTGAGTGACAACCGTCACAAATGAACCCCAATATGAACCCCAAATGATAACAGTCATCACAAATGAACCCCGAAGTGAACCCCAATAACAATCGTCACAAATGAACCCCGAGATGACAGAAGAAATCCCCATAAGGTATAAACATACTACACACCCACACACTGAACAAACGGGTACTCACACCAAAGAAACAAAGAAAAGGGTGAACACACACAAAAAAACAAAAGGGTGAAAACACACACATAAAACAAAAGGGTGAAAACACACACAAAAAACAAAAGGGTGAAAACACACACACAAAAACAAAAGGGTGAAAACACACACAAAAAAACAAAAGGGTGAAAACACACAAAAAAACAAAAGGGTGCCCGGAGAGATTGCTCACAACCTCCTGCCTACGTATCTCATCTGGTATGAGAATCAGGGCGACGTAATTCCCCTTACCAGGGGTAAAACACTCTCCTATCCAGAGACCAGGGAAACAACAAACTAATAGGGAGACTGATACTCGAGCCTAATAGTTGTCATGCAATCAAATATCCCTAAATTGAGGTCTCTAACAAGAATTTGACTCAACCTGGACGCGAGTCAACTCAAGTCTAAACTCTACATACGTTCAACTTCCTCAGAAGTTAACCGTACGACTCCTACAGAAATGGAGATGAGAAGAGGAAAGCAAATAAACACACCAACACAAGTGAACAAGCATCACACACTATATCCATGCAAGAGTCTCAAACAATGGATGGGCTTTAGTCAAGAGGGGTCATGTCAACCTCGACAAACAAGCCAAACTGTAAGGGGTAATCTATAGCTCTTAACCACTGACATTGAACGTCAGGGTGAGCAGATCAAAATGGTAATGAGGATGAGACCTCATAGCTCTTAACCCTGGCCTGGGTGAGCTCATGGCACAGAAAACGTGGGGATCTAGAAAGTGGGATCCTATTCCACTTGACAGACTCTGGACAAAAGATCTGGGGCACGTGTTCAGAAGCATCAGCACGTAGTGCGAGCATAAAGAACGACACACTGAATAACGGGGGATTGGCTACTAATCCCTTTTATCCGTCAATTGCCTCTTCTCTTGGAGGTCTTATCAAATATCACATGCCTCTTCTTGGAGGTCTTTGGGCACAATTTTAAACAAACACAAACAGAGCCTCTGAAGGAGGACTTGCCAGCAAAATGCCTGCCAAAAAGGTGACAGGGCTTCCAAACTACATGAAGTAAGAAGCTAACTACCTGAGTGGTGTATCAACCACAATCCAAAGCTCAAGCAATAGCTAAAGCAAGCAAGCAACTAAGGTACCTGTACAAAGACTAAACAGTTAGTACTTCAATCATAAAACCAAAAGACAAGCAGTGAAACCCTCTATCTGTTGCACAATTCAATGCATAAGTGCCTTAGCACTCAAATGAGCTCATGGGCTCACCACATCAATTAGAACCCTACAAAACAAACATAGGTCAGAACTCAATTCATTTTGTATCTCACAAAGTGAAAACAAATCCAACCATCAATGATAAGTGTCAAAACCTGAAACAAAAGACCAAGTTAGTTCATGTACAAAACCCTAGTACAAAGACAAGATAAAACCTAACCAAATGACCAATCCAGAACCCAATCTTTTGCACATTACACCTTCCAACACTCCCCTAAATGTCCTCAAAAGGACCAGCATCAAATCAATCACCAAGTGCCTCAACTGGCCTATGTAATGTGATGACAAAAAATATGCACAAAATGAACTTCCAACTTAGAAAATTCAAATCAAATCAGAAATGCATGCAATTACCTTGAGATTTTTTGTATAAGTTTCTCATGCCATGAATGTTCAACATGCAAAAAATCAAATCCAGAATGATGCAAATGCTATGTGAACAAAAATGCACCAAATCAATGTCAAAAATGTGACACAAATTGTCACATTTTTCTCTATGTGTCAAAAATGATGATAACATGTGAGAAAAATTCCAAACCAATGACCAATAATTCATGTCATGTATGAATGTCATGTATGAATGTCATGTATGCAAAAAATTGGATCAGAAGGTTCAACATAGAGAATTTCACAACACATTGAATACACTATATCAATTTGGCACCACATGGATTCAAAAATTCACACATAAAAATCCAGACATCCAAAATTCATGAAATTAACATCATAAAAAAGTAGACATCAATATAAAACTGTGAAATTTTTTTTTGACTCATTTGGACTATTTTTGGATTTTTAATGATTTTTACAAAATGACTAAGATAATTGAATAATGCAATGGAAATGGAGGGAAATGAATTAATTCAAATAAATCTCAGAAAATCATCAGCCACAGGATATGGCACGCAATTACATCAACGGTCCAGGTTCAAACGAATGAAACGCTGCGTTTCATTAAACACAGTCATACGCCCAGTCATCAGTCCACGCTTGCATGGCTTTGGTCAAAGGAACCTCGTCCACTCATTCTCCCACGCAAGCAGCCACGCGGCACACACGTCAGCCAAACCCTAAAATGATACAGACGCCGGAGCTACAGCTCCGGTCGTCTTCTCCGGCGAGCCCCATGGTGGCGCCGCCCTACATTTTTCCAGAAATCCCTCAAACCGGTACCATTCCACTCGGTTTTTCACGTAGGTTCCAAATCTCACATTAGTTTCTCCTAAATCTCTCTAGGTTTTGCAAATCGAAGAGGATAAGTTCTGAGATCCAAACTTCCAGTCAACACCACATCCTCAATTCTCACTCAAACTCAAATCTAAACATATATTCATGACCTATGCCATACGATCTACACATCTATAACTTAAAAACAGCAAAAGGAGAAAGTGAAATTCAACTCACCTGAAATTGAAGCTTCTTAGAATCACGATCTCACGAGCTCATCTGCTCCAGATCAACTCCTATGCACCTCCTTTGAAGCTTTATGCAAGAAGAAACGGTTGAAACCTCTTGAATCTACTTCAATTTCCAAATCCGTTCACCATGAGAAAGCTCTTGAACTGCTTGATATCTTGAAGAATTACACCAAATAATGGATGATTCTTGATCAGTGAAGCATGAGGATCAAGAATATGTAAGAATCTTTGAGGTTTGTGTGGAGAAAATGGAAATTCGAAGAGAGAGAAAATTGAGAGAGTTCTTGAATTTTCAGATCTGAAAAGTTAGTTATGGCAATTATGATTAGGGTTTCTCTATTTATATCCCTTGCTAATGACAATGCTAATCCTATTTTCCATTGGTTAATCATGATTAGTGATAAATGAAGCATCTTGCAAAAATGCAAAATGAGCTCCCATGCCCATAATACACGTGCTCCTCCTCATGTTATGATCTCAATCCACTTAAGAACATCCAAGGGTCATGATTTGAGTATTTGTTAGCTTGCATCTTAAGCCAAAAATGAATGGTGAAGATTTTCTTCATTTTGCACATGTGTGAAATAATGAACATACATGCCCCTCTCATGCATGACAATGGCTTATTTTCACTCAAATATGGTCTATGAAGAATGCTGAATTGAAGCCTTGCCTTGATTCTTTGTGAATTTTGATTTGTAGCATGACATTATCCTTTGAACAAATGTGAAATAATGTGACTTTTGGCCATGGTTCCTTGAAGTTTAGCTTGCACAATTGAGCCCAATGATGTAATTTTGAGATGCCTTGAACATTAGAAGCATTTTGCAAAAAGAATGAACCAATTTGAAGCATTATATCAAAAGTTATGTCATTTTGAATTCCCATGCACACCTTGTGATAAAATGACCATAACTCCTCAACCAATCATCATATGGACATGAATTAGGACTTTTTGGAAAGGGAAGACAAAGATCTAAAACTTTCATGTTCACCAAAAATCCATTTGAAACACCTTTGATATTGAAAAGTCAAATTGAATGTGGACCAAAAACTTGCCAAATTTGGAAACTTTGAATTATAGGTCACTTTCCATTTTTAGTAACTTTTGCCATGACCTTTGAATCTTCAAGATGGATGTTTAGAATGATGAATAGACCCCCTTTTGAACATTATTGAGGTGTCTCAACTCATTTCCCCACCTCATAGCCCTCAGTTGACTGCACAGTTGACTTTTGGTCCTCAGATGACCTTGAAATGTCTTGATGATGATAGAACCATGATGATGGTGATATATCCTTGCAAATAAGATGATGCTCAAGACCTTTGAAGAATCAAGAAACCCTAATTGAAGCCCATACCCTCAGATGGTTGATGATCAGTTCGTAGAGACCCTCAGGCTTGAATCACCTAATTTCTTCATCTTTTGAAAAGGCTTTGGAGGATGACTTCCTCAATTCACATGAGATGCAAAATGCAATGCCTAATGCCCTAAAACATGAAATGCAATGCCCCAAGCTAGGCTCGAGAAGAGGAGGGCAAATTTTGAGGTGTTACAAACAAGTCCAAACAAGTCAATGTGTAGAAGTTCCAGAGGCTTAGAGGTAGAAACAACATTTTTATTTTTGAAAGTTGTTTTAGAAAATTTTCCTTTTTGACATGCCTCACAAAGAGCATCTGAAAAAACTTCAGCTTAGGTAGGCCTATGACTAACTCAAGTCTATTTAGCTGAGAAATCCTCCTCATGCTAATGTGACTCAAGCGCCTATGCCACACCCATTGAACTTCATTTATAGACATTAAACATTTTACATTTTGATCTTTTAAACCTGACAACTTAATTTTGTAAATGGTTTTCTTCCTCTTACCAGTGAAAAGGACTGTGTTGTTTTTCTGATTAATAGCTTTGCACGTTTTTTTTATTAAAGATTATATCATAACCGCTATCACTTAATTGACTTATGGATAATAAGTTATGCATTAATCCTTCCACATAAATGACATCAAAAATAGAGGGAAGATATCCATTACCAACCGTTCCAGATCCTCTGATTCTTCCTTTCTGATTTCCTCCAAAGCCTACGAAGCCAGCGTCTTTAAGTTTTAGGCTTTGGAACATATGCTTTCTTCCCGTCATGTGTCGTGAGCATCCAGAGTCTAGGTACCATGATTGGTGTTTTTCTTGGTGTAAGCCCTAGAGGCCAATACTTTTGGTACTTGTATCGAATTATTTATTAATAATAAAAGGCTTTTTCTTTATTATGTTTGTCTAATAAAGTCCCTAGAATAGATAGTCCGTTTAATGTATCAAGTGTGACTTAATCATGAGATAACATTAAACATAAGAATACTATTCTTAAAGTATCCATAGTTGAGATTTATTGTGAAGTGGGGTAACATTAAAGCATTAAGACTATTATGTATATAGACTGATGATCACATCTCATGGATCATGGATAAGGGTTTATCAAGTCTTAAACATAAGTATGAATATTAAGAGTAATATTTATACTGGATTGACCCGCTATGAGAATACTATATAGAATGTTATGCAAAGTGTCATAAGTTATTCTCATGGTGATAATGGTGTATACCACCCTTCGACCTGAAACCACTATGGACCCTAGATATAGAGTCGAGTGCCTTATTGTTGATCAAACATTGTCCGTAACTGGATGACCATAAAGACAGTTGATGGGTACTCCACGAAGCATGCTAAGGGACATGAGTGACCTAGACGGAATTTGCCCATCCTGTGTAACAGGATAAATGTCTATGGGCCCAATATTGAACTGGACAAGGATGACACGGTCTATGCCTTGTGTTCAATATAGACATAAGGGTAAAAGGGTAATTGTACACATAAGTATTATCACAAAAGGATTTGTCAGATCACATGACATTTTCGTGTCTTGGGTAGCAGTGATGTGTTGCTAGATACCGCTCACTGTTTATTATGTTAAATACGTGATTTAATATAATTGCCAATGTCGCGAAAACCTACAGGGTCACACACAAAAGGACGGATTGATGAGAGATAGAGTAATTAAGGAATACCGTAATGTACGGTGCATTTAAGTGAATTGTAGAACATCGTAAGGTATGGTGTACTTAAATAGAATACGAAATATGGTAAGGTACCATGCGCTTAAGTGATTTTGGCATATTATAAGATATGGGTCACATACACTTAAGTGTGCTTTTTTTAGCTTGCAGCCCACACAAGTGGTTCTATAAATAGAACCCTTGTGTAGAAGCATTTGTGCAGTTGCAATTTCGTTTCTCTCGCTCTCACACTCAAACCCTTCATTCGTAGCAGCTAGCACTGAGACTGAAGGAATTCGTTCGTGTGGACTGAGTAGAGGCGTTGTCATCGTTCAACGTTCGTGATCGCTTCGTAGATATGCATCAAAGGTTACAATCGCCACAAGAGGTAACGATTCTATCACTGATCATGCCCATTCGCAAGGATCACTAAAGGAGAAATTTTAAATTCCATTGCGTTTTGGATCGCTCTTCTCCTTCAGTGGTATCAGAGCCACTTACGAAACCATGCATCTGATAGCTGTTTATTTTTTGTATTTTCTGTATTAATACGATTAGAAGACAGAATTAATCAAAGAATAAATGAGTAATTAAATTTGGCATCATGTGTGTACGATTTGGATGATTGATGTTGACTATGCTTCAGAATCCGACATTAGTATGGTGAAATAGTGATACATCGATCGTCCATAGGTTATGCAATTGAGATCGATCAAGTTATATATATGATATAAGTAATCCTGATGCAAAATACGGTATATATGATATATTGTTTTTGTTTCGTTCATTCAAACACTTAATGGTTGTTTTCCTTTGAGCGATCAATGGTCGTTTGCTTCTTGATCCGACATTATTATGGTGAAGCAATGACGTGTTGATCAATCATACTGAATCAACAATCGAGGTGTGTTTGACGGTCTGAAATTGGTGCATTAGGGTTAATGACGACACAAGGGTTGTGTTGTCAAAGAGGTATGCGATTAGGGTTGTGACTGTGCAAGAGTTGTGCTTTAAAGTATCAAGTGTTGATGCGAAAAACGACTTCAATTCAAATGAATTATTCATTAAAAATTTCAGTCAGGGGCGCTTCCCCCTTGACTCCCGTCCGCTGACTGGGCAACGGACCTCCGACTAACTCTGCGTAGTGTGATCGGTCGCCGAAATTTAATTTGGTTTTAATTAATTAAAAGAATTAAAATTAATAATAATAATGTGTTTATTATTATTGTCTTGTGGTGATAGGTAATGGCCTTGGTTTTCCTTTATTTTGTTTTGGCTTTTTAAAATACGACATGCGTGTCGTGCCTCTCTTTTAATCTCTTAATGTAACTTCTTTTCTCATCTCACTCCCTCGTATGTAAAACGAGTTTCTTTTATGTAATATAATGTTATGAATAAAGAGAAGAATTCAATATCAAAGGAGGACAACTTTGAAGATCTTGCTTGGAGAAGCTTAGATCGTTATTAGGTTAACTTAGGTTCTCTCATTGGCTTGGGAGAACAATTGCGCTAGGGGCCATAATTGTTTCATTATGTATGTTGATGCATGTGAATGTATGTTGATGCATATGAGAGGCGATTTATATGATAAATAAGTCGGTGAGATCATAATAATTGCAAATTCCCTCAAATTAAATATTAAGTTTAAGCTTTCCAAGTTTTAGCACTCATCAAGACTAGTATCAGATAATGTAGGTTTCGCCTACGCGAGGTGCATGTTCTATATTAGTAAGGTGCGATGGGATAATTGTAATATCCAATTGCTAAAACAATGGGTCAAACTTAACTAAACAAATTATAATAAGATTATATATATTTAGAAGCAAGAGTTGGAAATGATCCATGTGATGGATTGGAATAAGGAGTTATTCACCCAACTAAAATATTCGAGAGTTGTATTAGATACAATTGGAAGGAGTTCCTACCTAAATAACCTAGTTTTGTGTAATCCGCCTACGCGGACTTAAAACAAAGTGAAATATGGATCTCGACCCACTAGAAAATCTTCTAACGGGATTTTCCAAATCAAATGGTGAGGGTCATTTGTTTTGAGTAAAATAGTGGGAGCATATTCAATTAAAGGCCTAATTAAATATGTTATTGATACTTATATTTTCACTATTTTCATGTAGATTACCATGACAAAAAACACCTCTAACAACATTTTGCGATCAATCCTTGACAAGGAAAAATTGTCTCGGACAAATTTTCTGGATTGGCACCGAAATCTGAGGATTGTTCTCAAACATGATAGAAAGTTGTATGTCTTGGAGAAACCTGTTCCTGAAGAGGAACCTCCTAGTTCTGCACCTAAGGCAGAAAGAGATGCTTATAAGAAGCATGTCGATGATGCCAATGAAACTGCTTGTCTCATGCTAGCTACCATGAACTCAGAGTTGCAAAAGCAACATGAGAACATGGCAGCGTTCGATATGATCAAACACCTGAAGATGCTCTATCAAGAGCAAGCAAGGTATGAAAGGTTTGAAGTTTCAAAAGCCCCTTTTCAAGGCAAGTTAGCTGAGGGATCCCCTGTAGGTCCCCATGTGCTCAAGATGATTGGGTATGTGGAAAACCTTGAGAGGTTGGGTTTTCCCCTCGGAAAGGAACTTGCGACTGATTTGATCTTACAATCGTTACCAGATAGATTCAGTCAATTTGTCCTAAATTTCAATATGAATGATATGGACAAATCTCTTCCTGGACTGCTAGCCATGTTAAGAACTGCTCAGCAGAATCTAAAGTCAAAAGGGAAGTCCATTTTGATGATCGGAAATGGAAAGAGACAGAACAAAAGACCCACCAAGCAGGGTGATAAAGGGAAAGGCAAGGAAGTTGTCAAACTTAAACCCATTGTTGCTGTTGTGAAGCCTAGTGGAGGTATAGCAAAGGAAGGCACCTGCTTCCATTGCGGTAAGACCGGACATTGGAAGAGAAACTGCCCAAAGTACCTGGAAGATAAGAAGAATGGAGTAGAGACTTCAACTTCAGGTATTTTTGTTATTGAAATTAATTTATCTACTTCTGTATCATGGGTATTAGATACTGGATGCGGTTCTCACATTTATACCAATGTGCAGGGGCTAAAAAGGAGTAGAGATTTGGCAAAAGGTTAAGTTGACCTACGAGTTGGCAATGGAGCAAAGGTTGTTGCTTTAGCCGTAGGAACTTATGTATTGACTTTACCTAGTGGTTTAATAATTCAGTTAGAGAACTGTTATTATGTACCTGCAATTAGCAGGAATATTATTTTCGTTTCTTGTTTGGACAAGTTTGGTTTTTCATTTATAATAAAGAACAATTGTTGCTCAATTTATTTGAATGATATATTTTATGCTACTGCACAAATGAACAATGGATTATATGTCATTGATCTTGAAATGCTTATTTATAACATTAATACTAAAAGGATGAAACCTAATGAGTTAAATCCAACTTACCTTTGGCATTGTCGATTAGGCCACATAAATGAGAAACACATTTCCAAACTCCATAAAGATGGACTCTAGGACTCTTTTGATTATGAATCATATGAGACATGCAGATCTTGTTTAATTGGAAAGATGGCAAAGTCTCCATTCATAGGAAAAGGTGAAAGAGCTAATGATCTTTTGGCCCTCATACATACTGATATATGTGGACCACTGAACATACCAGCCAGAGGAGGTTTTCAGTACTTCATTACATTTACTGATGATTTTAGTAGATATGGTTATGTGTATTTAATGAAACACAACTCAAAGTCCTTTGAAAAGTTCAATGAATTCAAGAATGAAGTACAAAACCAACTAGGTAAGAATATTAAAACTCTTCGATCAGATCGAGGTGGTGAGTATTTAAGCCTAGAGTTTGATGACCATCTGAAAGAGTGTGGGATCATATCCCAACTTACTCCTCCTAGAACACCCCAATGGAATGGTGTATCTGAGAGAAGAAATCGAACCCTGTTAGACATGGTCCGATCCATGATGAGTCACGCCGATCTTCCAAACTCCTTTTGGGGACATGCACTATTAACAGCAGCTTACACACTTAACTGTGTTCCATCCAAAAAGGTTGAGAAGACACCATATGAGATATGGAGTGGTAAGAAACCACATATGTCTTACATGAAGATTTGGGGTTGCAAAGTTTATGTGAAACGACAAATTTCAACTAAGCTCGAGCCCAAATCTGACAAATGCTTATTTGTGGGGTATCCTAAAGAAACAAGAGGGTATTACTTCTACAATCCTTCTAAGAGAAAAGTGTTTGTCGCTCGAACTGGAGTTTTCCTATAAAAGGATTTTATTTCCAAAGGAATCAATGGGAGGAAAGTAGAGCTTGAAGAAATTCAAGAATCGCAAAGCATTGATACACCTATGGAGGAATTAGAGCAAGAAACACAAGTAGTTGTGGAAGAGCAACATGCTCAAGTAGAACAAGACCAGTGTAGGTCAAGCAGGATACGTCACCTACCTGAGAGATATGGATATCTCATAACTGATCAAGGTGATGTATTACTCATGGATCAAGATGAGCATGTGACCTACCAAGAGGCCATAACTGGTCCCGAGTCTGAGAAGTGGCTAGAAGCCATGAAATATGAAATGGATTCCATGTACACAAACCAAGTTTGGACCTTGGTAGAGCCTCCTATAGGAGTTAACCCTATAGGATGCAAGTGGGTTTTCAAAAAGAAGACTGGCATGGATGGTAAGGTACATACCTATAAGGCAATACTGGTTGCAAAAGGATATAAAAAAATTCATGGGGTTGACTATGATGAAACCTTTTCACCAGTTGCAATGCTTAAATCTGTTCAGATTTTACTTGCTATCGCTGCATATCATGATTATGAAATATGGCAGATGGATGTCAAAACTTCTTTCCTTAGTGGGAATCTTCTTGAGGATGTGTACATGACACTGCCTGAAGGATTTGATATACCAAAAGAAGCCCAAAAGATATGTAAGTTACAAAGATTAATCTATGCATTTAAGCAAGCTTCCAGAAGCTGGAATCTTCGTTTTGATGAAATAGTAAAACAATATGGATTCATCAAGAATGAAAATGAGGCTTGTGTCTACAAGAAGGTTAGTGGGAGCATGATCGTTTTCCTGGTATTATATGTAGATGACATATTACTCATTGGAAACGATGTCCCTACCCTGCAACAAGTAAAGTCTTGGTTGGGGAAATGCTTTTCTTTGAAGGACTTAGGTGAAGCAGCCTATATATTAGGAATCAGAATCAATAGAGATAGATCACAAAAATTGCTTTGCCTAAGTACGTACATATACAAAGTGCTAAGACATTTTAATATGCATGATTCCAAGAAAGGATTCATACCTATGCAACATGGCCTGTGTCTATCAAAAACACAATCCCCTTTAACTAAGAAAGAAAGGGATCGCATGAATAAGATTCCATATGCATTTGCAATAGGATATATCATGTATGCCATGTTATGTACTCGACCAGATGTCTCGTATGCTTTAAGTGCAACGAGTAGGTACCAATCTGATCCTGGTGATGCTCATTGGGTAGCTGTCAAGAATATCCTTAAGTATTTGAGAAGGAATAAGGACTCATTCTTGATATATGAAGGTCAAGAAGAGTTGGCTGTAATTGGATACACCGATGCTAGCTTCCAGACAAATAAGGATGACTTTAGATCACAATCTGGTTATGTGTTTTGCTTAAACGGTGGGGTTGTGAGCTGGAAAAGTTCAAAGCAAGATACACTTGCTGATTCTACAACCGAGGCCGAGTATATTGCTGCCTCAAGTGAAGCAAAGGAAGTTGTTTGGATCAAAAAGTTCATTAGTGAACTTGGCATAGTTCCTAGCATTGTGGATCCCATTGGTCTCTACTGTGATAACAATGGTGTTATCGTACAAGCTAAGGAACCTAGATCTCACCAACAATCCAAACACATACTTAGGCGTTATCACCTCATTAGATAGATAATAGATAGAGGAGATGTGAAAATATGCAGAGTACCTACACTTGACAATATTGCTGACCCACTGACAAAGCCTCTTGCGCAGCAGAAGCATGATGGCCATACTAGATATATGGGCATTAGGGGTATCCCTGATTGACTCTAGTGCTAGTGGGAGATTGTTGGTGTAAGCCCTAGAGGCCAATACTTTTGGTACTTGTATCGAATTATTTATTAATAATAAAAGGCTTTTTCTTTATTATGTTTGTCTAATAAAGTCCCTAGAATAGATAGTCTGTTTAATGTATCAAGTGTGACTTAATCATGAGATCACATTAAACATAAGAACACTATTCTTAAAGTATCCATAGTCGAGCTTTATTATGAAGTGGGATAACATTAAAACATTAAGACTATTATGTATATAGACTGATGATCACATCTCATGGATCATGGATAAGGAGTTATCAAGTCTTAAACATAGGTATGAATATTAAGAGTAATATTTATACTGGATTGACCCGCTATAAGAATACTATATAGAATGTTATGCAAAGTGTCATAAGTTATTCTCATGGCGATAATGGTGTATACCACCCTTCGACCTGAAACCACTATGGACCCTAGATGTAGAGTCGAGTGCCTTATTACTGATCAAACATTGTCCGTAACTGGATGACCATAAAGACAGTTGATGGGTACTCCACGAAGCATGCTAAGGGACATGAGTGAACTGGATGGAATTTGCCCATCCTGCGTAACAGGATAAATGTCTATGGGCCCAATATTGGATTGGACAAGGATGACACGGTCTATGCCTTGTGTTCAATATAGACATAATGGTAAAAGGGTAATTGTACACATAAGTATTATCACAAAAGGATTTGTCAGATCACATGACATTTTCGTGTCTTGGGTAGCAGTGATGTGTTGCTAGATACTGCTCACTGTTTATTATGTTAAATACGTGATTTAATATAATTGCCAATACCGCGAAAACCTACAGGGTCACACACAAAAGGACGGATTGATGAGAGACAGAGTAACTGAGGAATATCGTAATGTACGGTGCACTTAAGTGAATTGTAGAACATCGTAAGGTACGGTTACTTAAGTAGAATACGAAATATGGTAAGGTACCACGCGCTTAAGTGATTTTGGCATATTATAAGATATGGGCCACATACACTTGAGTGTGCTTTTTTTAGCTTGCAGCCCACACAAATGGTTCTATAAATAGAACCCTTGTGTAGAAGCATTTGTGCAGTTGCAATTTCGTTTCTCTCTCTCTCTCTCTCTCTCTCTCTCTTTGTCTCTCTCTCTCTGTCTCTCTCTGTCTCTGTCTCTCTCTCTCACTCACTCAAAGCCTTCATTTGTAGTAGCTAGCACTGAGATTGAAGGAATCCGTTCATGTGGACTGAGTAGAGGCGTTGTCATCGTTCAACGTTCGTGATCGCTCCGTAGATTTGCATCAAAGGTTACAATCGCCACAAGAGGTAACGATTCTATCACTGATCATGCCCATTCGTAAGGATCACTAAAGGAGAAATTTTAAATTCTGCTGCATTTTGGATCGCTCTTCTCCTTTAGAAATAGTATGTTATTTATAAGGAAAACATATGGGTAGGTGTGTGAAAAAAGGAATCATTTTGTGTAAAAAATAAAGTTATTATTGTTGTCTGCACATGTGTAGCCAGTTACCAGGATTTGGGTAACCGGTTACACAGATCGAAAATGGTCTTGGAAACCCGTGTAACGCAGGTGTAACCAGTTATCATAATTTAGGTAACCGGTTACACATACTAAAATTTCTCACGGACGGCTATTTAAAAGAGTGTGTAACCGGTTACCATAATCTGGGTAACCGGTTATACAGACTAAAAAAATGGAACTTTTTCTACGTTACACATTTTTCTTTGAAGCTTTATCCAGAAAACCCCAGTTTTTTCCTTCAGGTGTATACACCATGCCTCAAGTCCACGTAATATGCCTTTGGTAATGAATGTTAATTCAAATATGGTTATGAAATTATGGGTTCATGTATGTGCAATATGGCCAGGGACCAGATGAAAGTTGTATAGGGTATGGTAAATATTGGGGTATGACAACTATCCTTATTTAATCTTCTCGAACCTGAATGTATGGATAGCAACGACTTTCACACATTCTAGGTAAGACAGGATTAAATACAAAACATATCCAAAAATTTACCCTACTGGGAATGAATGAATGTGATGTGAAGTGATGAGTATTGGTGAAAGGTTATTTATGGGTTGACGAATAACTTTAATATGAAGTCATCTGTTGGGGATTGTATATGGTATTCTGTGGGGAGAACATCGGTCAGATGTATGACGGTTATGTCATGATGTGTATGATATGAAATGCATGCTATGATATGCAACATAAGTATATCCTCAAAGAGGAAAGTCTAATGATAATACTTCAAGAAGAAAGGTGGGGAAAGAAACAACTCCGTTGGGGAATAAATTCTCATGTAAAAGGTGACAACGATCCCTAGCAATGGTTGGGAAGGCTAAAAAAGGTGTTTGCCCCTAGCAGTGATTGGAGAGGAAAAAGTTCAGTGACGATTCCTAGAAACAGTTAGAATGCTTGACTTTGATGGGGAGATTTAGATTCAACGACGATTCATAGCGACAACTGGAACACCTGACATATACTGGGGATATCCTCAGGTTCAGTGACGATTCCTAGCAACGGCTGGAATACCTGACTCTGTGGGGGTAATCTATAAGCTCAGTGATGATTCCTAGTAACGACCGGAATACCTGGCTCTACTGGAGAGAAAAAAGAGAGTTACAATGACGATTCTTAGTAACAGCTAGAATACTTGACTCTAGGGAAAAAGAAGTTCAACGATTATTCCTAGCAATGACTAGAATACCTGACTCGGCTGGGGGAAACCAAACAGTTCATTGAGGATTCCTAATGATGGTTGGAATACCTAAATCTGGATGAGGATGAATGAAAGTTCGGTGATAATTCTTAGCAACGACTGGAATACCCAACTCTAGTAGGTGAATACTTGAAGATGACAATTCCTAGCAACGACTGGAATGCATGACTTGTAGGGAAACAAAATAGTTCAGTGACGATTCCTTGTGATGGTTGGAATACCTGACTCTACTTGAGGGAAAACTTTGAAAGTCCAGTGATGATTCTTAGCAATGGCTAGAATATCTAACTCTTGAGTTCAATGAAGATTCCTAACAATGAATGGGAATACCAAAGTTCTTAAGTTGCTAATCCCTGGCAACGGCTGGAAAGGTTTTAGTTCAGTGACGATTCCTAACAATGGCTGGAATACCTGAAATCTATTGAAGTCAATCCCTAACAAAGGATGGGAAGGTTTTAGTTTAGTGACGATTCCTAGCAATGGATGAATACCTAAAATCTAAAGCTCAACGACGATTCCTAACAATGGTTGGAATACCTGAAATCTAAAGATGTTAATCCCTAGCAACGACTAGGAAGATTTAAGTTCAATGACGATTCCTAGCAACGGCTGGGAATACCTAAATTCTTAAGTTCAGTGATGATTCCTAACAACAGTTGGGAATACCTGAATTCTTAAGTTGTCAATCCCTAACAATGGCTGGGAAGGTTTTAGTTCAGTGACGATTCCTAACAACGAATAGAATACCTGAAATCTAAAGAAGTTAGTCCCTAACAACGACTAAGAAGGTTTTAGTTCAGTGACGATTCCTAGAAACAACTGGAATACTTGAAATCTAAAGAAGTCAATCCCTAGCAACGACTGGGAAGATTTGAAATTTGAAATTGTTGATCCCTAGCAACAGCTGGAAAGGTTTGAATTTTGAAAATGTCAATCCCTAGAAACGGTTGGGAATGTTTGAATTTTGATGACATGCAAAAGGAAAAGGGGTACCTGCAAAAGGCAGGTGTAAAGATGACTTAATGATCCTCATACCAAAGGTAGGGGAAACTTTGCAGTAGGTAAGAAAACCTCATTATATCCCTCAGGCACAACGGCAAGGATGAACTTTTCGAAATATGGCTACCATTCGGGACTCGCCAAACCTACGTCAGGTGTTTCAATACAAACGATAAGAGAATATGTCAATCATCCAATCTCTCATTTTTGCTTAACATGCAAAGTTGACAAAGGCAACTTCTCTCGTGCAAAAGGCAGCGAGGAGACTTGAAATAGGCAAGAGGGAAATTACAAAACGTAAGCGGATGGAAATACTTCCCATGCAAAAGGCAATGGGACTACCCATGCAAAAGGAAAGGAGAAACTTGCAAAAGGCAAGTGAATAGAGCTGATGATTATCATACACAAGGTAGAGGAAACTTTGTAGTAGGTACACAAACCTCATTATATCCCTCAGGCACAACAACGAGGATGAAGTTTTTGAAATATGGCTACCACCCGGGACTCGCCAAACCTACGACATGTGTCAAAATAAGCGATAAGAGAATAGATCGATCATCCAATCTCTTATTTTGTGCTTAACATGCAAAGTTTTGACAAGGTTAACTTCTCTCGTGCAAAAGGTGGCGAGGAGACTTACAAAAGGAAAATGGGGGTTTCCCATGCAAATAGCAGAGGGGACTTGTAAAAGGCAAGGTACTGACAAAGGGCCAACATCATTCGCAAAAGGCAAATAAAGAAGAAATGCTTTGGGGAATTTTGCTTGGGTTGTTCACGGGGATCCTTGCGCTTTCGAGAAAGGCTTGAATCTAACTTATGTTAAACATGCATGCCCTGTTCTGAAGAGTATATTATGATGCAATGTTATGTATGTAAAGTGCGATGTATGCTTAGGCTTCTAGGGGTATGCAAATGTGTGGTCTATGGATTATGCCAAGTACGGTTGGGCTTTGTGGAACTTCCCATTTCGGCGGGAACATTATGCATGAAGTGATGCATGCAATGCATGTGGGAGTGCAACTGGGCATTTAGATTTTTGTAGGGATTTATTTTTGTTTCTAATGAGAGGTTGTTGGCGAATATCATCATCAAAGGGTTGATGGAAAAAGGTTTAGAACATCATTATCAAAGGGTTAATGGAAAGAAATTTTATCATCAAAGGGTTGATGGATGGAAAAGGGGTTTGGAACATCGTCATCAAAGGGTTGATGGAAATAAGTGTCATCATCAAAGGATTGATAGCGTCATCAAAGGGTTGATGGAAAAGGGGTTTGGAACATCGTCATTAAAGGGTTGATGGAAAAAAGTGTCATCATCAAATGGTTGATGGCATCATTAAAGGGTTGATGGAAAAGGGGTTTGGAACATTGTCATCAAAGGGTTTATGGAAAGAAGTGTCATCATCAAAGGGTTGATGGAAAGAGGGTTTGGAACATCATCATCATTAAAGGGTTGATGGAAAGAAGTGTCATCATCAAAGGGTTGATGACGTCATCAAAGAGTTAATAGAAAAGGGGTTTAGAACATCATCATCAAAAGGTTGATGGAAAGAAGTGTCATCATCAAAGGGTTGATGGAAAAGGGGTTTGGACCATTGTAATTAAAGGATTGATGGAAAGAAGTGTCATCTATGGATTTTGCCAAATATGGTTAGGCTTTATGGTTAATGATAGGGGTTTATTTTGGGAGGTGAAAAAAACAAATGGGTTTTTGGAATTTGGTTTGGATGGGATTAGGTTGGATCTGATGGTGATTGGATTTTTGGGTTTGTCAAGTAGGCTTGGGTTTTGGAAGGTGTCAAGAAAGGCTTGAATTCAATATTCTTGTTAGGGAAGGGCTTCATGTTATGCATGATGCATGATATGTATGAGCGAAGCAACAGGGTTGGTGTGTAATGACTGATGCAAGGGTTTTGGATAATTTAAAAGTTTCCCTGAGGTGGGTCAAAAATGGTTGAAACTAGGAAATATTTTTGCTTGGCTTCAAGGCTCATTGTTGATAAGTTATGGGAATATCTGTTTAACATGACTTCCCGACATTTGCTTTGAAATTGGTTGACGTAATGAGCTTGGTTTGGATCTTCTAATGCCACATACTTGACCTGAGCAACAAAATTGAAGATATAAGGAAAAGCCTCCTCTCCATGGCTAGTCTTGCCTCAGTCTGTTAGGTGTCTGTATGGACGGTCCTAGTTACAGGCTATGAAGCAAACCTTGTGATGGAGTGATCTTGACATGATATGCCTCAGCGTCTTGGGTCTTCTTGCCCCTAATTATCCATTTGTTAGAGTGCTTTCCCTTTCTCGTGCCTTTGAGGTGGTCTGCCTTAGCACGAGCCTTGAAGGGATTTTTCCCCTGATTGGCTGATCTTTAAGGGAATGCCCCTGGCCAACTGCCTTTATAGAGATTTGCCTAATCTCGACGTGATTGTCATAGACTGATTGAATCTTGAAGTGGTTTGCTCAACGGAGTTCTTAGATGCCTTGACCCCTTGGTGAGGTCAATTAAAAGAATGACCTTTGCTTATCGAAGTCCTCAGGCAATTTTCCCCTTTTGGGTGACCAAAACTTCTCAAGTCATGTTCATTATGAAAAAGCTCTTGATGCCAATGCTCATTCACAAGTAAAACTATTTATGCTAATGTTATGTTTGTCAAATTTAGAAATCCAAGTTTGTCCACTAAAAATATGACATTTAGTGAATAGATCACTAGTTACAAAAGTCATACTGATACTTAGCAAAACAAATAGAAGTCAATTTCGACACAAACTCTAATGCAATATGCTTTCAAAATAGACCTTGCTTCAATTAGGTCTTTGAAGGGTTATAACGTGGGCTGGTTCGCGGTTTGAGAAACAAAGGATTTATGACTCAAAAATTTATTTAGCCCACCCATTCTCCTTGATACCCTCCGATCATACGTTAAACTAGCTTGACATAGACGTTCACCTCTTAGAATGATGAAAGTGGCAGTAAAAGAGCCTACGAGGTTTTAGGAGTGACAACCACTTGCCTTTCTATTTTTCTGTTTGTAGTCACACGACTATGTTCTTGCTGAGGATTTTTGTTTTCGATTCCTCTCTTGCTTTTTTGTTTTTTAACTTCCTTAATTTTTCCTGGACTGATTTTTTTGCATACAGTCCATCAGGATACCCTAATTTTTGCACAATCCACTTATTTTCAAGTTTCGACTTAGCGGGCTTTCTTCTTTCTTTTTTTTAGAGTTCTTTTTTGGGTGGAACAAATTGTATGACATTTGTTCCTTTGGTTTGAAAGGATTTGCGATTGTCTCACTTGTTTTGTTGGCGAGGGACAACTATTGGGTTTGTGATTTCGACCTCTTGTGAGGGAAAAATGTGGTTGTCCTTTAGACAACACAGTCCCTAGAATGTGGTCGATCCTCAAATGGGGCACTCCCTACTTTATCTGTTAAGAATTAAATGCATGGTCAAATTAGATGAAGATTACCCTGCCCTGAGTTTAAGACGTGAAGGTTTTTCTATATAGAAGAAAACTCATACTTCTAGGTTCAAAGGGGTTTACTAGGGGTTATCATCCTTATACCTCCAGTGTTTGAGGATTTGAAGCAATGCCTTACATCATCAGCAAGGTTTTTATTTAAAAAGCATACATGCAGTGAGCTAATGTACCTTATATTCATCATCCTACTTCTAAGTTTTATTGTTTAACAAAAGTAAAATAAGAGTGAACACGATTGAGTTGACTTAAAACATGCATATTCATTTCATTGTTGCAAAAACAAGTTTTTAAGAGTGAATATTACAATAATAAGCAAGAAAATTACACATGAAAACAAATGAATGACAACATAGTTGCTGGCGTGATTAGCCTAGTTTCAATTGTAGACTGATGTCATCGTGCTTGCAGAACCTGATGTGTGATAGCCTCCAAGGAGGCCCTTGTTCAACTTCTTGTTCCTTATCCATTGGCACTGGTTGTGGCATTGCAGAAGTGCCTTCATGTGGAGGCACGAGGTTGCTCAGTATATCTAGGTTGTTTGGTGTAAACGTGATAACCTTTGAATCGATCAATTCCTAAGCTTTGTATTTGAAGCTCTTACAACTCTTGATCGAGTGTCCGGGTGCTCTAGAATGAAACTCACACCTAACATTCATGTCGTAGTTTAAGTGAAAAAGTATTAGAGGAGGTCCAAGTTCCCTTAACCGCACCAATGATCTATTGAGCAAAATAGGGAGAATTCGACCATATGACATAGGAACTGGGTCAAACTATTTTTTTGGCCTCTTTGGTTTTTTCTGGCCTTGTTAAGCATAAGAGTTTTTCCTCTGATTAGAGTACAATGGTGATTTCGCGTTTGGTTCCTCAGAGCTAGATGAGGAACGAATAATGACTGTTGATTGGGAAACCTTAGAAGTTTGGGTTGGGAAGGGTTTCCCTGAGGCTAATCATGACGTAAGGTGGATCCAGACATATGTATAGGAGATACTAATTCCATCATGGTAGTTGGTGTGGGATTGCCTTTCGTTTTCAACAGTGTTTACAATATTTCCATAACCAAGCTCATCATAGTCTTCAGTTGGATGATATCTTCCTTCAATGCATCTTGGCCTTGTTGGAGTTTATCCATAATGGCTTGAGACATGCTTCTAGTTCCGAGCCTACATCGGGAAATCAGCTAGCGGGGTAGAAACAGAAGGCGGTATGAGGTTTTATTTGTGAGATGCAAACGATGCATGAATGTGATTTTTGTTTATGATGCATGAATGAATGGATGAAAGGATTAACGGATTTAAGGAACTCAGGCACGGGTTCATAATCTGAGATCACTGTGATGAGGAATGTTGTTTAATAATGACTGCTTTCAAACCAATGTTCTCACTGTGCAAGATATAGGGCTTTTGAGACATTGGGTATTAGACACTGCTCTCAGAGTCATGGACTCCCTTGATTGTCCGCCGCTTATGTCAATTTACTTGCCAGGCGATAACTCCATGAAGAAAATCTACTCTAAACGAGATCTTCGTATCGAACCTCGCGAGGAAAGCTCCTCGGGGACCTATACTACGTGACCATCGGTCTAGGTTGGCCATGGTTAAATGTTCTACAAAAGGGGTCTTAGGGTCACCGACTCTAATGAAGATAAGGTTGCCTACGTCGAAACCTCGACAATCATCAATACCTTTAAAAGAGTCTACCACTAAGTGAGGTTCTCATATGACCCTTCACGGGGAAAGCTCCCTAGGGACCAATACTACTCAACCTCTCTTATCTCAAGAAGACTCCCAGACTCGGGTGGAGACTCTTTCACACCGGGCTTAATTGCAATCATTATTAACAATTTTTGTTCATTGTCATAGAGCCATGGTCACAGACAAACAAATAATAATATATACAGGTTAGTACATAACGCAATAAAAAATATAAAGACAGGAAAAATAAATAAACGAGATAAACCTCCCACGTACGCAAAAAGATAACCTAAACTAGGCTAGACTTGCTTAGGAAAACTCATTCATTCCCTAGCAGAGTCGCCAGATACCGCTACCGCGATTTCATGATAATGAAACCGGGGACTTGTCTGTTAAAAGGAAAAGAGAAAAGTCGCCACCGAATTTTATTGGATTTCCTCTTAAAGAGAGGAGAGGAAAAATAGTCGATAAAACCCTCAAGGAAAAAAGAAATGCACACAGGAAATGCAAAAGTACAGATAAAGAATCAGTTTCACAATCGAGATTGGATTCAGAAGTCGGTTACGCAAGGGAAAGGTATTAGCACCCCTCACGTCTATGGTACTCCATGAGAACCATTTAAGTTGTCTGTGTGTGTGTATTTATCTTGTTTACTACTTTATTTTCAAAAAGAATGTGAAAGAATGAGATTTTAGGTTTTTTATTATTGTGCTCACCAAGGATTGGGGCCCTTTTGCCTACATACATTGACCAGGGGATGAAGAATCAGAGCTCTGTAATTTGGAGTAGAAAATGTTTGTGGGTTGGTTGAGTTTACCTTTGAGAAAAGGGTTTTCAATGTGGTTACCTAAGGCACAAAAAATGAGGTTCAATTAGTTATGTTGATTTTACCTTGAAGAATGGTTTATGAAAAGATTGTTTGTGATTAGATTACACTAAATTCTATGGGTGGAGGCGAATATTCTAGACAAACAAACCAAGCGCCTTGATCTAAAATAGTTAGAGTAATGGTAGGAAAGCTTCATTCTTACTCATTCTCCACCACTTAAGGCTCGTGGCGCGCAATACTAATCATATTTTTATTGGTTTTTGAATTTGATTATGAAAATGCCACTTAACGTTGGATCAAGGGTTTATTGCTCTGATTATGAAATTGGTGACGGATAAAGAATATACAAAGTAACCAAGCAATAAAATAAAGAGTCTCATTGTAAGGTAGCCCAAGAGAAAGCCTTGTGTGTGCAAAAGTGGCATAAGCTAACAAAGGATAATGGTCTTACAGTCATGTTTACCTAGAGTAAGGCCATGATGTCATTCTTACAACATGTATGTAAGTTATAGATGAAATCAAAATTTTAAACCAAGTGTCACAAGATAAGGGCAAGGTCCTCCAAGAAAAGGTCCTAAGTGAAATCCTCTAAGTCCAATGGTTGATTACAAGTGGAATGTATCTTTTGGTCTTATAATTTTATCATGCTTTTTGTTGTTTTTGATTATATGATGACAATAAATAAATAACAATAATAAACATGAATGAGGAATATATACAATGATGATGATGATAATGAGTACTTGAATATAAATTACAATGACAGAAAAGTAAATCACAGGGTAATATGTTGACATAAAAGTTAGTGAAGTATAATTAGTTGTTAATTAAATGTACAAGGTAAATATTTGAGGATTATCTATCCGTAGGTCAAAAGATTCAAAATATGGCACATAAGGGGATAACTTATCATTGATGCAAAATATTGAAGATGATCAATGATCATCTAACAATAGATTTGTAACAATGAAAGTTGTACAACCCCAAGTCCATCTATCAATAGTTTGACAAATAAAAGATTGTATCACTCAATATTTACAAGTTAATGGTTGGTTATGATTAAGTTATGTACAAGTTATATACAAGTTAGGCAATGAAACAACGATTTATGTATAAAGTAAACAAGGAAGTATAAGGGTTAGAGGGTTAGTGTCAAAGTTACTAAAGGTCTCATCTACCATCAAAAGATTCAACAACTGGTCAACCAAGGGCATCCTATCAACACCTCAAAGTGTCAAGAATGATCCATTGATCATTCATCAATATGTTTGAAACATTGAAGATTCAATCAGCCTTGGGATCATTAATCAATGATGTTAAAGATCTCATCAACCAATATAAATATAACAACAAGTAAACAATAAATAGGAAATGATATCAATAATATAGTTTGATTGAAAATAATAAACAAAAAAAGTAGCAAGAGCAAAAATCCCAAAGAAAAGAGAGTGTAAACCAAACAAAAACCATTTGTCTTAAACTTGACTCAAGTCTCTCTGAAAAAATAACCCATGAATACGCAACCATTTTCAACACAAAAATAGAACCTAAGTGCTAATGAGTTTGAGCTACAATCATTACCAAATGTGTGATGTGAAAAACCAAGTTGTTATGGTGTTGAGTTTGAATATCAAGTGAGAGGTTGGGAATATAGGTGATTATGGTTGAAGCTTAATGAAGGGGATGAGTTGTGAATGTTAGAGAATGGAAGGTTTAAAGTGAAAAAAAAGAAATGAAGAAAAAAGGTGGTGGGTGGTGATTTTATAGAGAATGATTTGTATGAGTTTTTGGATTTAGGTTTAAGGAGAGGGTTTTGACAGAGTTTCTAGGGGCTGCTAGCTTGTGAAAATGAGGGGAAAATGTTGTGCTATTTATAGGGAAAGCATATGTGTAGGTGTGTGAAAAAAGGAATCATTTTGTGTAAAAAAATAAAGTTATTGCTACTGTCTGCGCAGATGTAACTGGTTACCTGGATTTGGATAACCGGTTACACAAACCAAAAATGGTCTTGGAAGCTTGTGTAACGCAGGTGTAACCGGTTACCATAATTTGGGTAACCGGTTACATAGACTGAAATTGCCCATGGACGTCTGTTTAAAAGAGGGTGTAATTGGTTACCATAATCTGGGTAACCGGTTACACAGACTAAAAAAATGGAATTTTTGCTATGTTACACATTTTTCTTTGAAGCTTTATCCAGAAAACCCCAGTTTTTTCCTTGAGGTGTAAACACCATGCCTCGAGTCCGCGTAATATGCCTTTGGTCATGAATGTTAATTCAAATATCATGATGAAATGATGAATGCATGTATGTGTAGTAGGGCCAGGGACCAAATGAAAGTTGTATAGGGTATGGTAGATATTAGGGTATAACAGTTGCCCATGTTTAATCTTCTCGGACCTGAATGTATGGATAATAATGACTTTCACACATTCAAGATAAAAGAGGATTAAATACAAAAAATATCAGAAATTTTCCCTACTGGGATGAATGAATATGATGTGAAGTGATGCGTATTGGTGAAAGGTTCTTTATGGGATGGCGAATAACTTCATTATGAAGTCATCTGTTGGGGATTGTAAATGGTATTCTATGGGGAGAACATGGGTCATGAATGTTAATATGTCTTTGGTTATGAATGTTAATTCAAATATGGTGATGAAATAATGAATGCATGTATGTGCAGTAGGGCCAATGACGAGATGAAAGTTGTATAACATAGGGTAAATTTTGGGGTATGATAACGCCTGAGGTTAACCGGTTACAACTGCGAATATTTGCCTTTCCTGCTACTTCAGAAGTGAAACTACTTATGTTGTAACCGATTATACCCCCATGTTACTTGGTTACAACACTTGAATTACCAATATTACTTTCAACACACCACCTTAATTTAAGTGTTACAAGTTTTCCATGCTCATGTTCATCTTCAACCTCTTGAACAAATCACTTGTAACTCCCTTAGTCAACAAATCAATCACTTGGGTTTCACTTATGAAATATCCTATTCGTAACCTTCCTTCATTAACAAGTTCCATCAAGTAGTGAAACCTTATCTCAATATGCTTGCTTATCCCATGTGCAGGTTCTTAGTAAGATTAATCGCGAAAACATTGTCAACCAGGCGTGTAACAGCCTCACCCTCACTGCTACCCATCTCCTCTAATAGATTCATAAGCCACACAACTTGGCACACACATAATGAAACGAAAATGTACTCGACCATACAAGATGAGAGTGAAACTACTAATTCCTTCTTCGAACACCATGATATTGGTGTTCCACCAAACATAAAGATGTATCCAACTGTAGACTTTCGATCATCTTTATCTCTGCACCAATTGGAATTGGTAAGACCAAGAAAATTGCATTTTCTGCCCGTATCCGCTGCAGGAAAGAGAATTTTGCAGTCAACAGAACCTTTGACATATCTTAGTCTCTTAACTCCTGCCAAGTGAGACACCTTCGGTCTCCCATGAATCTACTCACAATACAAACACTAAATGCCAAGTTTGATTGCGTATTGCACAAATAACACAAAGATCCAATCAACCTCCTATATTGAGGATCAACATCTTGCTCATCCCTATTCTTAGACAACTGAAACCTCAGTTCAGCTGGAGTAATAGAAGCATTACAATGCTCCATTTCAAACTTCTTCAATATCTCAAGAGAATACCTTCTTTGGTGCATAAGTAGTCCTCTTTTGGACTTGTGGAACTCAATGCCAAGGAAGTATGTCATGAGACCAAGGTCGGTCATCTCAAACTCTTTCATAAGTTCACTTTTGAACTTTAAAATACACTTTCCATTGCTTCCCGTTATCAACAAGTCGTCTACATATAGACAAATGATAATCACTATTTCACTCGTATCCGTTTTCACATATACTTCATGCTCGGATGCATATTCTTGAAGCCAACCTCCTTTAGGAAACCATATATTATTTTGTTCCAAGCTCTTGGAGCTTGCTTTAAACCATATAACCCTATCTTTAACTTGCAGAACTTCATCTCTTGGTTTCTCACAACAAAACTAGGGGGCTTTCCTACATATACTTTCTCTTCAAGCAGTTCGTTAAAAAATGCAGATTTGACGTCCATTTTGTAGATGGGCTAATTATGGTTATTTGCAATACCAACAACAAGCCTAATGGTTTCAATCCTAACAACCATCAAAAATACCTCTTCAAAGTTTATGCATTCTCTTTACAAAAATCCCTTAAAAATCAATTGAGCCTTATGCTTAATTATTTAACCCTTAGGATATGCCTTCACTTTGAGCACCCATTTCACACCAATTGGCTTCTTTACATCCATTAAATCAACCAACTCCCAAGTATTATTCTTCTCTATAGATTCTAGCTCATCCTTTATAGCATAAATCCACTTTGGATCACTTAAAGCCTCTTCCATTTAAACAGGTTCAGATTCGCCCATAAGTGCAAAATGGACGAAATCACCATCATCATTGACTTTATTGTCTCGGAAAAACTTACAATCTTGAAGTATTTGAGGCAAACTTATTTTCCTTGTTGATCTTCTAACATCTTCTTCATTTTGAGCTTCAACGACAGGTTGTTATGCACTTCCCGTTTATGCAGAATTTGGAATTTCGAAGTTGTAACCGGTTACAGCTTTCTGGTAACTGGTTAACGACTACATGTAACTGGTTAATGACTTCTCCACTTGCTTCAATTCATTGAACACAACGTCCCAATTGATCACAATTCTCCTATTTGCAACATTAGATAGTGTGTAGCCACCGGTAGAGTGATACCCTACAAGTATCACCACTTCTCCCTTATCATCCAACTTCTTTCTAAGATGTCCTGGAAGATGTCGGTATGCTACGAAACCAAAAAATCTCAAATGGTTCAGATTTAGTTTGAATCTCGACCATGCTTCCTCTGGTGTTACATTCTCAAGCTTCTTTATAAGACACCTATTTAACAAATAGGCAGTTGTGGATACCGCTTCTCCCCATAACTCTTTCGGCAAGTTTTTTCCCTTTAGCATGCTTCTCACCATGTTCATGATCGATCGATTCTTCCTTTCAGCCACACCATTTTCAGCGGTGTATAAGGTGGCACTACCTCATGTACAATCCCTTTTTGATCACAAAACCTCTCAAAGTCATTTGAGACATCTTCGCCTCCACCATCTGTTTTAAGTACTTTGAGTCTGTGACCACTTTGCCTCTCCATCATGGACTTGAACTTCTTAAACACTTCAAATAACTCATCCATTCTCTTTATTAGGTACGTCCATATCTTTCTACTATGATCATCGAAAAATGTGACAAAATACCTATTGCCACCAATGGAATATAATTGCATCGGTTCATACATTTGAATATACCACCTCAAGGTGATTCTTTGTTCTACAATCTGCATACTTGCCGAATTTACCCTTATGTTACTTCGCTTGCACACATTCTTCATAAATTTCAGCCAGTATGTCCACCGATGGCATCCCCGTTACCATTCTGTTCTTTTGCAAGTCTTTGAGATCTCTAAAACTGAGATGCCCAAGAAGATAGTGCCATATCCACTCTTCTCTAATTGCTACTATAGCAAGACATCTATGCTCCAAAACCTTCAACTCAACCTTAAAGGTTATATTGGCAGCCATAAGCTCTTTAAGGACCAAAGCTTCTTTTGTGTCCATAACGCGTAACCTCTTGTTTTCCATGTGAATCTTGTAACCATTCTCAAGCAATTGGCTAATCGTATCATGTAACCATCATGGCATTTTCCTCTACATGTAACCGGTTAATCGTATCATGTAACCAGTTATAGCTCAGTTTGACAACATTCCCAGAATTGTTGTCATTGTTGTCCCACAGCCTGCTGCATCTGCTGCATTCTCCTTCCGTGATCATGACCAAGAGTGTATTCTCTTTATCAAACTCTTTCCTTGCAACCATGTGTTCATCCCCTTGAAGTTCCTTCTTGTTTGCATTGCACTCTCTTGTAAAATGTTAGAACCTTTAACACTTAAAGCACTGCTCTTTGCTTTTGTCAAACCTCTTCTTTTCACCTCTAAATTTTCCTTGACCACCATTTTTGTTGCAGCTGGTCTCACCCCTTTGACAAGTCGAATTCTTGGAATAAGTGGGACTCTCTTCCACCAAAATACTGAAAAATCCCTTCACTCTTCATGGGCAATTTTCCTTTTGATCTCTTGTCTTTCTCGTTGAAGCGAGCTTGCAAAGCAATCTCCACATTTGCCTTATCAGAATTTCTCTCTTCCACCCTTTGCTCATGAGCCTCAAGAGAGAGCTTTGCAACTCCTCTTTGCTCATCGTTGCAAGATCCTTCGATTCCTCAATCGCCACAACTACATTGTTAAATCTTGGTGTTAAAGAACGCAAGATTTTTGAGACAACATACTGTTTCGTAATTGTTTCTCTGCATGACTTCACTTGATTCACCAAATGAGTGATTCCCATTGTGAAATCGTTGATTGTCTCCTTTTCTTCCATTTGAATCAACTCAAGTTAACGCTTGTGATTTTGTAACCTCACCACCTTCGCCTTATCATCCCCTACATAAGCCTTCTCTAAGATCTCCCACACCTGCTTTGACGATTCACAACCACCAACTTTCTCAAAGTTATCACCATACACACATTGAGGGATCAAAATCAATGCCTTGAAATCTTTCTGAAATTCTGGTATCAGATATGAGATGTCGAAGGTAATGTCACGATACTAATATCTGAATAACATAAACAGAAGAAAGATATAGAATAGTAATGCAAAGGACACAAGCAATTGTTAACCCAATTCGGTGCAACTCACCTACGTCTGGGGGCTACCAAGCCAGGAAGGAAATTCACTAAAATAGAATCAGTTCAAAGACTCTCCGTACACTTCAACAAGTTACAGTCTTTCTCACCTAATCTCTACCCGTGCAATTTCTACCTAAGCACTCTTAGATATGAGAACCCATTCACTTCCCTACAATCACACCTGTGATTTTAGACACCAATTCCTTGAGAAAAGAAAACACTTTTCAATAACATACACTTGATTTTACTTCACAGTTTCAATCAAGTAGACACACTCTTGATCTTGCTTAACAGCTTTTGATCAAGAAGACACACACTTGATCTTGCTTCACAGCTTTGATCAAGTAGACACACACTCTTGCTTAACAACTTTAGAGTGACAAATTACAACCACAAATCAGACCAATTCAATCATCTAAATATGTCTTGAATGGCTTACAAGTCTCACGACTAAATAAGACACAAACCCTAGCTCTCTCTCTATATATATATTTCGCTCAGTATTGGTTGTGTACAAATCAGGTTTTCCAAGTCCCTTTTTATAGAAGCTATCAACTGAGCTTGGACATCTTGAAAACCCTAAATCTATTTTCCAATCAAATCTTCTCATGACAGCTGGTTAGATCTCGTTGGAAAATAAGTAAATCAGGTTGTAATCAATGATTGAGTGCGTCTGCAAATCAAATCTTCAATCATACATTGATTGCCATTAATTGTGCAATCACAAAACAGATAACATTCACTCTGAATGTTCTGTGTACAGGATGTCATGACATTGGGTCTGACATCCTGGAACAATCCTGCATAATTCCATAATTCCTTTTATAACTTCCAGCAGGTACAAGCATATCAGATGTCATGACATCGTGTATGACATCCTGAAACAATCCTGCATAATTATGTTTTCCATTTAAACTCCAGTAGGTACACATCATCAGATGCCATATCATTATGACATTCTGAAACAATCCTGCATGATTATGTTTCTTAAGCTCCAGCAGGTACATAGGATATCTCATGTTAAGACATCACACATAACATCTTGTGAACACTCTTTGTTTTACCAAAATTGCTGCCAACACTTAGAACCAACAAACTCCCCCTTTGGCAAATTTTGGCTAAAACATATATCTGTCCTTTTTGTTCACAAGAGAAACTATCAGCAGTTAAACAACAGTTTAAACAGCAGCAAAAGCAAAGACAATTACTAGCTATAGCTACTAGTAATACACACATGCACAAGGGTACTTCTCCTCCCTCTAAATCTGTGCAACACAAATAGAATTACTAGTTATGGATGCAACTAGTAAGACACACAAATGCAAAAGGGTGCTACTTCTCCCCCTAAATCTGTGCACCACATACAACTCCTGTAACAGTCAGGATGTCATTCTGACATCTGCTTCAACATCAACACCTGTGCACCACCACATCAGACATCCCCTTTGACATCTGTAAACAGAACAACATTCTGTTTTACAACAAGCACGTCTCCTTCAATAATAGTTGTCCATCTATTCAGCTACATACATCTCCTCACGACTCCACTTCTCCTATATCACTTCTCCCCCTTTTTAGTCAAAATTTTGACCAAAGGTGACCAATTAGACAAAATAAATATCAATTAACCTAGCAGAGAATGTCACCACAGATGTCATAACATATAACATGTTAAAACATAATTGTTCAGGAGATACATACCAACATTATACACAGCTGTGACAGCTGAGATAATGACAAATTCATGGAACTCATTAAGAGCCTAAAATATTACAAAAAGGCATCAATAAGGACTGCCACAAATTACACACACAAATTCTTCAGCATCAAAACAGCAGGGGAACCAGCTTTCATAACAGTCAAACCAACCCAGTCTTCACCACAACACACAGTCTTCATTTTAGGGGGAACTTCACTCCTCAGTCTGAGGAAGTAACATCTTCTTTTCATAACCACTTTGCAAAACTCCTTGCTATTTCTGTCAGAACTATCCTCTGGGATACTTACCACAAACTCCTTTGATTGCTATAGATTCTCATGAACACAAATACCCAATTTCCCTCTTAAACATTCAAATTTATTGGTATCCAAAGCTTTTGTGAATATGTCAGCTAATTGTTTTTCAGTAGTAACATGCTCCAGTGCTATGATATTCTCTTCCACAAGTTCTCTAATGAAGTGATGTCGAATATCAATGTGCTTTGTCCGGCTGTGCTGAATAGGATTTTTGGAGATATTTATAGCACTCAGGTTATCACAGTATAATGTCATGACTTCTTGTGTGACATTATATTCAGACAACATTTGTTTCATCCAGACCAGTTGAGAACAACTACTCCCAGCTGCTATGTATTCAGCTTCATCAGCACTCCCAGCCCAGTCAGCATCACAGTAACCAGTCAGCATAGATCCAGATCCATGAGTATATAACATCCCATAGTCACTGGTGCCATTGACATATTTCAGTATTCTCTTCACTTGGTTTATGTGACTTACTTTTGGTTCAGCTTGATACCTAGCACATACACCTACAGCAAATGCAATGTCTGGTATGCTTGCTGTGAGATATAGCAGACTACCTATCATGCTTCTATATAGACTCTGATCTACATTGACACCATTTTCATCTTTGGAGATTTTCACATGTGTAGGAGCAGGTGTCCTTTTATGGCTTGCATTCTCCATGCCAAACTTCTTCACAATGTTCTTGGCATACTTGCTTTGAGATAGAAAGATAGAGTCTTCCATTTGTTTGACTTGTAACCCAAGAAAGTAGGTCAGTTCTCCAACAAGGCTCATCTCAAACTCAGATTGCATTTGTCTAACAAAATGTTCAACCATCTGATCTGACATCCCACCAAATACAATGGCATCTACATATATTTGTGCCACCATGAGCTTCCATCCTTCATTCTTCACAAATAGAGTTTTGTCAATACCTCCTTTCCTGTATCCATTGTCAGTGAGGAACACTGTGAGTCTCTCATACCAAGCCCTGGTAGCTTGCTTCAACCCATAGAGGGATTTCTTTAATCTGTTCACATGTTGTGGAAGATTTGGATCTGTAAATCCTTTAGGCTGTTCAACATACACTTCTTCATTTAAGTAGCCATTCAAGAAGGCACTTTTTACATCCATTTGGAACTATTTGAATTTCATAATACAAGCCACTCTAAGCAATAATCTAATTGACTCAAGGCGAGCTACAGAAGCAAATGTTTCATCAAAGTCCACCCCTTCAACTTGAGTATATCCTTGAGCTACTAATCTTGCTTTGTTCTTAGTAACAACCCCTTGTTCATCAGATTTATTCTTATATACCCACTTTGTACCTATGACATTTACTCTTTCAGGTCTAGGAACCAGTTCCCATACTTCATTCCTCTTGAATTGACCTAACTCCTCCTGCATGACATTTATCCAGAACTCATCAGTCAAGGCTTCCTTGACATTCCTAGGTTCAATCTTTGACACAAAGCAGCCATGTGAGATCACTTCCCTAGATCTAGTAGTGACCCCTTTATTTGGATCTCATATGATAAGATCTTTGGGATGATCCTTCTGAATTCTGATAGAGGGTCCCTTGTTGATTTTGTCATCTTTAGGTTCAGATTGAGGAGATTCACTTTCCTTCTCTTTGTCTGAGAAGTCAGTTGGGGAATCATTCAGAGATGTCTCGACATCGTCTGTGACATCAGTCTGTTGGTTATCAACCACAACATTAATGGGTTCCATCAATACATTAGTTCTGGAATTAAAGACCCTATAAGCTCTGTTGTTTGTTGAATAGCCCAGAAATATTCCCTCATCACTTTTGGGATCCATTTTCCTTCTTTGCTCACGATCAACCAAGATATAACATTTACTACCAAATACATGGAAGTATTTGACTGTAGGTCTTCTTCCTTTCCAGACTTCATATAGGGTTGTGGGAGTCCCTTTCTTCAATGTCACTCTGTTGTGAACATAGCAGGATGTGTTCATGGCTTCAGCCCAAAAATGGTAGGGCAATTTCTTAGCATGAATCATAACTCTGGCTGATTCTTGAAGAGTTTTATTCTTTCTTTCCACCACTCCATTTTGCTGGGGAGTAATGGGAGATGAGAACTCATGATGAATTCCTTCTGAAGAGCAGAACTCAGCAAATTTGTTGTTCTCAAATTCCTTCCCATGATCACTTCTAATTTTGGTGACAGGGCTTTCCTTTTCTCTTTGTAGTTTTAGACAAAACTCCTTGAAGACTTCAAACACATCAGATTTTTCTCTTATGAAATTGATCCAGGTGTATTTGGAGAAATCATCCACTACCACATATGCATACTTCTTCCGGCCAAGACTTTCTACTTGCATGGGTCCCATCAAATCCATATGGAGGAGTTCCAAAACTTTGGTAGTGGTGTCATGTCTGAGCTTCTGGTGTGACATCCTTGTCTGATTACCAATCTGACATTCTCCACAGATTTTTCCTTCATCAATCTTTAAGTTGGGAATTCCTCTAATAGCTTCAACATATATGATCCTTTTCATACCTTTAAGATGCAGGTGGCCCAATCTTTGATGCCATATCTTTACTTCTTCCTCTTTGGCTAAGGTACACATTGAAGAGTAACCAGTTTCTTGAGATCTCCATATGTAGCAGTTGCCTTTGGACCTAACTCCTTTCATGATTACTTCATTTTCCTTGTTAGTAATCAGACATTCAGTTCTAGTGAAGTTTACGTTCAGACCTTGATCACACAGTTGACTGATGCTTATTAGATTAGCAGTTAATCCATTAACAAGTAGGACATTGTCAAGGTCAGGAACTCCATGGTAATCCAGCTTACCCATTGCCTTGATTTCACCCTTTGCTCCATCACCAAAACTAACATAACTCATGGCATGAAGGTGAAGGTCAGTTAGCAGATTTTTGTTTCCAGTCATATGTCTGGAGCAACCACTGTCAAAATACCAATCTTCTTTGGCTGAAACTCTGAAGGAAGTGTGAGCTATTAGACTTGTAACCTTTGTCCTAGGAACCCATTGCTTTTTGTTGACAGGCCTGTGAGGTTTGGATCTTGATTGATATTGAGTCTGCTTAGGGGTAGGATAACCATATAGCTTATAGCAGAAGGGCTTCAGGTGGCCAAATTTTCCACAGTAATGGCATCTCCATTTTTGATGCTTCATTTTCTGCTGTCTTCCCTTCTGATGTTGAGACATATGATGTGACATCTCAGGTTTGTTTTTAACATGGTTGTACTTAGGTTTGGATTTTGGTTTACAACCAGTGTAACTGCACTCAGCCTTAGATTCATTGAATCCAATGCCAGATTTGTCCCTTGTTATTTGACTAGTCTGGAGAATCTTGTCTAAGATGTCAGATCCATTGTTAAGCATTCTTACATACTTGGTCATCTCATCTAGTTTGGAATTTAAGAGTATTGCTTCAGTCTTCAACTTGGAGATGGTTTCCACATATTCTTCCTTTTCATTTTCCAACTAAGCAATCACTTTCCTCTGAGTTTCAACTTGTCTGCACACTCTTGTACTTTTGTGGCACAACTCTTTGTAGGTAATGGCCAGCTCTTCAAAGGTTACTTCATCATCTCCTGACTCTTCATCAGAACCCCATCTTCCTGTCAATACAGTCACATGATTTGCAGTTTCTTCTGTTTCACTTCCATCAGACCAAGAAGCAGCAAGACTCCTCTTTTGTTTCTTGAGGTAGGTCCCACATTCAGTTTTAATATGACCATACCCATTACACTCATAGCACTTAACTTCTTTGGGCTTTTCTTCAGACCTTGTTCTTCTACCAAAACTGTTGGATTTACTGATGTCAGATGCGATGTTCTTGACATTAGATCTCACATCAATCTTTTTCATAAGTCTGTTGAACTGTCTTCCCAGCATTGCTACCTCTTTTGCCAGATCTTCATCAATATCTTGACCACCTTCCTCATCTTCCTCTTCAGTGTTTGACATGAAGGCTATGCTCTTGGTTTTCTTTTCAGATCCATCACATATTCCCATCTCAAATGTTTGGAGGGATCCAATTAGTTCATCAACTTTCATATTTGAAATGTCTTGAGATTCTTCTATGGCTGTTACTTTCATAGCAAATCTCTTAGGGAGTGATCTGAGTATTTTCCTTACTAACTTTTCATCTGACATCTTCTCTCCCAAAGCTCCAGAGGCATTGGCAATTTCAAGGATACTCATGTGAAATTCATGAATATTTTCATCTTCTTTGATCCTTAAGTTTTCAAACTTGGTGGTGAGCAGTTGTAGTCTAGACATTTTCACTCTAGAGGTGCCTTCATGAGTGGTTTTAAGAATGTCCCAAGCATCTTTATCCACTTCACAGTTGTTTACTAATATGAAGATGTTCTTGTCTACTTCATTGAAGATGGCATTCAATGCTTTAGAATTTCCAAGGGCTAGATCATCCTCCTCCTTGGACCATTATTCTTCAGGCTTCTTATCACCAGTGGCTTCTCCTTCCTTAGTAATTACTGGATGTTCCCAGCCTATTAACACAGTCTTCCAAGCCTTATTATCAAGAGTTTTTAGGAGGGCTACCATTCTAGGTTTCCAGTAGTCATAGTTAGATCCATCCAAAATTGGTGGCCTGTGAATAAATCCTCTATCTCTCTCCATTGTACCAGAAAGTGTTGTCCCTAGATCTCACCCAGAACCAGAGCAGGATGCCTGTTCTGATACCAATTGAAATTCTGGTATCAGATATGAGATGTCGAAGGTAATGTCACGACACTAATATCTAAATAACATAAACAGAAGAAAGATATAGAATAGTAATGCAAAGGACACAAGCAATTGTTAACCCAGTTCGGTGCAACTCACCTACGTCTGGGGGCTACCAAGCCAGGAAGGAAATTCACTAAAATAGAATCAGTTCAAAGACTCTCCGTACACTTTAACAAGTTACAGTCTTTCTCACCTAATCTCTACCCGTGCAATTTCTACCTAAGCACTCTTAGATATGAGAACCCACTCACTTCCCTACAATCACACCTGTGATTTTAGACACCAATTCCTTGAGAAAAGAAAACACTTTTCAATAACATACACTTGATTTTACTTCACAGTTTCAATCAAGTAGACACACTCTTGATCTTGCTTAACAATTTTTGATCAAGAAGACACACACTTGATCTTGCTTCACAACTTTGATCAAGTAGACACACACTCTTGCTTAACAGCTTTAGAGTGATAAATTACAACCACAAATCAGACCAATTCAATCATCTAAAGATGACTTGAATGGCTTACAAGTCTCACGACTAAACAAGATACAAACCCTAGCTCTCTCTCTATATTTCGCTCAGTATTGGTTGTGTATAAATCAGGTTTTCCAAGTCCCTTTTTATAGAAGCTATCAGTTGGGCTTGGACATCTTGAAAACCCTAAATCTATTTTCCAATCAAATCTTCTCATGACAGCTGGTTAAATCTCGTTGGAAAATAAGTAAATCAGGTTGTAATCAATGATTGAATGCGCTTGCAAATCAAATCTTCAATCATACATAGATTGCCATTAATTGTGCAATCACAAAACAAATAACATTCACTCTGAATGTTCTGTGTACAGGATGTCATGACATTGGGTCTGACATATTGGAACAATCCTGCATAATTCCATAATTCCTTTTATAACTTCCAACAGGTACAAGCATATCAGATGTCATGACATCGTGTATGACATCCTGAAACAATCCGGCATAATTATGTTTTCCATTTAAACTCCAGCAGGTACACATCATCAGATGCCATATCATTATGACATTCTGAAATAATCCTGCATGATTATGTTTCTTAAGCTCCAGCAGGTACATAGGATATCTCATGTTAAGACATCATACATAACATCTTGTGAACACTCTTTGTTTTACCAAAATTGCTGTCAACACTTAGAACCAACACTTTCTTCTTTTCTTCCTTATGTGTTACTTATTGTGCATCAGTTGTACATGCGGATAAAGGATTCACTTTATTCTTAATCACTTCAAGAACACTTGGTAGCCAAATAATACTTTCATTTGCTTGCACCATTTTTCGTAACTCTTCACATCAAGGATGTGTATATTTGCAGTGATTCTTACATTGGAAACAAAATTCATGTTGCACACTAGGTGTTTATGGATTAGAACCAAACTCTTGATGACAAATGTTGGAACTTTAGACCACATGATTGGTGAACTATGGTGGAGAAATTTGGAATGTGGAGAGTGAAAGAGGAAAATTGAGAGAGAGAGAGAGAGAGAGAGAGAGAGAGAGAGAGAGAGAATTGAAGGTGAGAATGATAATTGCATTAACCTTGGATGAGAATGCATCCAACATATTTATACAAGCGTTACAATATGATTGGGATCCAAAATAAATAATTGAATAAAAGAAAAAGTGCAAAACTCAGGCTTGTAACCGGTTACACCATTTGGTTAACCAGTTACAGCTGACACTAACAATTAAATCACATTTAATGGTAACTGGTTAACGCCTGAGGTTAACTGGTTATAGTTGCAAATATTTTCCTTTCCTGCTACTTCAGAAGTGAAATTGCTTATGCTGTAACCGATTACACTCATGCGTTAACCGGGTGTAACACTTGAATTAACAGTATTACTTTTAACCTTGGATGAGAATGCATCCAACATATTTATACAAGCGTTACAATATGATGAGAATTGAGGGTGAGAATGATAATTGCATTAACCTTGGATGAGAATGCATCCAACATATTTATACAAGCGTTAAAATATAATTGAGATCCAAAATAAATAATTGAATAAAAGAAAAAGTGAAAAACTCAGGCTTGTAACCGGTTACACCATTTGGTTAACTAGTTACAGCTGACACTAACAATTAAATCACATTCAATGGTAACTGGTTAACGCCTGAGGTTAACTGGTTATAGTTGCGAATATTTTCCTTTCCTGCTACTTCAAAAGTGAATTTGCTTATGCTGTAACCGGTTACACTCATGCGTTAATCGGGTATAACACTAGAATTAACAATATTACTTTTAACAGATCAGGTAGTGACTCCCGTCATGCCTCCTCAACAGCTAACTGTCATTCATTCAAAAGAAAAAAAACGAGTGCATGTTTGAAGACCATGACGGCACTACGCCAAAAATGACTTTTAACAGCGCATCTTAGACAGCGCTTTTAGAAGAAAGCGCTGTCTAAGGTTAAAATTAAAATAAAACACGGAAAATGTTCCAAAAAAATAATGAAAGCGCTGTCTAAGGGGGGGTCTTAGACAGCGCTTTCTAAAAGCGCTGTCTAAGACCCCCCCTTAGACAGCGCTTTTAGAAAGCGCTTTTAAATATAGACCTTAGTCAGCGCTTTTGATAAAGCGTTGTCTAAAGTCTTTAAATTAAAAAAAAAATTAAAACCAAAAGCGCTATTTTCTTTGATAAAGCGCAGGTTGCAGCTATTTTTTTAGTATTAAACAGCTTTTTCTTTAATTCCTTTTTCCATTTCATTATTTGTCTTATTATCTTCTCAAAGATCACACTATTTTCACTCTTTCTCTTTAATTTCTCTTCCCACACACAACACAAGCAAACCCACTAAGCTTCAAAACCGTTTATCTTCCACTCTTCAAAACCCTTTCAGAACCCTCTCATTTTCTTCCATACCTCTAACCGCAGAAGCGCTTTTAATTTCTGTTTTCGTATTTGTATATATTTTTTTTACTTTTTTTGTTTGTTTATTTGCTTTGTTTGAACTTTGAAATAGAAATAGTATTGAAGTTGTGTTGTTGTTGTTTCTGTTTTTACAGAGTGGAGGCATGGAAAGGGCATTGGTTGTTGCCAACCCTAAAAAGAGGAAACTCATGATTAGTGATGACGATGACGATGATTTTGGAATACGAAGAAGAGAGTTCAGGTTCAAAGTTTTGTTGCCGAATGGAACTAGTGTGGAATTGACAGTGTGGAGTGTAGAAACTGAGATGCATTTTGAGGATTTTGTTGGATTAGTTCGAGAAAAGTATTTGGAACTTCGGAAAAAATGTGAATGGATGAAGAAGAAAAGGGATATAAATTGGAAGGGAAGTGGTTTGTATCTTGAGGATGCTGGTGATAATAAGATAAGAAATGTTATCGAGTTAAAAAATTTCATGCCTCGGAAGTGCCATATTTTGCGCCTTAATGTAAGTATATCACACTATTATGCCTCCTTCTGTTTGTCTTATTGTGTGTTGGTGTTTCTTTTCTCTGGTTTTGAGTTTGGTATTATTATTCCTTTGCTTTGTTGCTGCAACTTTGGTATTTGTTTTCATTGTCTGTGTTTCTTTTCAATCAGGATGGGAGTAGCGATGTTGCTCAGACCTTTGAGGTTGGAATCTCTCTTGTTTCTCTGCCCCTGTCAGCTATATTGTTAAACAATAGGATACTGTTTTAGTATTTCTTATTATTTTGCCATCTGTCTGAAATGCAGAATATGTGGGACTTAACACCGGATACAGATTTGCTACTGGAGCTTCCTGAAGAATATAATTTCGAAGCTGCTATTGCTGACTTGATTGTGAGCTCATTAACAAAACAGACTATAAACTCAATTTTTTTTATGATGGTTTTGCACATATCAACACTAACACTGTTATTCATATATTATCAGGATAATGCTTTGCAAGCTGTGTGGTTCAACGGGAAAAATAGTCGGAAGCTAGTCAGGTATAGTTGCATATGATATGAATGTGATAAAATGATATTTCTTTTATGTCTGAGCTACTGGAGGAGTGTCCGATACTAAATATGAATATTTCTATTAATCTTACTTTACATTTTAGTTTGTCATATTATAAAACTCCAGCCCTTTCAATTAGACTCAACCTGTTTGTTTTTCTTGTCCTTTATTTGACAAAAGAGTTTAGGATAAAAAGAATCAGCTATTTGACATCATTCTTATGTCAGTAGAAAGAGTTAGGAGTTTAGGGATAGTGAAGTAATTTTCTTTCTAAAATCATGTACACATTTTTGTAATCATTGTTATATAGCGTTGTCAAAGTAGCCCTGTAGAAATTGATTTTATCTGCTCTAAAGCACTGGTTATAACAAAATCTTCAAGAAGTCCATAGCTTCTTGGGAACACAATGGCTGTTTTGCATAAAAGTAATGGTTCGGTGGTAAGTTAGTTTTTATAGTAGTTTATATAGCTTATTCAACACATGGTTAGTTTTTATTTGCATTGCGTAGTAGTTTATATAACACCATGGTTAGTTTTTATTTGCATTTCTTAGTAGTTTATTCAACATATCTTTTTAAACATAAGAATTTATAGACTATAAAGCATAAAAATAAGCTTAAAATATAGCATCGCATGTGTCCCATTTCTATGGAAGTTAAGTTGTTGAGTTTCTAATGATTAATAGGTGCCACCATTTTTTACATAAACTATCTTCCACTATTTCTGATCGTAATAAATGTATTGGAATACATAGTTGATTTTTATAATCTCTAGTGTTTGTTTGTTGGTTTCTTAGACTGGTGCAATCAATTATCACTTGTTCATGTGACTTTTTATGTTTTGCAGAGTAAATGTTACTGACGATAAGATTTCAATTTTTGACAATGGTTCTGGAATGGATGACTCCGATGAGAATTCACTAGTAAAATGGTAGCTATCTATTTTTAGATTATTTCATGAACTTTTCGAAGTTGCAAAGTACATTGTGATATTCTGTTATTTGAGTTAAAATACACTTACCTGTTCCACCGTTTCTCTTGATTATGGACTTCTTATCTCTTGCACAGGGGAAAGATGGGTGCTTCGGTTCACAGATTATCAAAATCAATGGCTATTGGGGGAAAGCCCCCATACTTAAGGGTAATCTTCATTTCCTTTATCTACACTTCTGGTCAAATATGTTGTCTGTGATGCTTATGCACAAAGAAACATCCAAATGTTAATCATCGGGATTGAGATTGATTACTCTTTTGCACATTTCAAATTATTGTTTGGTTTGTTGTATTGATTGTGCTGTGCAACCTTACTTTGGGATGTTTGGATATGGAGGGCCTGTAGCATCCATGCACTTGGGGAGGTATGATTGTTTCTAAGATAAATATCTTTCTGTCTTTCTTCTGTTCAAGTACATCTCAAAATCATCTCTTTATCATTCCCTCTCTTATTCTTTCTATTCTCACATTACAGGCGTACTCGTGTTTCGTCCAAAACAAAACACGTAAAAGGTGTTGATATTAACAAACTCCAGTGCCGCCTCAAGGACATATATTTCCCCTACATTCAGGTTAAAACATGCCTATGAATTGAATCAATTTAAAAGATGAGATTACTCCATATATTCATTTTCCTTTTAATATTGTCAATATAAAAATTAACATTTATCATTATTATGATTTACATTGGCAGTGTATACCCATTAAATTCATATCTTATCTACTGCTGTTTATTGTTGTCGTATTGCTGCTTATTGTAATTAATAGTTTGTTGTCTTTTTATGTTTTTCTTCCCTTTGACCATTTTCTTTTTCCCAACTATATTTGAGTTTGTTTCTTGTGCTCAAAACTATTAGGCTGAAATTGTCTGGAAGAACGATATTTCATACAAATCTATATTTGGATGTTGGAGGTTAGCAATGCCTCCGCACAACAAAAAAAGGAGGTTAGCAACGCCTCCGGTATATTTTTAATTACCACATTTTTTATTATATTAGTGATGACACTTGATAAAACTTAGGATTTATAATCCATATTTTTTTTCATATGTAGTGTCCTCAACAACGTAATCAAATAGATTGCGGGTATTTCATGTTGAGGTTTATGCGAGATACTCTTGCTTTGGGCCGATTAAAGATTCCCACCGATGTATGTATTTCTAACTTATGAGTTATTTTTATATTTACACATATCTCATATAATTAAATAGTTGGAATTAATTCAAAATATGTTATATTATTATGTAGTACTTTGAGGAATTCAAGTGTGCATTTTATACAAAGGATCAAGTGGACGAAATCAAAGAGGAGTGGTGTCAATTCATGATAGAGCTCAATGTTTGTTCATAAATTTGTGTAATTAATGTGTACATTTGTAGTATATGTAATGAATTGTAAATGTGTACATAAATTTGTATATATTTTGATACATTTAAGGCAAAATTGGTTTGAATTGGTATATATATATATTTGTTAGCCAAAAATGGTAGAAAAAAGGCCAAAATGGCATATATAAAATGTGATAATTGTCTGTCAAAATCTGGTTGAAAACAGGTAGAAATTCTGGTTTATAAACCTGGAAAAAATGTGGTTTAAAACAAAAGCTTCAAAAATTTTCGTATACCTTAGACAGCGCTTTTGTAAAAAGCGCTGTCTAAGGGGGGGATTAGAAAGCGCTGTCTAAGGGGGGGGGGCTTAGACAGCGCTTTTTGAAAAGCGCTGTCTAAGGTATACCTAAAAAAATTAAAATAGGAGGGTCTTAGAAAGCGCTGTCTAAGGGGGTGGGGCTTAGACAGCGCTTTTCAAAAGCGCTGTCTAAGGTATACCTAAAAAATTTAAAATAAGAGGGTCTTATAAAGCGCTTTTGGCCAAAGCGCTGTCTAAGGGGGGGGCTTAGACAGCGCTTTTAAGATTTAAAAAAGCGCTGTCTAAACCTTTAGCAGCGGAGGTTTAGACAGCGCTTTAAAGCGCTGTCTAAGGCTAAAAAAAGCGCTGTCTAAGGTCTTGTTTGTTGTAGTGCGGGCATGCGATCGACCTTGTTGACGTCCGTCATGGACCCACAAACAAGATTCTCACTTGAAGCGTCATGACGAGATGGTTGTCATACACCACGACGTCCGTCATGATGCCCAATTCAGCCATATTCTAGATTTTTAGCAACTGTTGTCTCCACAGTTTAGGGATGATTTGCACGATTTCTAGATGTTTTACACCATTTTCTGAGCAAAAATTCACTTATAAAAAGCATTATAATAACTTGAAACAATCATCCAAGCTTACTTGAGCATTAAATTCACTTGTTTTATAGCATAATAAATTCCACATTGGGGTTTTTACGCAAGTTTGATTTTTTACAATTTTAGAATTCTGCATTGTATTATTGTTATTGTATTTTACTTTCCGCATTACTATTTCATTATTCTATTGCCGTATCAGAACAAAGTCTCCCTTAAGAGCAATTATTTTATGCAAGATTCAACTTTTATGAAATTTCCAGGTTCATTTACTTTGTTATTTTTTTTATTATGTCTTCACAAAAAGTATGTTATTTAGTTGTTTATTTCACCATGTGTGAGTAGTTCGATTAAGTCTAAAATAACGAGAATAAATTTTTTTTTTTGAAAATTTTTTTTTTAATTTAAAGTTTTGCTACGAAAGTAGAAACACTGAAATACCGTTTACGCGTTGAAACATTTTTAATTAATTAGAAAATTACTATACTTTAAAAAGGAGTTTTAAACTTGTAGTTATCAATATGAAAGTAGACGATTACAGGTTTAAAATATGATAGCGGACCGACGAAAGCGGACGATATCTCTAATTTAGTTTTTTTTTTGTACAAAAACAATTTTCTCATTATGATTAAATGCTGTAAATTATATGAGTAACATAGGTAGACGAAAGTCAATGTTTTGGTATCTCGTTATTAATATTGATTCAAAACCATTATTTTTAATTTTTGCTTAAAATCAAACTATTTGAGTAGCCTTAGTTAAACATAGAAACAATAGATAACGGTAATTGTAATTGGTCATGTGGATTCGAGTATTTTTTATACTACATTGATATGATAGTATATTTACAGGCTATTAATCATTCATCCCTTTAATTCTGGATGTCTGATTTGGATTTAATTATATTACCTTGATTATGAATGATTGATAGGCCATAAGTATACAACTATATGATAATATAAATTGTCAGGCACCACATCACCTAGAGTTTCGTCTTCAAAGTTCCAAGCCATGATGGAAGTATCTGTTCTAAAAAATTAATCATCTCAAACTTATTCATAGATCATTAGTTCATTGTGATAATATGGATTCAATTGTAATGGTCTAGCGGAATCACCTCGCAAGAACATATAAAGGATACAAGAAAGACATGATAGCTTTTAGTCAATAGTTTAATCAAAATTATTTTTATTTGATCTAAGCCAAACATATGATTTGCATACCCACACTGTTAGTGTTCCAAAATTTGAGTAAATTAATAATGATTTGCATACGCACATTGTTAGTTTTACAAAATTTGAGTAAATCATTAATTGTTAAGTAGAGATTGAGACAATGCGTGCGAATACAAACTTCCTCGAAAGTGCAATGCCGAAATACTAGAGAGTCGCACTAACACGAAAGCACAATGCCAAAATACTAGAGAGTCGCACTAACACGAAAGCACAATGCCAAAATACTAGAGAGTCGCACTACCACGAAAGTGCAATGCCGAAATACTAATAAATGTATTGAGTACGAGTACATATATTTAAGTTGAGTGATTTGAAAATAAAAGATAGTTCACGTTTTAAAAATTTTGAGTTAGTGAATAGTAAAAAGTGATATTTACAAATTGTTCTAATATTTTATTGATTTGTCTTTTAGAATGAATAATTTATTTATAATTACACTCTTATGTCAATTAGTTAATAAATAGATTGTATTAGCATAAATGAGCAAGTACAATAAGTAAATAAATATATTCTATTTCAAATCATTTGAGTGAATTTCAAAGGCTTCTTGATCAGATGTCGGGAATGAGTATCAAATTTGATGATGAATTTTTGAGATTATTTCTATTGCTATCTTTACTAGAGTCTTAATAGACATTTCAGATTTCTATCACAAGTTTTACTCCTGGAGATGTTGTTTCTTTGAAAACGATTAAGGATGGCATTCTTAACGAGGAGATGAGAAGGAAGGCACAAAGTTCTTCATCTCAATCCGAGGTACTTGTCACTGAGAATAAGGGGAGAAGTCATACAAAGGAACTGAAGGATGGTAGAGAGAATAGCAGAAGCAAGTACAAACCACGAAACAAGAATCTGGAGTGTCATTATTGTCACAAAATATGATACGTACAAAAGTATTGTTATAAGTGAAAAAGAGATAACAAAGGGAAGAATGATAAGTCTAACCAAAGAGATCATGAAGATCATGGTGAATATCATGTTACTACTGCTACTAGTGATGATCTTGTTATTTTTCGTGATCATGAGCCTGTTAACCTTGTATCAGACGAGAACCTGTGGATAATTGACAGTGATGCTACATTGCATGTTACACCAAGGAAGGATTTCTTCACATCTTATACCTTTGATAATTTGAGAGTGTTGAAGATGAGTAATGATGGTGTATCCAAGGTAATTGGTGTTGGTGATGTTTTGCAAACCAACATGGGAATGCAATTGTTGCTTAGAGGTGTCAGACATGTTCTAGATGCCTTCTTTAATTTGATATCTGTGCATACGCTTGATGATTGTGGTTATGACAATCACTTTGTTTTTGGAAAGTGGAAATTCAACAAAGGTATCTTGGTTGTGGTTAGAGGGGAAAAGCTTTCTAAATTGTATTGGACAAAAAATTTGTTGCTAGGGACAATGTGAATGTTATCGACATGGAAGCATCTTTGTGGCACCGAAGGCTTAGTCATATTAGTGAAAAGGGCTGAATGTTTTGGCTAAAAAAGATGTTCTTTTTGGATTAAAGAATACAAATTTGGAGAAGTATTCTCATTGCATGACTGGTAAACAAACTAAAGTATCTTTCAAGAGACATCCTCCCTTAAGGAAGTCAAAGTTGTTTCAATTGGTACATTATGATGTTTGTGGTTCATTAAAGGTAAAATCTTTTAGTGGTGCACTTTATTTTGTTACTTTTTTTGATGATTGCTCCATGAAACTATGGGTTTATGCCTTGAAGACAAAAGACAAAGTGTTGGAAAAGTTCAAAGAATTCCATGCTTTCGTACAAAAACGATTTTCTCATTGTGATTCAATGCTGTAAATTGTATGAGTAACATAGATAGACATAAATCAACATTTTGGTATTGTTGGTGATTTTAGTATCATCAATGTATTTTAGTAGTAATGTGATTTACTATGGGCCGATGCAATTATGCGTTAAAGCTTGGAAACGAGTTAGGAGTAGTGCGGAGTGCACGCTCGTCGAGCCAACGTATAATTGAATGCGAATAATTGAAACGGGGTTCCAAGGGGCGAAGCCCCTGGCGGGGTGCAGGGCAGCGCCCCGTTCGAATTTTTCTTTTGAACAGTTGAATCCTTTCCCAACCGACGTAACCGTTTCTGAACAGTTGCGTCTTTTCGGTTTCTGTTATTGATCTCCTATATAAGGAGTCATTTGGCCTCAGTTTAAAAAATATAACGAAACCCAACTTTCTCTCTACATTCCTGAACATTTCTCTTTGCCAGAAACAAATTGTTCTTCAAGAATTATCCCCACAAAGATTTCGTGAACCCAGGCAAGAATAGGGTCAAAATACTTTATTCGGAAAGTGTACGAACACGATTCTTCAAAGTTATCCAGGATTATCATACCCGATTCTCTAACAAATTACTTTGTTCGGAAAGTGTACGAACACGATTCTTCGAAGTTATCCAGGATTATCATACCCGATTCTCTAACAAACGAACAAAGTATTTTCTGATAATCATGGCTGGAGGAAGCACCGTCAAGGAGATGACTACAAACTTCGGAAAATTGGACAAGTTTCAAGGACAAGACTTCAGGCGTTGGCAGAAGAAGATGCATTTCATGTTGACAACGTTGAAGGTGGTGCACGTCCTGTCTACACCGATTCCAGAACTTCTGGAGGAAGACACGGTTGAAAATCTGAGACGCAGATCAAAATGGGAGAACGACGACTACATATGCAGAGGGCACATTCTTAACGGTATGTCTGATCCCTTATTTGATATTTATCAAAACATAGAATCTGCAAAGGAATTGTGGGATTGTCTCGAATCCAAGTACATGGCAGAGGACTCATCCAGTAAAAAGTTCCTGGTAACCGATTTCAACAATTACAAAATGGTTGAATCGAGGTCTGTCATGGAGCAATTCAATGAACTCCTCTGAATCCTTGGACAGTTCACACAACACGGATTGAAGATGGATGAAACAATATCTGTCTCAAGCATCATAGACAAGTTGCCTCCTTCGTGGAAGGATTTCAAACACAATCTGAAGCATGGAAAAGACGAACTGTCTTTGATCCAACTTGGAAGTCACTTGCGCATAGAAGAATCTCTAAGAGCGCAGGAGGATGGCAAAGGAAAAGGCAAAGAAATTGCCGGACCCTCGGTTAATATGGTCGAAGAGGGTGGTAAGAACGGTAACAACAAAAACAAAGGAAAGAAGCGTGCTTTCAAGAACAATAAGGACAGTTTCTGTGCTAACAAGAAACCGAAACTAGAATGCTGGAAGTGTGGCAAAACAGGCCACTTCAAGAAGGATTGCCGTTCCGGCAAAAAGCATGATAACGCGAATGCAAGTGGTTCAGGAAAGGGGTCTAAGGGCCAATCCGAAAACCAAGGTAAGAAATCAATTCGTGATTTGAATAGTTTGATTAAACATTCGGTTTCACTAAATTCTGAAGCATTCTATGTGCAGGATGATGCTATCGCATGGTGGATTGATTCTGGCGCTACAACACATGTTTGCAAGGATCGTTTCTGGTTCAAGACACTTGTTCCAGTGGAAGATGGTTCTGTCCTCTACATGGGAGATGATCACTTCGCTCCCGTTGAAGGCAAAGGAAACGTGGTGCTAGAATTCAGTTCTGGAAAGACTATTACTTTGTTTAATGTTTTGTATGTTTCTAAACTACGTAAGAATTTAATTTCTGGTTCTGTATTAAATAAGCTTGGATACAAGCAAGTGTGTGAATCCGATAAATATGTTTTATCGAAGTCTGGTGTATTTGTAGGATTTGGATATTATAATAATGGTATGTTTATGATGAATTTGAATGGAGTTCTTAATGATTCTGGTTCTGTATTTATGTCCTCTTCGAATGTTATCAATTCATCGTTATGGCATGCTCGTCTAGGACACGTACATTATAAAAGAATGCATGAAATGTCTAAAGATGATTTAATTCCTGTTTTTGATAAAAATGTAGAAAATTGTAAAACTTGCATGTTAACAAAGATCACTAGGCAACCTTTTAAAAGTATAACAAGGAAATCTGTCATTCTTGAGTTGATACATAGTGATTTATGTGATTTGCATGCTACTCCATCATTAGGACATAAAAAATATTTTGTCACTTTCATAGATGATGCATCTAGATTCTACTATGTTTATTTGCTGCACGCTAAGGACGGATCCTTAGATAAATTCAAAATTTATAAAACTGAAGTTGAAGTGCAACAAAATGTGTTGATTAAAACATTACGTACAGATAGAGGTGGTGAATATTATGATCCTGTATTTTTCCAATTCGTAGGAATCATTCATGAGACTACGGCACCTTATACACCTCAACAAAATGGTGTGGCTGAAAGGAAAAATAGAGTGCTTAAGGAAATGGTGAATGCCATGTTATCTTACTCTGGTTTGAGTGAAGGGTTTTGGGGATAAGCTATGTTAACGGCTTGCTATTTGTTAAATAGGGTTCCTAATAAAAGGAACAAGACTACCCCATATGAACTTTGGTATAAGAAACGACCCAACTTAACATTTCTACGTGTTTGGGGTTGTAGGGTCGTGGTTAGACTCCCGGACCCAAAAAGGAAAACTTTGGGTGAAAAGGGTGTAGCTTGCATCTTTGTTGGATATGCTGAGCACTCCAAGGCCTATAGGTTTTATGTTATAGAACCTAATGACTCGATTTCTATTAACACGATTATAGAATCGAGAGATGCCATATTTAATGAGAATTGTTTCTCTTCTATACCTAGATCAAAGGACTCTATACCTAATTCATATGAATCTCTAAGGGATGATCATTCAAATGATGTGCCAAGTGAGACACTTGAACCCCGTAGGAGCAAAAGAGCTAGAAAATCTAGATCTTATGGATCTAATTTTCAACTATATTTAGTTGAGGGATCAAAGGATCAGATTGACACTCAATACTATTATTGCTATAGTATAGAGGAGGATCCAAGAACGTATGATGAAGCTGTGAAATCTCGAGATTTTGCTTTTTGGAAAGAAGCAATTGACGAAGAGATTGGTTCTATCATGGAAAATAATACTTGGGTATTATCTAATTTACCACCAGGTTGCAAACCATTGGGTTGCAAATGGATCTTCAAAAAGAAGATGAAAGTCGATGGTACAATTGACAAGTTTAAAGCTAGATTAGTTATCCAAGGCTTCAGACAAAAGGAAGGGATTGATTATTTCGATACCTATGCTCCTGTTGCCCGTATCACTACTATTAGATTGTTGATTGCCTTGGCGGCTATTCACACTACGCCAAAAAGTGCTTTTGGCAGCACCAAAAAGAAAGCGCTTTTTAAAAAAAGCGCTGTAATAGCTTGAAAAAAAATTCGCCTATGCGTGTAAAGCGCTTTTAAGGTAAAAGCGCTCTTATAGGTCTCCACTTATGAAAGCGCTTTTAAGGTAAAAGCGCTCTTATAGGTCTCAGTCTCACATCTATGAGTTTCACACTTATGAAAGCGCTTTTAAGGTAAAAGCGCTCTTATAGGTCTCATGGGTTTCACACTTATGAAAGCGCTTTTAAGGTAAAAGCGCTCTTATAGGTCTCAGTCTCACATCTATGAGTTTCACACTTATGAAAGCGCTTTTAAGGTAAAAGCGCTCTTATAGGTCTCATGGGTTTCACACTTATGAAAGCGCTTTTAAGGTAAAAGCGCTCTTATAGGTCTCAGTCTCACACACTTATGAAAGCGCTTTTAAGGTAAAAGCGCTCTTATAGGTCTCATGGGTTTCAGACTTATGAAAGCGCTTTTAAGGTAAAAGCGCTCTTATAGGTCTCAGTCTCACATCTATGAAAGCGCTTTCATGGTAAAAGCGCTCTCATAGGTCATTTATAAAAATTATAATAAATCTAATATTACAAAATCCCTGACTTTCAGAAATCCCTCTTTCACTCTCTCTCGTTCGAAGCTCTCGCTGCCCTGGAAAAAATTCCACAGAGTACCTGGAAATCTCAACGATAAACACTGCAAATTTGAAAGAGACTGCATTCGAAAGAGAAGGATTCAATACCTGGAAATCTCATTGCGTTTTAAGGTTAGGTTTTCGTGTCTTTCTGTTTTGCCCTAGAAGTGAAAGAATAGGTGGTCGATTTTGGTTTGAATGGACTTGCATTGCTACATTATGGGTTATTTATTTGTCAGTATCGATTATTAGAGTTTGTGACTATGTTTGCTTAATATTCTGTAACTTACCGAAAGTTTCATCTTGTTCTGATATAAATGATATTCTGTAACTTGCATCGCCATTGACTTAGAAATAATGTTGGGAGTTCTAATAGAATCAGTGCCTTTTCAACATTTGTTTAAATTTGCTGAGAAAGTAGGAAGGAATGAACTGATATGTTTGCACCATTGTATCCTCATATTCTAACTATTACTGAAATTTCAGAAAGTGATTTTGATGTTAAATGTTGGATACTCAAATGGAATAACTTTGTCTGCTACAGTGATATATGTGATATGGTTTCAAGAACTTAGAGCAATGTCTCATATTTTGGCAATCCTATTACATGTTGGTTTGAATGAACAGTTAAACTTCAAAATGTACATTCATATTTTGGCATAACTTTGTCTGCTACAGTCATATTTTGGCAATCCTATTTAATGTTGTAAAATGATGTTTTAATATTATGTGAATTTTTAAGATGGTCACTGTAGTGTAAAATGAACCCTGATGGACTATATGTACATTTTTCATGTGCTTGTCTGCAGGTTGTTGAGTATCGTGGTGAGCAAATAGGAGGTCTTGAGGATCTGAGGGAACCATATATGTTGTTTTCTTCCTTTATAGATAAATTCTTGCTTAGCTTTTATTACATGGTTTGCGTCTAATTGAAAACTTCACGTCTTTGCCCATTTCAGGTTCTTACAAAATCGGTACTGCGTCTGAATCTGTTAATGCAGCTTACATATTTTCTAGAAAAGATCTTTCTCGGTATGTCTTTCAGCTTAGATATTATACAAACCCAAAGCATGTGTTTAATCATTTAGTATCTAGAATGAATCATTATGTTCAATTATTCATGTTAAGCTAATGAATCAAGTTACCAAAATATGTTAGTTATGTATGTTGCTTTATTATTTGACCTTGATATGCAGGCCTGCTATACAGATTCCCTGCGCAAGCAAAGCTGTTGTAGCTGTCCGGTTCTGTCCCATATTTTTTAATCTCAAAGCGACAAACTCAGGTACTTGTGCACTTAGTATAGTTCTGTTTACAACCAGTAACTATGTACAACCAGTTATATGTGGTACTGTTCCAATTAAACTGCCTGTGTGGGATGTATTCCGTCTTAAATCTATATGACCTCTTACTAGTAAAGATCATGAGTGGTGGCCTAGAGGTTCAAAGTGATTGGTCTGAGCTAATTAGACAGTTTTATATTATTTAGCTCTAGTTATGCATTAGGAAGCAGTTATGATATTTGGAACTGTGTTTTGGTCGCAACAAGCTCTTGAGTTCTTGGAAAGGAGACAGACAAAAGACTCAAAATAGTGGGACTTAGACGAGTTTCACCCAATAAAAGAGTGTTAGAGTTGGTATTGTTAGCACTCCTTTTATTAATATTAGTCCACGTAGTTTAACTATTGATATACCGGTTCGTCCATTGACACACTAACCTTATATCCCCATCGAGTTGATAATTTAATAAAATTGATAATGTGAATTGAATTTCTTGGTTCTTGAATTTCTTGGTTCTTACTTGTGAATTGAATTTCTTGAATGATCGATTACTTGGTTCTTGAATTGTTCATGTGCATCATATAAGTTTCTTGAATTGTTTTATACGTTATGACTTATCCTTGATGTTGTTTTATATGTACAGCGCTCATTCCCTGTGTTTCCGTGAATTTGACCTTCTCGACGTTGCTGTTCGGTAAATCCGAGGTAAATTTCTTCCTCAAATTACTGGTACACTGTGATGAATTTGTCTGAAATTGCGTGAATATGTTGTGTTTTCTTGCTCCGTATTCATTCCGTGTATACTTTGGGTTTTGACAGAAACGCGTTATACCGTTTTGTACCCTAATTACTTTGCGTTAAAACCATGGATAAGACATGGATGTATTCCAATCGATTGTCGAAAGAGTACGAGAATGGGGTATCGAAATTTGTTAAGTTTGCTATTGCGCACGCCAAAGACCCCAATCGAATGACATGTCCTTGCTTGAGTTGCTGTTATGGGAGTCAGGTTGACGCGGTTCAGTTGGCATCGCATTTACTACGGTATGGAATTGATAGAAGTTATACATGTTGGAATTTGCATGGTGAGAAAAGTAACGAGAATGTTGAATCGGGGTATAATACGACCTATGCTTCAAACGACGATTGCACAGATACATATGATTATGATCGAGTCGAAGAGATTGCAGAAGCGCTTGAAGAAGATCTTAAGGACTGTCCCAAAATGTTCGAGAGGTTGGTAAGCGATGCAGAGAAACCGTTGTATAATGGTTGTACAAAATTCACAAGATTGTCTGCGTTATTAAAGTTGTACAACTTAAAGGCGGGCAATGGATGGTCGGATAAAAGTTTCACAGAGTTATTAGCTCTTATGAAAGATATACTACCAGAGGATAATGTTCTTCCCAATCGAACGTATGAGGCCAAAAAGATGTTGTGCTCTATTGGCATGAGCTATGATAAGATACATGCCTGTTCAAACGATTGCGTTTTGTTTCGAAACGAGTATGCATCGTTAAATGAGTGTCCTAAATGTGGTGCCCCTCGATATAAGAAAAAGTTGTCTCCAGCAAAAGTCTTATGGTATTTTCCTATAATTCCAAGATTTAGACGCATGTATCGTAGTGAAACCGATTCAAGACACTTGACTTGGCATGCAGATGAAAGAATTATTGATGGAAAGTTTCGACATCCGGCAGATTCACCCCAGTGGATGAAAATTGATAATGATTATCCTGAATTTGGAAAAGAAGCAAGAAACCTTCGCTTGGCATTGTCTACTGATGGAATGAACCCACATGGTATTCAAAGTATCTCGCATAGCACATGGCCTGTGATTCTTATGATTTATAACCTACCTCCATGGCTATGTATGAAGCGTAAGTACATGATGTTATCTATGTTAATTTCTGGGCCTAAACAACCAGGGAATGACATAGACGTATACTTGACACCCTTAATCGAAGATTTAAAGTTTTTGTGGGAGAACGGTGTGGAGGTTTATGATGGGTATAGGAAAGAAAGTTTCAACTTGAGGGCGATGTTGTTTGGAACAATTAATGATTTTCCAGCATACGGAAATCTATCAGGGTACAGCATTAAAGGTGAAAAAGCGTGTCCTGTTTGTGAAGACGGAACCGATACGATGCGATTGGACCTTTGTCATAAGAATGTCTTTCTCGGTCATCGTAGATTCTTAAATTCTAATCATCACTACCGTGGGTGGAGAAAAGCATTCAATGGAAATACAGAAGAAGGTAGAGCTCCAACAATGTTGACAGGTGATCAAATTTTTGAAAAGGTGAAGGACGTAAGTACTAAGTTTGGCAAGCCTTTTGCACATACACTTGTCAAGAGTGGGTGGAAGAAAAGGTCAATTTTTTTTGAACTGCCATATTGGAAGTCTTTGTATGTAAGACATTTCCTCGATGTTATGCATATTGAAAAAAATGTATTTGACAGTGTTATTGGTACGTTACTCAATATACAAGGAAAGTCTAAGGATGGCCTTAATGTAAGGAAGGACATGGTAAACATGGGAATGAGAACTGAATTGGGACCCGTGAAGAAAGGAAAACGAACATATCTACCACCTGCTGTTTACACTCTATCTAGAAAGGAGAAAAAAATATTGTGTAAGTTCCTAAGTGAAGTTAAAGTTCCAGAAGGCTACTCATCAGATATTAGAAGACTTGTGTCTATGAAAGACCTCAAGTTAAAGAGTTTAAAGACGCATGATTGCCATGTTATAATGGAACATTTTCTACCGATAAGTATACGTTCTATTCTGCCAGAAAAAGTAAGAAGCGCAATAACTAAATTGTGTTTTTTCTTCAAGTCAATTTGCAGTAAGATGATCGATCCTGCGATCTTACCAACATTGCAAAAAGAAATAGTTGTTACTTTGTGTGATCTTGAAATGTATTTTCCTCCCTCGTTTTTTGACATAATGGTCCATCTAGTCGTTCATCTTGTGAAAGAGACACAATTGTGCGGACCAGCTTATATGAGATGGATGTACCCTGCTGAACGTTATATGAAAATATTAAAAGGGTATGTGAAAAACCGAAGTCGACCAGAGGGTTGTATTGCCGAACGATACATTGTTGAAGAAGCGGTTGAGTTTTGTACAGAATATTTGTCAAATGTTCAATCAATTGGACTCCCCAAATCTCATATTGTTGAAAAAAAAGAAGGTAAACAGCTAATTGGAAATAAAGTTGTGACAGTATCAAGGGTCGAACGAGATCAAGTGCATTTGTATGTTCTGCACAATGAGATTGAGGTTGAGCCGTATGTTGAAATGCACAAGGGTGTTCTTCGAGGTTTAAATCCGAATAGAAATGAGAATTGGATAGTACGAGAGCACAATCGAAGTTTCATACCATGGTTTAAGGAACATATTTATTCAAAGTATCGTTCAGATCCCGCTTCAATAACAGAAAGGTTGAGATGTTTAGCATATGGTCCAAGTTTGGTTGTGTTTTCTTATAGCGCATACGCAATTAATGGATACACATTTTATACCAAAGAACAAGATGATAAAAGTACTATGCAAAATAGTGGTGTCACCTTGGTAGCTGAAGCAATGCACATATCAAGTGTGAAGGACTTAAACCCGAAATTTGCAAATCTGTCATATTTTGGGGTTATCGAGCGCATTTTGGTGTTTGATTATGAGAAGTTTCAGATTCCTATATTTGGTTGCAAGTGGGTTGAAAATAATAATGGCATACGAGTGGATAAGTCAGGATTTTTGCAAGTTGATCTTAATAGGGTGGGTTACACAGATGAGCCTTTCATTCTAGCCTCTCAAGCTAAACAAGTATTCTATGTCACTGATCCGACAAGTACGAAATGGTCTATAGTGCTTTTATCTAACAAAGTAATTGATGAAAGAATTGGAGATCAAGGTGATATTGATGTTGAGATTGAATCTTTTACCATAAATGATCAAAATGAGAATGAATCATGTATTAGAAATGATCATAATGAGGGTATTTGGATCAATCCAACCGTCCGCGTTGTTAAAAGAAAAGTAGAACATATTCCTACCAAGAAAAGAAAGAGACGTTACTGAAAAAGGTAATAGTATAATTATAGCCTATGTCATTCAAGAAAATTTAATTATAGCCTATGTCATTTTATATTATTCAATATATATATGGATTATTGATTATGGATTTTTATATTTTTCATTTCATTTTTATATTTTTTCTTTATTATAGGTTAAATGGCTAGTGATCAAGAAAACTCACAAGATGCAAATGCTCCTGATGATACTTCAGAAAAAGAAATTACACGAGGCATCACTATTATGAAGAGTATCATTCGTGATAGAGATAAAGCAGTAACATATAATGTAAATTGGAATGCTGATAACCAACTAATTGGGTCTAATGCTGCAAAGTTGGCAAGCTACATTGGTACACTTGTTCGTATGCACATTCCAATCACTGCTACAAGATGGAGTAATAAAGAGTTGGGTAGCGCTAAAGATAAGATTTGGACTGAGATACTGGTACAATATATGATTGTTTATATTTTCTTTATATTGACGATAATGTGTTTAAATTACTTATACTAACACACTCTATTCCAATATTTTTTTCGTAGAGGTCTTTTAACATTGAAGATACAACTATCCGAAAAAAGTATATACTTCAATTGGCCGGAAAAAGACACAGAGGGTGGAGAACGTTTTTAACAAACAAGTATCTTACGGACAAAGAAAATTTTTTTGTTGAATATGATCCGGAATATCCAGTGAAGTATGCGATCTTCATTACAGAAGAAGAATGGGTTGCTTTTGTAGACCAAAGAAGAGACGAAAATTTCAAGAAAGTGAGTGCCACAAATCGCGAGAGAGCGTCAAATCCCACGTATGCATACAAAAAAGGGCGTTTGGGATATGCACGCTTAGAGGAAAAAATTGTAAGTATACAAAAATGCTACGATCTTATTAATTGTCTCAATGTGTTATAATTGATTATCTTATTATTTGTGTCAATGCGTAGTTAGACGAGACGAAAAGTGACGCAACATCACTTCCGCCACATGTTTTGTGGAAAGAAGCTCGTGTGGGAAAGGATGGAACTGTTAGGGATGACGTTCAACATATTTATGATGAATGTGTAAGTAGAACATTGTGTCTTTAATTAAATCAAAAGTTTAATAATATATAATTAATTTTTTTATCTCCACTAATAATTTCCGATATGTAAATGAATTTCAGGAGACCCTATCTCAATCGATAAGCACAGCTGAGGACCAGGAGAACAGGAGCGTACTTAGTAGAGCACTAAATGTTCCTGAGTATCCCGGTCGGGTGAGGGGTAAAGGGCATGGTTGTACTCCAACTTCCTTGTATAAGAATCCAAGGAGAAGAAATCCTAGCAATCAAGAAGTGATGGAGACGTTGCAGGCATTACAAGCGCAAGTTCTTCAATTGCAAAAGGATAATGAGAGATATAGGTGTATGGAAAAGTGCAGTTCACAGTTGAAAGAAACTAGTGAGAAAGCCAGTATCAATTGTCAAAATAAATTTCCCGAGGTAATTATATATGTTATTTTGAAATTAAAATAGCACATTTATGTTAATTGAAATATATACACATTAAAAGTAACATATTTATTATTGGTTTAGGGCATTTCATCTTGTCAGCTATACTTATCGTCACCGACTTATCGCCTAGTTGGCAAGGGAAAAGTGCACAACACTTCGGGAGATTTACTTCACCATAGACCGCTCCCGGATGGACACCTTAAAGTATCGGTTGATGTTGTATTAGATAAGGATGCGTTGCTACCGATACCTGACATTGTTTCAGAGACAACATTGCTGCGAGATGCAATAGGATCATTTGTTGCATGGCCCTTGGATCTCATTTTCATTGATGATGAGGTATGTTGAATTCAAAAACCACTATGAATCTTTTAGTATTCAAATGTCAATTCTGAACCGTTAAGTTAATTTTTTTTACATGGTAATTTTAGACGCCTACAAAACCCGCATCTAAGGATAATGGGATTTTGCGGCACAACGAGTCTGTTGCATCACAAAAAGAGGTATATTGAAAGTGTTAATTATATGATCCGAATCAAAAAATGCATGATTTTATAATTTACCTATGTTATATGATTTATAGGTATTTGCTCAAGGGTCACAACAACTGAGCCAGAAAATTGGTAGTCGACAGAAAAACAAAAGGGATCTTCCAGTGACTTCTTTGCCAAAAAAAGGTGCTTTTGTGCCTCGATACCAGATATCTCTTGAAACACTTGTTGACTCATCAGATATGGCAACAGCTGGTGCTATTCGCTTACTGGATATGGAGGAAGATATCTTTGGTTATTCATGCACTGAAACAATCGGAAAAGAAGATCTGGAACATATTTTTCGGCATCAAGAATTAGGCGTCGGTGTTATACACACATACATCCGGTAATCCGATCTATATATTATTTAATTACTTGAACAATTTATTTACACATTTCAATAAAAATAGTCTAATGTTTATTATGTTTTTATTGAAGGTTCTTGTATGACAATTTCATGCGCGGGAATGATCAATTGTCAAACAGATTCCGTTTCGTGTCTTCCTCCCTGGTCAATAAAGCATTAATTTGTAGGGAACCGGATTCATGTAGAGAGTACTTAGTCAAGAGATTCATGGCCAGCAGTACAAACAACTTGTATCTTTGGCCGTATAATTTAGGGTTAGATTTTAATTCTAAGTTTATTCTAATCTTTAATTGTTTCTTTTACGTAAAAAATTTCCATATAAACTTTTGTTTTAATTTATAGGTGCCACTGGTTGTTGCTTGCTATTGATCCTTTAAAAGAAGTGGTATATTTTCTGAATTCGATAGATGGTGAATGGACAAATTATCCGGATATGAAGCAATTAGTTGATACGTAAGTGAGACTGTTCTAAATATTCGTGTATATTTATGTGAGATTGTTCTAAATATATGTTTTTATTTTGTTAGATCAATAAAAGTGTTCCGATCTCAAAGACAAGCTCGAGTACCACGTACTAAATCCAGCAACATTACGTGGATAAAAGTGCAGGTACTTTAATTTTCACAATTTTGCTTATAATAGTGATGCTACTTGATAAGAAAAGATAACTATACATTCTTATTTATTTTTCTATGTAGTGTCCTCTACAGCGCAACGGTATCGATTGCGGATACTTTGTAATGAGGTTTATGAGGGAAATCATTAATATGAATCAAATAGAGATTCCAATCACGGTATGGATTTATAACTTAGGATTTGTTTTAATATTTATCGAATATTTCATATTATTTATTACTTTTAACTAAATCATGCATATTATGTTTTGTTATGTAGTACTTTGATGAATACAAGTGTGCTCATTACACGAGACTGCAGTTGGAACAAATCAAGGAGGAATTGTGTCAATATTTTATTGAGAAAAGATTAATTAGTATATAATGGTTTCAAAATAACATGAATACTTTGATGAAGAATGGTTTCTGGTTGGCAAGTGTATAGTTCTTTATATTTTTAACAGATTAGTTATGACTCCAAATAGGCCGTATAACATATTAGTTTTGACTTGTGTATAGTTCTTTATAATTTTAGTGATATCTTTAATTTCATGGATAGATTAATATGTTCATTCTTGTGTTGGTTTGCTTTAAAAAATTACAAATGCTTGAATTATGACTCCAAATGTGTTCAGTGCCTATCTATCCTTGTGTTGGTTTGCTTGAATTATGACTCCAAATGTGTTCATTCTTGTGTTGGTTTAAAAAATTACAAATGCTTGAATTATGACTCCAAATGCTTGAATTAGAGAGGCTTGATTTACAGGTTTATGGGATTATTCCCAAAAAATATTACAGGTTGAAATGGTAGGCTTAAACTAAAGGCAGCGTTTTGTTATTTTACTAGAGGAAAAGACAGCGCTTTTTAGTAAAAAGCGCTGCTAAAGGTTGTCAATAGAGAGCGCTTTTTACTAAAAAGCGCTGCTAAAGGTTGTCAATAGAGAGCGCTTTTTAGTAAAAAGCGCTGCTATAGGTTGTCAATAGAGAGCGCTTTTTACTAAAAAGCGCTGCTATAGGTTGTCAATAGAGAGCGCTTTTTAGTAAAAAGCGCTGCTATAGGTGGTATATAGACAACCTTTAAGAGCGCTTTTTACTCAAAAGCGCTGCTAAAGGTTGTCAATAGAGAGCGCTTTTTAGTAAAAAGCGCTCTTAAAGGTTGTCTATATACCACCTTTAGCAGCGCTTTTTACTAAAAAGCGCTCTCTATTGACAACCTTTAGCAGCGCTTTTTAGTAAACAAAAAGCGCTGCTAAAACCTATAGCAGCGCCACCTACGGCAGCGCTTTTAAAGGCCAAAAAAAGCGCTCTCATAGGTCTTTTTTGGCGTAGTGTCATAATCTAGTGATTCATCAAATGGATGTCAAAACAGCATTTCTGAATGGTGATTTGGAGGAAGAAGTGTATATGAAGCAACCTGAAGGATTTGTAATGCCTGATAATGAGCATAAAGTGTGTAAGCTAGTTAAGTCGTTGTATGGGCTGAAACAAGCTCCGAAGCAGTGGCATCAAAAGTTTGATGAGGTTGTTTTGTCTAATGGTTTCATTCTAAACCAAGTTGACAAATGTGTATATAGAAAATTTGATACTTCCGGTAAAGGAGTTTTCATTTGTTTATATGTTGATGACATGTTGATCTTTGGCACCGACCAAAATCAAGTTGATAAAACGAAGAATTTCTTGTCATCAAAGTTCTCCATGAAGGATATGGGAGAAGCGGACGTTATTCTTGGTATTAAGATTAAACGAGAGAATAAGGGGATTGTAATTACGCAATCTCATTACATTAAGAAAATACTCAAGAAGTTCAATTATGAAAGTTGTTCTCCAGTAAGTATTCCCATGGATCCGGGAGAAAAGCTTATGCCAAATACAGGTAAACCTATGGATCAACTCGAATATTCAAAAGCTATAGGCTCTTTGATGTATGCTATGATTAGCACTAGACCGGATATTGCTTATGCGGTTGGAAAGTTGAGCAGATTTACTAGTAATCCTAGTAGACATCATTGGCATGCGATAACTAGGGTATTCAAGTACTTGAAGGGTACAATGAATTATGGATTGTCATATATGGGATTTCCTTCGGTGTTAGAGGGTTATTCAGATGCTAGTTGGATAAATAATGCTGAAGATTCATCCTCTACAAGTGGATGGGTGTTCTTGCTTGGGGGAGGTGCCATCTCATGGGCTTCCAAGAAGCAAACATGTATAACTGGTTCCACAATGGAATCTGAGTTTGTAGCATTAGCTGCTGCTGGTAAAGAAGCGGAATGGCTAAGGAATTTGGTATATGAGATTCCGATATGGCCTAAACCGATATCACCAATTTCTATCCGTTGTGATAGTACTGCCACATTGGCTAAAGCTTATAGTCAAATACACAATGGAAAGTCTAGACATTTGGGTGTTAGACATAGTATGATTAGGGAATTAATCATGAATGGGGTGATATCTATTGAGTTTGTTCGGTCGCAACAAAACTTAGCTGACCACTTGACGAAGGGGTTAGCTAGAGACTTAGTGAAGAAGTCGGTAATTGGGATGGGATTAAAGTCCATTTAAATCTATTAGCTATGGTATACCCAATTCCCTTCTAATACAACATTAGAAGCAGAATTCAATGTGGAAAGATCATAGTTAGAGATTGGAGCAATTGTGTTTATCTTCCCAAGGTATGTGCTCAGACCTGCAAGTGATGGCTAGGTTGAATTATATCTTCTTAATGGTTCTTTTGGAAAATTGCAAATGCAGGTGCAAGATTAAAAGAATCACCTATGTGAGCATGAAGTTTTGCCGCTTTAAGAAGCTTGGACTTGGCTTCCTATATGCTTATTAATGGATAAGGACACATGGCTTGTAAAGTGTCAAGTATGAATAGTAGAGTATTGTAAGAAACATATGTGTACTATATCTTCAGACACTCAAATGGATTGACGGGTTCAATCTCTATGACACCCCGATTTTCGAGTATTTGGAATGTGTATTTGTACTAAGATGAAAATTCAATCGCAAGACATTTTCATTTATGCATTTGTTTGATCGTTATACCTGTGTGTTATACCCTTGTATATACTGAGTAAATCAAGGATTACACTAAAATGGGGGGGATTTGTTGGTGATTTTAGTATCATCAATGTATTTTAGTAGTAATGTGATTTACTATAGGCCGATGCAATTATGCGTTAAAGCTTGAAAACGAGTTAGGAGTAGTGCGGAGTGCACGCTCGTTGAGCCAACGTATAATTGAATGCGAATAATTGAAACGGGGTTCCAAGGGGCGAAGCCCCTGGCGGGGTGCGGGGCAGCGCCCCGTTCGAAATTTTCTTTTGAACAGTTGAATCCTTTCCCAACCGACGTAACCGTTTCTGAACAGTTGCGTCTTTTCGGTTTCTATTATTGATCTCCTATATAAGGAGTCATTTGGCCTCAGTTTAAAAAATATAACGAAACCAAACTTTCTCTCTACATTTCTGAACATTTCTCTTTGCCAGAAACAAATTGTTCTTCAAGAATTATCCCCACAAAGATTTCGTGAACCCAGACAAGAATAGGGTCGAAATACTTTGTTCGGAAAGTGTACGAACACGATTCTTCAAAGTTATCCAGGATTATCATACCCGATTCTCTAACAGGTATCTCATTATTAATATTGATTTAAATTCATTATTTTCATTTTTTGTGTAAAACCAACTATTTGAGTAGCCTTAGCTAAACATAGGAACAATAGATAGCAGTAATTGTAATTGGTCCCTATGGATTCGATAATTTTTTATATTACATTGATATAGCTTGATATAACTGTATTCTTGCTGTCTATCAATCATTCATCAATTTGAGTAAATTAATAATTGTTAAAGAGAGATTGAGACAATGTGTGCGGATACAAACTTTCAAAATTAATTAGTTGACGATAATTGATATAGCTGTAAAAAATCAACCACTATGCAATTGCAATAATCTAGGCGTCCCTCCATTGAGACTCACAAACTATAAAAGCACAACGCCGAAATATATCAGAGAGTTGCACTACCACAAAAACGCAATGTGGAAATACTAATAAATGTAGCGAGTACACATACATATATTTAGGTGAATGTGTGCATTGTCTTATTAATTTAGGAATTACTCTATATTTTTTACGAGACTCTAATCACGGAGACACATTATATTAAAAAAAAATCTTGTTTCTATCAATAATAATGCGACGAGTCAAGTAGATTAAAAAAAAATCTCGTTTCTATCTCTAAAGTGACCATATCCTCTCTAAACAAAAACAAAAATCTAATTGAGAAAATTGAAATTCTTAAAGAAAAACATGATTTCTTAATTAACAACTCTCCTTCCACTCCTTTTAATATTCTAAATGATAAATCTATCAAGTATGTTTAATGTAAAATTTTAGAAAATAAATTGAATATCATCTTAGGCAATCAAAGACGGGCTAATAAAGTTAGATTAAGTTATCAACTTGAAAGGAATGCTAAGTTGTTTAGAAAATTTTGTCGCTGAAATATGACCTATAATAATAAAATGCCAGGCACCACATCATTGAGAGTTTCGTCACTCAAAGTTTTAAGCCATAATGGAAGTATTTGCTCTCAAACATTAATCATCTCAAACATATTCATCTAACATTAGTTCATTATGATAATATGGATTCAATTGTAACGGTCTTGCGGGATTATCAATCAAGAATATATAAAGGATACGAGAAAAACATGCTATTTTAATCAATAGTTTAACCAAAAAAAAGTAAAAATTATTTGATCTAATACAAACATATGATTTACATACCCACATTGTTAGTGTTATGAAATTTGAGTAAATTAATAATTATTTAATAGAGATTGAGATAATGCCTACAAATATGAACTTTAGAAATTGTATTAGTTGACAACAATTGATAGGGTTGTCAAAAGTCCGTCATGCTACAATTGCAGTAATCTACACTGCTATAAAAGTGTAAAGAAATTACTTGTATAACTTACATGTGACGAGAATAAATTATATGTTCTGAAAATTCTGTTTTAAATTTAAAGTTTTATTACAAAAGTAGAAACACAAAAACACTTTTATGCGTTTGAAAGAGCAAAATCAATTATGAACTTAGAAAATCCAGATTTTTAATTATCAAATCGCCAAAATTCATTGTTTTTAATTAAGAATTTTAAATTTATAGTTATGCATTACGAAAGTGTGCGATTACAGATTTCATCCGATAATGGACTGACGAAAGTGGACACTATCTCTAATTTAGATTTTTTCTTAGAAAATAATTTTCTCGTTAGTAAATTTCATGAGGTCTAGTAGATTCAATTTGTTGTAAAAACTATTCATAGAGCATTAGTTAATTTATTTGCCTTTTAGAATGAATAATTAATTTATAATGATAGTGTTGTGTGAATAAGTTAATAAATAGATTGTAGTGGTGAAAGTAGATTCAATTTGTTCTGAAAACTATTCATAGAACATTAGTTTATTTATTTGTCTTTTAGAATGAATGATTAATTTATAATGATAGTGTTGTTTGAATAAGTTAATAAATAGATTGTAGTGGTGAAAGTAGATTCAATTTGTTCTAAAAACTATTCATAGAACATTAGTTTATTTATTTGTCTTTTAGAATGAATAATTAATTTATAATGATAGTGTTGTGTGAATAAGTTAATAAATAGATTGTAGTGGTCAAAGTAGATTCAATTTGTTCTAGATTGTAGTGGTGAATAAGTTAACAAAAGATTCATGTAAATTGTACATTTGGCTAGATTGTTCAATTCTGTTTTAAAATGAATCTCAAGTTTGCCTCTTCATGACTAGTTTTTATTCTTGTTTATAATGTATTACTGTTGCAAGAGGATTATTTTACCTGCAGTTATTCTGTTTGAGATGGAACTTAATTTACTCTTTGAAAAATACTTTAACTTAGTTATATTTCATTTTCTTTTTTTGAAAAATACTTTGGAGTATTAGTTTAAAGATTAAAATGATGGTTTATTCATATCTTATTTAGTTTTTTTTCTTTCCAAAACTTGCAGCTATATGCTCATAGGCACTTTTTATTTCATCTCTTTAGTATTGAAGGATATAATGATCGTGTGACAGCAGTGGTCCACTGTGAGTCTCAAGTATGATTATTTCCTTCCCTGCTTTGTTTTTTATTAATGATATTTATATTTACTCGCAGAAAGACGGACATGGAAAAATTTGTTACAATTCTATATATTATGACATGATCATCTTCTAATATTTGGTTGGTTTCTCAATGATTATGTTTGTCTTCTCTTTACCTTTTATGGTTATGTGGTGATTTCTAAGGACATGGAGAAACTATATTTTAATAGCAAGTGATGGAGTTTGATAAAGATCGAAAAAAGATTGACAATCTAGATAAGGCTTCTGTTATTACCGCTGAGAGACGATTATTATAATATAATTGAAAGCTTTATATACTTTGATTAAAGGTTGTACCTGGAATTTGATAGTTCATGATTATAAAATTCTATAATTTGTCTTACATTATGCTTATAATTTTTTTGTATATTTAGACAAAAGTTCTTTGTAAGAGTACAACTGAATGTGAATTATTATTAATTGAAGATGATTCAAAATTATACACTCTTCACTCCTTATGTATTTTACCAATATATAATTTTAGATAATCCTTAAGATTAATGTACCCAATTTTTTCAATGTTATCATATAAAAATGGCTAAAAATGAGACTTTTCATAAATGTGTGGAAGAGTACTGAGTGGGTCTCTCCATTGTAAGTTAATTTAAGAAAAAGATTATTTCTGCTGCCCATGGTTTACAACTGTAGCCCAAAATAAACTATTAAAACAGTAGCTTACATCTAATGGGACAGTTTTATACTGTAGGGAAAAATAAATCGCGGTCAAAGCAAATTTTATAAACCGTAGGCAATAGACATATTTCAAGCGACACTTTTGAATTTCTGTGGGGTAAAGTTAAAAAACCATACCCTTTTAGAATAGGCAACAACCGTTTACTCCACGCCTGAAAAATCGTCCCTTAAAGGTTTAGACTACGGTTTTCATAGTTTAGGCTGCGAATTTTTGTTGTTGCATAAACTCATTTTTTTTTGTAGTGAAATGTATTCACAACCCTTAGATTTGTACCCCGAATTTGATCTAGATCGTTGATTGATCGTTGGTCTTCAACTGGTTCTTTTATAAAAATGGCCTTTATCCTCATAATTTCTTTTCACTATTATATAAATGCTCCTGCATGCCATTAGGAATTTGATAGGTATACAAATGAAGCAATATGTTTTGCATAAGCAATCCTTGAAATAAAAAGAAATATATATTCTAAACTAGTAATCAAAGCAACAAAATAGAAAAGTATTATTATAATATTTATCATTTAAACCCGCCTGGGGTCCACGATACACAATTGACGACATTGCGATTATGATAATTTTTCAACTACTGCAGTCATTATACATTTTATAGTGTCATTTCATGTTTTTAACTCGATTTCAACATATTTTAGTGTCATTTCGTGTACTTTTATTGCTTTAGGTTGGTTTTGTACTTAGTTTTTCAAGTACTAATCAATGAGCAATGACTACAAAGAAAAATGGAGAAAAACGGCAAAAGCGACACAAAAATACTACTTTATGACTTTCATGACAGGTAGATCAGGGCAGTTACACCTGTCATGCCTCCTCAACAGCTAACTGTCAATCATTCAAAAGAAAAAAAAACAAGTGTGTGTTTGATGACCATGACGGGAAGACAATCAACCTTGCTGTCACTCGTCATGGACCCACGATCAGGTTTCTCACTTAAAGCGTCATGACGGGATGATTTGCACGATTCAAGATTTCTAGCAATTGTTGCCTCCACGATTTAAGGATGATTTGCACGGTTTCTGGATGTTTTGCACCACTTTTTAAGGGAAAATTCACTTATGAAAAGTACTGTAAAGACTTGAAACAATCATCCATGCTTACTTGAGCATTAAATTCACTTGTTTTAGAGCATAATAAATTCCACATTGGGGTTTTTATGCAAGTTTGATTTTCTGCAATTTTAGAATTTTGCAATGTTGGAGTATTATTGTTGTTGTATTTTACTTTCCGCATTGCTATTTCATTATTGTATTGTCGTATAAGAACAAAGTCTCCTTTATGAGCAATTATTTTATGCGAGATTCAAAATTTATACAATTGCGAGGTTCATTTACTTTGTTGTTTTTTTATTATGTCTTCAACAAAAGTATTCTATTTAAATGTTTATTTCACCATGTTTGATTAGTTTGATTCCGAAACACGAGGACCGTCATACAGACGAAACTCGTATAACTTACATGCTTATTTAACTGTAACGAGAATACATTTTATGTTCTAAAAACTTTGTTTTTAATTTAAAACTTTATTACGAAAGTAGAAACACCAAAATATTGTTTACGCGTTGAAAGAGCGAAAACAATATTGGACTTAGAAAATCCAGATTTTTAATTATCAAATCGCAAAAATTCTCCAATTTTAATTAAGGATTTTAAAATTGTAGTTATGCACTACAAAAGTGTGCGATTACGGGTTTAAAATCCGATAAGGGGCCGGCGAAAGTGGATGGTATCTCTCATTTAGTTTTTTTCTACAAAAATAATTTTCTCGTTATGATTAAATATTTTAAATTGTATGAGTAACATAGGTAGACGGAAATCAACGTTTTGGTATCTCGTTATTAATATTGATTTAAATCTATTATTTTCAATTTTTGCATAAAATCAACTATTTATTTGAGTAACCTTAGCTAAACATAGGAATGATAGATAATGGTAATTGTAATTTGTCATAGTGAATTCGATAATTTTTTATACTACATTGATATTTCTGTATACTTGCGGCCTATCAATCATTCATCACTTTAATTATGCATGTCTAGTTTGGTTTTAATATATTACCTTGATTATGAATGATTGATATGCCACAAATATAGGACTATATCAGTGTAGTATAAAATGTGAAGTGCCACACCATTGAGGCAATGCATGTGAATACAAATATTAGTTGACGATAATTGATACAGATGTCAAAAGTCAATCACGGTGCAATTGCTTCAATTAGTAAATAGTAAAATTGATATTTATAAAATGTTACAATATTTTATTTATTTGTCTCTTAGAATGAATAATTAATTTATAATGATAGTGTTGTGTGAATAAGTTAATAAATAGATTGTAGTGGTCAAAGTAGATTCAATTTGTTCTAAAAACTATTCATAGAACATTAGTTAATTTATTTGTCTCTTAGAATGAATAATTAATTTATAATGATAGTGTTGTGTGAATAAGTTAATAAATAGATTGTATTTGCATAAATGAGCAAAATGAGACAAGTAATAAGTTATTAAATGAAAATATAAGAGTTTTTAAAATTTGAGTTGGGAGAGAGATTGTTTTAGCAAGGAGAGAAGTTGGTAGAAAATAAATAAAAGGACATGAAGTTGTACACCATGTTAGAGAAAATATACTATTAAGTTGATGTGCTTAGAAATACATAGATGGGTTAAAAGAAGGTTTGAGAAAATAAGTAGTGAGGGCATGATAAAGAATGTGGAAGCAAGTATAAGTTGTAATTGGTCTGTTCCAAGTCTCCTTGCATTGTGTTGTTAGCTTCCTGCTGCATAACAAAACATAGGAGACATTACATGCTGCTGCATAAGAATTATACCATATAACATGTGAGAGAAGATAATATTAAGTTAATTTGAGGTGGTTAGAAATACAGGAATCGTAGTTTAAACTGTGAAAGGCATAATATCCAAGCAACATTATGGTAATCCTGAATGATAATGTAACCTTAAAGGCTAGTTGATGATTGATTGATGAAGCAGTAACGCAACAAGGGTTCAAAATGGTGTACTGCTTTAAGCCCCACATCGGGAAGCAAACGAAGAAGCAGAGGAAATGTGTAATATAAAAACCAGAGCCAGCTGAGGGAAAAAGCATACCTTTCTCGGCCTTTTGGCTAAGATCAAGTGTAGTATCTGTTCTTATCAGTTTAATATCTGATATGTGGGCCATTGGTCCACACGATATTAAATTTATTTCTTGAGGGGAAGAGTCCACCACAATAGCTTGCTATTGGGTCTCTTGTGTGTCGCTTTTGCGTTGCACTATAGCAATTGCTGGCGCACCCCACCAATCCAAGTATTAATCTTTTCTTATTCTTCCCTGATTTTCAATTATTTTACAATAGTAGGATTCTATTCATTATTTGTGGCAAGCGACTTATTATTTTCATTCAAGTTCACCCTATTTCAACTGTCTGTTCGATGTGGGGACTAATACCACTGTGGTAACTTACAAATTTGCTTCTCAATTTTTACAAAATACTTCCAAGTTCTTATCAAAGAATCATACTACAACGTAAGCAAAATTTTTAATATCTTCATATATATAGCAATCAAATTTTATATTAACTGAATCATTTCGTTCATCAACAACAACTTTTTACTTTTTCTTTTCAAACCACTAATCATATACCTTTAATTTTTTCTTATGTCAAATACTGTGTTTCACCTTTTCTTTTCACATAAACTCTTTACTCTTACTTTTCATTTCCATTTTTTATGTTCAAATTCTACTTGTACATTTTTTTTGTTGTGTTGTTTTTGTTCATGTCCCTAATACAACAATGCCAATTGATTAGCATGAGAATAATATGTTATATTTTTTTCTTCTGAGATTTGTGGTGCTCGTGTTGTCACACTCAATCGAAATGATAATAACTTATTTGTTGTTTCATCCATATTATTTGCACACAAAAATTATCTTCAGTGGCGTGCTCTCTGCTCTGTTTCAATTGAGAATAATGAAAATATATATCTTCAAATTTCGGTTACACACTTTATTATTTCTTTTGATTTGGTGAATTCTCTTGATTTTGATTATGTAATTGAAATTAGTAGATTGTGAGAGAAACTTAAGAAATTCAATATTTCATATTTACTATTAAGATATTTTTATGATAATTAAGTGATGAACATATGATTGTATATACATATATTTATATTTATATTTGAATTTTCCGACAAGAATGGAAGGATCTATATTGAGTCCTGCATTGGAAGCATTGGAGCATGTAAAGGTATGAAGAAGGAAAAATTCTCACAAAATCTTTATTCATGGCTTTTTAATTATTCCCTATAAAAATACGTCTCTGAATTGCAGAGATCAGAGATTCAACATGATTATGACTCTTCATAATACAAATTTTTATACATCATGATTTAGAAAGAGATTGAAACTAAAACATAAAGGATTCAATTTAGCTGCACAAATTCTATACCGTGACTATCAAGGTATGAAATATCCGAGATTTAATTTAATTAATTATTGCTAATAATTATACTATTATCTTCTTACTATTTCATTTGCAACTGCAACTTGTTAGTAGCATGAATTACACAGTACGATCATATTACATAGTTTTTGTCATAAGATGATAATTAAACTTAATCTAAAATCACTCAATTGAATTATAGGTTGGATTGAAGTTTATTCCAGATAGAAAAAGTTCTATGAAAGCTATTGGTACAGGAGACCTATAATTCCAGTATCATTTAGTATTTGCTGAGAATCATAAAGTTCCGGTATCATTTTTTTACCATATTATTGTTATATTCAATATCTAAATTAACTTGAGTTATATTTTAAACTTATTTAATGTTTTTATTTTGTTCTTTTTGTTCTCATCTATAGTGGAGCAGTTTTTTAGTTTTATTATTTATACATTTTGATATTATAAAAGTATCATAGTCGCATAATACGTAACATCCAAAAAGGGTTATAGTTTGATTGAACACCTTACTACATATTAAAGCTTTGATAAATAATGACTTTATTCATTTAATCATTCTATGGTGGGTTTCTTAAACAACATACCTTTATTTTCCAAATTCTTGGCTATTGTAACCAATTTAGTGTATTCAATGAACACACCCCTTTCAAGCTCCTTCATTTGAAACAAGATAGTTATGAAGCAAATGGTAAGTTCAACTGATACTTTTCTGATCCATTTTACATCATGCAAAGTGTGAATAAGAGTGTACTCAATCAAAGTGAAATTCATCATATTAGGATACAATAAACTCAAGTGTATTGTGCCAGAGGTACGTCATAATGCATTTTACCATAAAGAAGTGTAATTCTTTAGGGTTTGCTTTTAAAGCGCACACATGCAAGCACTAAACATGATCTCAGGACGATTTGCTGTAATATAAAGAAGGGAACAAATAATATTTCTGTATTTACTTTCTTCTACTGTCTTGCTTTCCTAATCTTTGTCTTAATATTACAAAGTGTTAATGGGAGTTGACATATCATTGACATTCTGCTACCCTAATCTTTTGAGAAATTCTTTGCAATATTTTGATTGATTTTTTTTGATGAATTTTAAGACAAAAAATAAAACAAATAGAAATTATAATAAAAATAATGATAAAACTTAAAACGAAGATCGTCCGATTATCATCATCATACGGTAAAAAAATAAAAACGTAAAAATAAAATTTGGGACCCTCTAAAAAGTTTGAGACTGTGTGGGACTTAAAATGTTAAAGCTTAAAAATAATGTTTACTGAAAGTTGGAGGAAGGTCAAAAGTGGAAAGGATATGCAAATGTATGTGTATGCATGCAAATGCATGGGGTATGCAAAAAAAGTTTTTTTTAAAAGGTATGCTAAAAGTTTTATTTTGATACTAATGGTATGATGAAATAAACATCTCTTAACTTTAAAGATTTTTGTTAGGGTGGTCATGTAAGTATGTCCTATATCGGGTAGGCTGCTTAAGATTATGTTGAATATAAGGTTAGACTACCAAATCCCCTCACTTGTAGGATATAAAGTTTTGGATAAGATAATAGTCCTAGAGTCATGGACTATACCCTTGTTTTATCATGAGAAGGAGCAAGTCTTCCTACGGTAATCCTTCGGAATAAGTCTCATCTAGGCGGGACCTTAATAACGACCTTTGCAGGTTGATAACATAAAGTCACCCTAAGTTAAGAGGGTTATAGAAGAGATCCCCAGAGTCATGGATCGAACTCAAAGCTCTATCATGAAGAAGTGCTGGCCTTCTCATGAAAAACCTTTTGAATTGATCTATTCTAGGCTGAATCGTCATCAAAGACCCTACGGGATGAAAATTCCGGTGGCCTAGACAGGACGACCCCTTACTCAAGCTTAATTTTTCCTCGAGCTTGAGTTTTAGCTTCTCACGGAATATCAATTCCCACCAATGATATATGAAATTTTAATAAGATAAGATAACAATAAGGAGCATAAAAAGAAAAATAAATAAAGGAGAATCATTAAACAAACAAATAAATAAAAGCAAACAAACAAAGATGCACACAAAACCCCTAAAACCAGAGGTTAGGATATACTCTCTCTAGGAAAAGTATAAGAACTCCCCAGCAGAGTCGCCAGCTGTCGCGACTGGAAAAATGACAGAGTCGCCGCCATCCTTTATTCGTTCCTAAGGAACATGGAAATATGATAAAACCTACTAACTAAAGGTGAGATTCTGGGTTCAGGAGTCGGTTAAGTAAGGAGAAGGTGTTAGGCACCCCTTACCTCTATTGTACTTAATATGATCTTCCTTTAATTCTAGGGTTAGTGTGTTTCTAAGTGTTTGCTTTAATATTTATTAACTATTTAATTATTTACAAAAAATGTTTTATTAAAAAAATAAAATTTATTAAGAGAAATACCTAAAAAGGTTTTTGATTATTGTACTCGCCAGAGTTTACAACTCTATGCCTACGTACCTCCAATTTTATTGGAGAATCAGAGTCTCGTAGTTCTGGTAAAAAAATTTGTTGAATGTTTTTATCCCTTGAAAATTCTCACGCATCGGAGGCGGAGAAGTGATTGATTTTAAGAAAACACCTTAATACACTAAGGTAGAGGAATTATAGTTTGAAGTGTGTTGAATTTGATTTTATCCCTTAATTGTTTGTAAAAATAATATTTAAGTTATTTAAGAAAAAAAATTAGTGATTATACTAGAATATTAGACATAACCCCTTTATCCTGATTTCATCCCTAATTTAATCCTTAAAAACCTTAGAGTTTTATCCCATAATTTTATCTTTTGTATTTTTAATAATTTAGAAGTACAAATTTACTCTCACATTATAAAATTAAGATTTACTTAATAATGAGATCCAATTCTAAAAGGCTAGAAATGAGCTAGGCCCCAAAAATACTATTATGATATATAAAAAAATAATACGATGTAAAGTGTGTCATTACAATTCATATTGACAGTATAAAAAATACTATAATGTAAATTGTATCATTACAATTCATATTACAATTCATAAGTAAAACAATAGAAAAAAAGTATATATTTTTTCTAAACAACCACGTGAGAATGTAATGAGATAATATGAGAGTTTTTAAAATAAAAAGTTAATATAATAATAATAATAATAATAATAATAATAGTAATAATAATAATAATAATAATATTCTTAAAAGGCCTAATGCCACGGTAATATAAATAAAAAGAAAAGAAAATCAATGATTAAAAAAATAACAAATAAATAACTAAATAGAGAAATAAAAGAGACATGGATTACCATGTATTTTTCTTCTCTTTAATTTCATGGGATTCACTTCCACCATGAACATGACCTTACTTCCTTTCTCTTTTTCGGAACATAAAGCAACAATTTTTTCAGCGGCGGATGTGCGACGATGGCAGGTTCGAGAGAGGCGTCAGAGATGGTGTTGTCCGGCGTCGAAGATGGCTTAGCGGAGGCTGTGTGGGCCCGGTGTAGGAGGTGTCAGATTCGCGTGTGTATGAAGTTGGATTCAGTTTCTATTTGTTGTTGTTTCTGTTCATTGTTAGGAGGATGCTGTCATTTGCATATTAGATTGGTTTCGCTTTGAGAAACAATTCGAGATTCTATTTGATTTTATTCTTGAGATCAACTTCCATTGCCATGGTGTCAAAAGTTGCTAGATGATTGAACGGAACAAATTTCCATCTTGTTTCCCCATCGATGACATTAGCAAACAAGCACAAATGCTATATCGTCGGTGGCGTCATGAATATGTCAGAGATAGCTTCTAAGGATTATCCGTTTATCGATTTTTTAGAACGAAAACACCGATTTGGAACGCTCTTTTTTGTTGGTAATGAGGTTTGTGAAAATGGAATTTTTCTCTGCAGTTTTTATTCATGTTTGAATGTTGTTGTGAGAGTGAAGTTGTGGTTTATTGATTATCAATCGATGATAAAGATATTGATTTGAAGATTTCGTGCAACGAAAATGATGGTGTTGTTTTGTTATCTTTTAAAAACAAAATTATGAGATTTTTATTTAAAAGAAACTGTTTCTAATAGTAAATTTGGTCGAAGAGTTCATAATATGCATTGCAAAATTGAAATAAAATCAACAAAAATTAGACATAAAAAAAACAAGACTATGGTGACAAAAATTCACAAATACATCATGCGTAATCTAAGTAATTAAATTCACATCGATGATTTTTTTTTATGACGGATTAAGGTAAAAAATGCAAAAAGGTAAAAAAAAAAATCAAAATTTTAAAAATAAATTAATAAAAAAATTGAAAATAATAAATAAAAAGTAAAAAGTGAAAATTTTAAATATAAAATAATGTTTAGTGAAAGTAAAATATAAAAGGAGAGAAAAATTGTTGGAGTGAGCAACTTGATTAGACCATTACACTCATAACTTTTTATTTAAGTATTAGGAAGTTCCATTCTTAATGGTAGACCATTTCACTTTTTGTCATTTCAGTTTACGGTTCTTCTACCGTTGTTACTTCTTTTAGTTCTTATACCACTATCACTACTCTCGGGGTTTTACAACAATGATAATTTATTTAGCATTGGTTCTTATATCGAGGACGATTGAATTCTCAATCCCGAGCTATACAGGTACAATTCCCAAGCAAGAATGCTTTTTGGGCTTCCCCAATAAGTAACCATCTCCATAGAGCCTTTTCAATAAAGGACTTTCCTAACAAACTCACTCACCTTAAGTTGTCAGAGGAATCTATCTGGTAGTCGGTCATCCAGAATGATCGTTATCAATTATTTAGCGGGTATTCACCTCTTACATATCCAGCTTATTAACTTATCCCATATGAGGGATATGTTCCATCAAATGCACCAGGGTTTTATCAAAGGGTTACACCGGGGTTTTTCAAGGGGTTCCACCAAGGGTTGCATCAAAGAGTTTTTACCAGGAGTTCCATTAGGGATTTTATCAGAAGTATAAAGGATTTTCATCAATGGGTTCTATCAAGGGATTTTACCAAGGGATTTTATCAAAGGAATTTTATCAAAGGGGTTCAATCAAAGGGTTTTCATCAGATCATTATCCATCAAGGGTTCACCAGGGTTTTACCAAGAAGTTTCAACAAAATATTACTATCAAGGGATTTCATCATGGATTTATCAAAAGGGTTTCACCCGAATTTTCTATCAAAGGGTTCCACCAGAATTTTATCAAGGGATTTTATCAAAAGGGTTTTGTCAAGGGATTTGATCAAAAAGGGTTTATCAGGAATGTCATCGAAAGATTCCATCAAGGGATTCTTCCAGAATTTTACCAAGGGGTTTCATCTAGAGTGATTGGGGTATCAGTAGAGTACTACCCGATTCTCATAAAATGATCAGATGAGCATAGGAATCGTATGCAAGTTTCATCCAGAAGGGTTAAATTTGATCAAAAAGGGTTTCATCAAGAGGTTTCGTCAAAGGTTCCATTAAGGGGTTTTACAAGATTTCTATCAAGGGGTTTCATCAAGGGATTTCATCAAAAGGATTTTATAAAGGGTTTCATCTAGGGATTCCATCTGAAGTTTCATCAAAGGGGTTATATCAAAGGGTTTTCATCAAAATATTATCCAAAGGGTTTCACCAGATTTCTATCAAGGAGTTTCATAAAGGGATTTCATCAAAAGGGTTTTATAAAGGGTTTCATCTAGGGATTCTATTTGAAGTTTCATCAAAAGTTTCCATCAAGGGGGTCTACTAGAACTTTATCAAGGGGTTTCACCAAATTATCACGAGAGGGGCCTTATCCAAAGTGATTGTGATATCACTAAAGTCCTACTCGACTCCAGGGACATAATCAGATGATTATAGGCAAATATTACTCGGAGAGGTTGAAACTGATCATCAGGGATTAATCAAGGGGTTCCATCAGGGATTTGTCAAATGATTTCATTAGGGTTTTATCATCAGAGGTTCCATTAGAAGTTGTATCAGTGGTTTCATCTAGAGTTTTGAAAAGGATTTTATTATGAGTTTTATTAGGGGTTCTACCAAGGTTTATCAAACAACGACCGGAGGGTCGTCAGAGTCCTACCCAATTTCGGTAACATGATCAAATGATCATAGGAATTATATACAAATTTCACCCATATGGGCTGAAATTAATCGCCATGGTATTATTGGGGTTCCATCAAAGGTTGGTCTGGATGCCAATAGAGCATCAAGGATTGTTCAATCATTGCGTATTCCCAGAATCCACTAATTACGTGGTCAAAATTAGGGTCTCTCTATATATTTAATCATCTTCCACCGTGAGAAGATGAAGGCTCAGCGTCACCATCCTTTCAGTTAGAAGCTGATTAAATAGGGGCAGCTGTCGTACCCCAAATTTTGACCACCTTTTCATTTTTATTTTTAGCTGACACTAACACATCCAGAACATACCAGTCATCTGGTCAAATGACCTAAAAAGTTAAAGGGAGACCATTTTGATTTTTTAGTCCCTCTTAGGAGTTGATTTTAGTTTAGGGGTATTATTTAGATTTAAAAAAAACATAATTTGAAGGATTATGCTAAAAAGGGTTTATAACTATTAAAGTTATTTTTTTTCTTATTTTTAAAATAGATATGATTAGTAATTATAATAGTATATCTCATTAAATTATAATATTTAAAAACATAAGTATTATATTAGGGTGGGAATTATTTAATAAAATTATAGATTAATAGTCTATGAGGTTTTAAAAAAAATATATAGGTTAAAAGTTTAGTTATTATTTGTTATGAAAATATTTTAGTTATCTCGGTATTTAAATTATTTGTTTAAGTATGTGGAAGTGCTACTTTATTTCAAATAAGTGTAATGGTCTAATGTACCTATAGTACATGGATAGGGGTCTTGAGTGCAAGAGGTCATGAGTTCAATTCCCAAATGACTAATTTTTATAGTTTTTTCTTTCCTTTCTTGTTTTACTTTCACTAAACATTATTTTAAAATTAAAAATTTCACTTTTTTACCTTTTATTTATTATTTTCGATTTTTTTTATTAATTTATTTTTAATAAATATTATAATATTCATTTTTTATGTTTTTAATTATGTTTTATTATTATTTTCGGGTCAAATTAAATCTTTCTAAAAATAGATAATCTCATTCAATTCTTGACCTAATTCTCCATCTATAAATAGTACACAAATTCACACTTTTCAGGCATCCACAATTCACCGAAATCTTAAAGCTCCATCAACATCGATATTTTCGAAAAAGGCACGAGCAAAGAAGAAGAATTACGAGAAGGTCGGATCGGAAACGCAAAGAGTAAGGAGAAACAAAAGGAATTATTTTTCTCACCGGGGACAATCTCCTCCCCGTAGGTCGGTCCTTACTCCCTCACTTATACTTATTTGACATGTTATTTCTTGTTTGATGCTTAATAGAATATTGGTTTATTGTGGAATATGTTTTGTTTTTTTTCTATTTAAAAAAAAAAAAAAATTAATTGATAATTATCATTAAAAAATATGTATACACAATTGTTTTTTAGAGAATCAAACATAGTAATTATCTAACCAAATTGAATTAATATCATATAATAGAGAAACCAATCTCATATATTTCTTGAAACTAATACCATATAATACACAAATTTTAGGAAATTAAATCTTCAATTTAAATTAACATATTTCTTTAAACCAATTTCACAATAGTTAAAACCTAAACCAAACGCTAAAAAAAAACTCACACCCTATTTTTAAACTAATCATATTTTAACATGAATCGAACTGTTATATTTTAAAATAAGTCATTTAACCTTTTTCAATTAAATCCACATTTATCTATAAAAAACAGTGAGATCACACAACCATATGTATTTTAGAAACACATCCTAAATCCACTTTATCATCTTCAATATACAACTACCTCTGTAAGTAGGGAAAATGGACCAAATTTAAAAACGGCAACAACAAATTGTCTCGAATATATCCAGACGAAACTTCAATCTTTTTATCACAACCATGAAGCCAAACTACAAAAAAAACGAAGAACAATGTCAAACTTAAAGCCATACAAAATCGAGTCGGAAATTAACAAAAACTAAAACAAAATTCAAATTAAAACCAGTAGAACTCTGATACAAAACTAATTGAAATAGTGTTTAAAAAAAATGAACCGCAAAATACATCAAAAATCAAATTGAACTCGAATCTCACCGGAGTTTGTTAACTATTTGATTCCAGCCATGATCTCGTTTGAATCCACAGAGCGCCTCCGCCGCACAGATCTGTCACCACCATTACGGATCGCATGTTAGATCTGAAATCCACCGCTCACCCTTGTTTCGTTAATAATCACCTTGCAACTTTTGTGTTTTGTCAAAATTTGGGAGGAATATACAAGGTGTTATTGTTACTGGGATGTAAGATCCATAGATTTCCTTTTACAAAAAAGAAGAGATCGAAGGTTGGGTTGTGTGTTTGTGAATGAGAGTGAAATATTTGTTGAAAAAAGAAGAGATGAGCGTTCATATCGAATGAGGGAGAGAAGAAGCAGTTTTTTCTTCGTTCATTGTCATGAGAGAGAAAGTGAGAAATTGTTTGGTATCATTATTTTCCTTTTTAATTTTAATTAATTGGTTAATTATTTAATCAAATATTAATCGGGGATTTTATTTAATAGCTAAGATTAATTCATTTTAATTAATAATTGGGGATTTCTAAATTTTTAAATCCATGATTTAATCTATGTCATAATTGAATTTATTTATTTGTGGTTTGGTTATTTAAATTGGGATTATCACATGTAATTATTTATAATAGTCATATTTAATTAATTATGGATAAAATTAAGATTAATTAAAATAAGAATACGGGATAAAATTATGGGTAACTGCTAGGGCTTTAAGGGATAAAAACAAGGGATAAAAATAAGGGATAAAAACAAGGGATAAAAACAAGGGACAAGGGATACAAACACAAGGGATACAAACACAAGGGATAAAACACAAAGGATAAAAACAAGCGATACATCAAGGGACAAACATTTATAAAATTCTATAACAATTTCAAGGGATAAAAACAAGGGATAAAATTTATGGGATAAAATTATGAGATAATTTTAGGGATAATATGAGATAAAATTGTGGGATATATTTTTAGGATTTTAGGGATAAATAATCAGGAACATGATATTTTGTTACTTTATAATCATCGAATATTGTCATGGGTTTATTTTCTAAAATTAAAATATTCATCATATTTTGGTAAATTAACTAAGGGATAAAATCAGGATAAGAGATATGTTAAATTGCATATTATTTAATTTATTTTTCTTAATCAAATTAAATTTTTACAATTGAATAAGGGATAATAGGGGATAAAAACAAGGGATACACATATGGGATAAAACATTGTCTAAAAGTCTAGGATTTTCAAGGAATAAAATCGGGGATAAAATTGGGATAAAAGGTTATGTCTAATACCTAATTATGACTCATAACTTATTTTCTTAAATGAATTAAAATACTATTTTTGCATGGGATAAAAGGGATAAAATCAATTTGAACTCACTTTAAATCGTAAGACCTCTACCCTAGTGTATTGAGGCATTTTTCAAAATCAATTATTTCTCCGTCCCTGAGGCGTGAGAATTTTCAAGGGATAAAAACAACCAACCAAACAACATTTTCAAGAAGAACTACGGTACTCTGATCCTTCGCCTAATGCGAAGGTACGTAGGCATAGAGTTGTAAACTCTAGCGAGTACAATTATGACAAATATTTTTGGGTCTCTCGTCCATTTAAAAGTAATACCTTCGGTAAATAAATAAATAATTAATAATTAATAAATATTAAAGCAAACACTTTAGAAATACACACTAGCCCTAGAATTGTAGGAGGATCCCATTGAGTACAATGGAGGTAAGGGGCGCCTAACACCTTCCCCTTTCTTAACTGACTCCCGAACCTAGTCTCTCACCCGTAACTATTAGGTTTTATCATTATTTCCCTATTCCTTAGGAATGAAAAAAGGATGATGGCGACTCTGTCATTTTTCCAGCCGCGACAACATGCATGTTAAATATGATACCTAAGCAAGTTCAAGTATAATTCAAACATAGAAATTGATCAAACTTAGATCAAACCATAAAATGAACATCAAGAATTACATAGAACAAGTATATACATACATAGTTGATCAATATAGGTCAAATAGATAGGAACGATATTACCTACAATGATGATAGACGACGAGTGCCCTCACATATCCCGCACTTATAAATCAAGGAATGTACAAGCATAGATATAGAGTAGGCATCATATATAGATTTAAACGCAATCTGAGATATCAAGAACATTAAGTTCCCTACGGATGTGGAAGAAAGGCTCTGTCGTAAATGGTTTTTTGAAAATATCGGCAAGTTGATTTTTGCTATCAACATGCTCGAAGACAACATAACCTTTCTCAACATGATCCCTAAGGAAGTGATGTTGAATTTCAATATGTTTAGTGCGCGAATGTAGTATAGGATTTATGGTTAAATTTATGGCGCTTGTGTTGTCACAAAAAATGGGAATTGAACATTGAAGTCGACTAATTGTTGTTTGAGCCCTAAAATTTGAGCGCAATAATCACCCGCAGCAACGTATTCCACCTCAGTTGTTGACAAAGCAACTGAAACTTGCTTTTTGCTGTGCCAACTCACTAAGGAATTTGAATAAAAATGACAAGTGCCACTAGTGCTTTTCCTATCCGATTTGCAACCAGCAAAGTCGGAATCAGAGTAGCCTACCAAAGAGAAATCACATCCCTTAGAAAACCAAAGTCCATACTTTGAAGTACCACAGAGGTATCTAAGTATGCGCTTGACGACCTTTAAATATGACTCTTTGGGACATGATTGATACCTAGCACACATATATACACTAAACATAATGTCTGGTCGAGATGCGGTAATATAGAGGAGAGAATCGATCATACCTCTATACCTTTTTAAATCTACGACCTTACCATTTTTATCCCTATCCATATTAACCGCAGTATGAATTGGAGTGTTGATTATTTTGGAGTTTGCCATGTCGAAGCGCTTGAGTAACTCATTGCAATACTTCGTTTGGCACACAAAAGTTCCTTCTTCAAGTTGCTTGATTTGAAGTATGAGGAAGTAATTTATCTCCCCCATCATACTCATTTCAAATTCTCCCTGCATCAACTTAGAGAATTCCTTGACTAAATTTATGTTAGTAGATCCAAAAATAATGTCATCAACATAGACTTGAACTAAAATAGAGTGTTTTCCTTGATGCTTAATAAAAAGGATTGTATCAACCTTCCCTCTTGAGAATCCTTGTTCTAGTAGATATTTGCTAAGACGCTTATACCATGCCCTATGGGCTTGTTTGAGACCGTATAAAGCATGCTTAAGCTTATAGATGTAGTTAGAATGCTCATAATTTTCAAAACCGGGAGGTTGAGATACATAGACTTCTTCATTAATGTAACCGTTTAGGAAGACGCTCTTAACGTCCATTTGAAATAGTTTGAAATTTTGAGAATAAGCATAGGCAAGCAAAAGGCGTATAGCCTCGAGTCGGGCAACCTGAGCATAAGTTTCCTCATAGTCGATGCCTCCCTATTGGTTATAGACTTGAGCAACAAGGTGAGCCTTGTTGCGAGTTATAACTCTGTTTTCGTCTAACTTGTTCCTAAACACCCATTTAGTGTTGATTACTCGATGGTCTCGCGGAGGGGGAACAAGATCCCACACCTCATTTCTTTTGAACTGATTAAGTTCCCCTTGCATCGCTATAAACCAATGTTCATCGAGTAACGCATCTTTAGAGTTTTTAGGCTCAATTTGTGAGAAAAAAGCGAAATGATAACAAAAGTTACTTATCTTTAACCGTGTGGTAACTCCCTTTGATATCTCCTAGAATATTATTAATGGGATCATCCTTAGAATATTTCCATTCTAAAGGAAGATCATTGTTATTAATCGAATGATCGTCCTCTTTCTTTTCAGATATGTGATCCGGCTCCTCCACGGCTTTTTCCGGATAGGGTTCAACACTATTTTTTTCTTGATCTTTTATTATATCTTCCGAAGGAACACATGCACCATCAACAACAATACCTTCTCCAACAATTTTCAAATAAGATTCATTAAAGGAAACATGCACGAATTCTTCAACAATAAGTAACCTTTTGTTGTATACTCTATATGCTTTACTAGATTGAGAGTATCCGAGAAAGATACCTTCATCGGGTTTTGAGTCAAATTTACCAAAGTGTTCTTTACCATTATTTAATACAAAGCATTTACATCCGAAGACATGAAGATGTGAAATATTAGGCTTCCTTCCCTTTAACAATTCATAAGGAGTTTTGTTTAGAATAGGACGAATGAGTGTCCTATTCAATACATAACAAGTCGTATTTATGGCATCGGCCCAAAAATATTTAGGAAGGCCGTTTTCATTGATCATAGTCCTTCCAAGCTCTTCTAAAATTAGGTTTTTGCGTTCCACTACTCCATTTTGCTGTGGAGTTCTTGGAGCAGAAAATTATGATCAATGCGGTTTGTTTCACAAAATTCCTCAAAGAGGTGGTTTTCAAATTCACCTCTGTGATCACTTCGAATAGTAACTATGCTAGTGTTCAATTTGTTTTGAGACATCTTGGCAAACTTTTCAAAAGCAGGAAAAGTGTCACTTTTACTTGCTAAGAAGATGGTCTAACAAAATCTAGAGTAGTCATCTACTATAACAAAACCATAGTAGTTTCCACCTAGACTTTTAATTCTAGATGGCCCAAAAGGTCCATATGGAGAAGTTTAAGGGGTCTCGTTGTGGAAACAATATTTTTAGATTTAAAAGAGATCCTTATTTGCTTTCCCATTTGGCACGCATCACATAAGTGATTTTTGAAAATTTGATTTTGGGAAGACCAACTACTAGATCTTTTGCAATAACTTTATTTAGCAAGTCAAAGTTGACATGCACTAATCGCCTATGCCAAAGCCACGAGTCTTCACCCATGGAGACGAGACATTTAGCGCTAGTCAAAGATACTTCATTCAAGTCAAGCATGTATACATTATTTACCCTCCATCCCTTAAGCACATCATTCTTTTTATCATTATGTTCAATCATGCAACAATCTTTTGAAAATGATACTTTATATCCTTTGTCTCATAATTGGCTAATACTAATGAGATTGTGCTTAAGGCCTTTAATTAAAAGGACGTCTGAGATAGTAGTAGATGAGGGATTATCGACACTACCTTTTCCGACTATAGCTCCCTTGTTATTATCACCTAAGTTACAAACCCTTTCTTCTTAGCCACAAAGTCAAAGAACAAGGAAGTGACACCTGTCATATGTCTTGAGCATCCACTATCGAGAATCCATGTTCTCTCCGTATCCTTAAGACATTCCACCTACAAATTTAAACAAGGGAAGGAGGTACCCAATTTTCATTGGGTCCTAGTGTGTGAGTGAAACTTTGGTTGCATTTGGGCAACCATTGAAAAATGCCTTTAGGAACTAAAAATCTCCTAAATTGGCATTTAGCAATAGTATGTCCCCTTTTGCAACAATATAGACAATTTAAGTTCGGATGAGAGTTGCTTTTGCTAACTTGATCCTTTACCACATAAGTGTATTTTTGATAAGGATTATTCATGTTACTTCTAAAATGTGATTGATCAATAGCAAAGGTAATTTTAGGTTGTAAAGCCTTGTCTAATTTAGCTTGAAGAGTTCTAACCTCTCTTTGCCAAATGTGACAAGTTTCACATCCATACCATCTAAAACAAAATCCCTTATCATCTTCAATTTTGCCTTTAGTAACCTCTATCATAGATTTCTTAAGAGTTTCTAATTCCTTTTCGGAATCAGAAATCTTCTTTTCTAAATAACATAAAATTTTCTTATTTGAGGCCAAACGTTTAAAAGCTTTCTTGGCCTCATTGTGTAGAGTACTAAAGGCATTCTACAATATCAACATGATCATACTTAGAACGCCTTACATTATTTTTCTTCTTTTGATGATTCGTAAGACAAATATTGACATTTTCCTCTTCATCACTTGAGTTATCATCACTTGAGGACTCACTATCGCGCTCCCATGCAATGTATGCTCTTCTAGCTTTGCTAGATTTGTTGTGACGTTTGTCTCTTCCTTTGTCTTTCTTCAACAAGGGACAATTCAGCTTATAGTGACCGGCCTTTCCGCAATTATGGCATGATCCTTTTGACTTAGTTGTCTTACCTTCCTCTCGATTCAGGAATTTTAAGTGTCTTCTATAGTTGACAATATTTTTATCCGAATGTTAAACTTCATTCTTTATAAGGTATCAGTTATACCTCCTTACGAACAACCCCATGTCTTCATTCGAATCTTTATCATCATCACTTGATTAACTCTCACACGTATTATTGGTGGATGACTTAGATCTTGAAGCCTTTAAAGTGATAGACTTCCTTTCAGTGTCCTTAGCTTTCTCCTTCTTTTCCTTCTTTTGACTCTTCTCATGTTTCTCAAGGTTCATGAGCTTTTGCTCATGCTCTTGAAGCTTACCAAACAATGTTGTCATGTCCAATGTTCTTAGATCATTGGCTTCCTTAATCATGGTGACCTTTGGTAGCCAGTCCCTATTAAGACATCTTAAGATTTTGTTAGTAGCAACATCATTAAGGGTAGTTCTATCAAGAGCATTTAACTGATTGATTAGATAAGAAAATTACTTTTGCATATCGGCAATGGTTTCACCATTATCCATATGAAAAAGGTCAAATTCTTGAGTTAAAGAGTTGATTCTAGCTAGTTTGACATCATTGGTTCCCTCATGGGTAATTTGCAACGAGTCCCATATAGCTTTAGCACTAGTACAATGGGAAACCCTATAATACTCTTCAACACCTAAGGTGGCGATGAGTGTATTTCTGGCTTTCCAATCATAGATATACTTTTTCCCATCTTCTTCATTCCATTGTGCCTCCGGTTTAGGTATAACAACACCACCTGCATTGGTCATGGTTATTTCCATAGGACCATCTTGGATGACTTTCCATACCTTCCTATCAATAGAGGTGATATGGCTACACATACAATCTTTCCAATAATTATAGTTTTCACCAGTAAAATTAGGCACCCTATTGTACGCCCCTTTAGGATCGTTACTCATTTTCTAAAAAATTATTTGCGAAACACTAGATGAACCAACACTCGTGATACCATTTGTTAGACGACAATACCAATCTAGAAGTGCGGATGAATATGTCAGTATTTAAAATTTAGCGCTTTTTAAAATGTTTTCAAAGGTTACAAAAGCTCCCTAGACCACAATCGTCTAAATGATATGTTAATGGAAAGATCAGATATGCGTGAAACCGAATGGAATAACTACGATAGAGATAATCAACCACTATCTAAATCAATCCATTAATTACCAATATCCTTGATATCATTACCTCTAATAATGAGTTAACACAATAAGAGAGCAAGTAAAATATTAATACATTTGTGTGAGATTAATTTTATCGAACACTTGGTGAGCATTCCACACCAACTCTCAATTTCACTCAAATTGAATGTGCATGATTTTACTTAGTTGCAATCAAAGTGATTGCACCAATTTATTAAACAACTAATATGCACAACAATTAAGCGAGATTGATTTTACTATTAATTTAATACAAAACATAATTAATGCAAAGTTTAAAGAGTTAAGAGAAAGAGAGAACAACACCAACTTTGTTTAGGCAGTTCCCCTTTCGCCTTCGCTTAGGGTACGTCTGCCCCCAATTCTAAAACTATATTTGAGATCTTTATTATCAATTTGCAAAGTTATTACAAGAGAAGAAATGATCACCACCAACCAACTCTTATTGTTATTGCAGATCCTATTCACTTCTCTCCCCTTGATTTTAGTTGAACCAAGTCCTTCAAGCGTTCCGAACAACCCTCCGGTTGCAGCTACCTTATTGCAAGAACTCCACGTTCTCCAAAACTCTAGCTCGCCTGATTTCAACCGGATATGCATGAAACCACCGGTTGTAGCTACCTTATTACAAGAACTTCACGTTCTTCAAAATTCCATCTCGACTGACTTCAATCGCAAGACGCTTGAACCCTAACCTTCCTTCACAATCCTCCGGTTACCGTTACTTGTTTGAACAAACTCACCGTTCTTCAAACCTTTCACTCAGATGAATATATGAAGCAAATATTAGTGCAAAAAACTCCAATTCTTGGAGGACAAAACCCCAATGGTTTTATTCAAGAAAAACCCACTTAAAGTCTCTACCCAAACTAAGATTACACAATCCTATTTGGACGTTATCACCACAACAATGCTAAATGATTAACAAAGATTGTTATGTGTGATTGTTGAGAAATGCAATGAAGAATGAAGATGAAGAGCATTTTAGTGTATATCTTTCACTTTTCTTGTTGCTAGTTGAAGAAGAGACTCTAGATTATTTATATGATGCATGGACAAAGTAACAGAAATAACAGAACAATTTTGCAAAAATGTACAACAGAAAATTGAGTGCAAAACGTGACCAGTCGACCTGTTCACATAGGTCACTCGACCTGTTCAGACCCGAGACAAAAACTACTCAAGTGAAGCAAGAGATGAGTCGACTCAAATAGGGGATGAGTCGACTCAAACAGGGTTTTTCCAGAGTTGAGTCGACATATGACTCGACATGTTCAGATCCGTGGTAATCATGGTTTAAATGAATCATACAATGAGTCGACACAATCATGTGGATGAGTCGACTCATTTGGTTTTCCCAGGATTGAGTCGACCTCTGACTCGACCTGTTTAGACCCGAGAGTTTCACAGACTGGGATATGTATGAATGAGTCGACCGGTTCAGGATGTGAGTCGACTCAAACTTCTTAGACTGTCAAAAAATGATTTTTGAGACATATTTTGATCATTTGAAACCATTCTTTTATGAACCTAAGGTACTAACGATGATCAAGTGTATTATTCAGGTTAATGAGATGCTCCTAGATGCATGAACACATTTCACATATATTTTGAGCATGTTGGAGGATGAATGTGTTTTATGAGTGTAGAAATGATTGGGACATGGTGCAAATATTAAGAATAGCTTAGGCCCAACCCAAATGACACTAAAACCCTAATTACTACATAATAATAATAATAAATTAAAAAGAAAAAAAGAAAAAAAAATGGGATAAGTTGTAAATGGAGGAGGGATGCACTGCATTTGGAAAGAGAGAAACAATTTTTTTTTTTTAAATTTCAAAAGCCTTCACTCAACTCTTGACACATGGAATTGGATTAATTTATTAAATAATAATAATAATTAAAAAAATAAAACTAAAAAAACACAATAAAATTAAATAAAACGTTTCCAGAATATTTACAGCAACACACTCATTCTTATGTCAAAGATGAATATGCCTCCCAGCAAAACATGATTTCATAAAGGGGGCGACTGACCGACCAACTCAGTGGCGGAGACACCTCCACCATCCTCTCTCATTCTCTCTTCTCTACTTCATGTTCATCATTCAAAAATAAAATTGCAAATTCCCGATCCAAATAAAAATCAACGAAATTGATCGCGTGAAAGAATGAATACTTAATCATATAAAAGATGATGGTGACAAATTTAGCGAAAAGCGATCGGCGGCGGTCAGAGAGTTGCAAGTGGCGCGCATAGTGCAGATGTTGTGAGCGGATGACGGATGTGGTGGTTCTGATTCGCGTGCATGGGAGTGAAGATGTGCGAGGTTTTATGTTTGCGGCTTCGATCTCTTCCGTTCTTCTTCTTCTTTTTTTTTCTTTTTCTTTATCGTGACCTTATTGTTTAGTTATTGTTGAGTTGTTGTGTTAAAGTTGTTTAAAGTGTTGTTGTTATGTTGATGATGGATTGCTGTTGAGGTTTGAGGCGAATGAAAGTTTGGTTATTTTTAATTCTGACGATGATGTTAGTGCATAGTGGAATCGTTGTTTTATGGTGGTGATGGGTGGATTTCAGTAATGAGGTTGATGAAGAGTTATGGAAGACGGATTGGATACATGGACATATTTTGTTGTCATGGTGGAAAGGGTGTTATGGAGATGTGAGGTTGTGATGTGTATGCTTTGTGTTAAGGTTGGGTTGAGTTTGGATGGAGTATGAGAGGTGCTTATGGTTGTATAAAGGAATGATGTTTAGTGGTGCAATGAAAGTAGAAGGGATAGGTAAGTGGTGCAACAGAAGTAGAAGGGAGAGGTAAGTAGAAGGAATGGTGTTTAGTGGTGCAACGAAAGTAGAAGGTTTATTGAGTTTAGTTGGAGGAGTTGTGGAAGTTATATGGTGGTTTGGGTGATGTAATAGTAGTAGAAGTTTGATGGTGTTTATAGTGTGTTGGTTATGAAGAAAAAATGGTGAGAGGAGGAAGATATGTATGAGTTCTGTTAATGAAGATGCAAGAGGAACTTTTAGCACCTCTGTTATGGAGAGGAGAGTGAAAGAAGAAGATAAAGGTGAGGTAATGGTTTTGAGCAAGAGAGATGAAAAAAATAGTCGTGCGGTCTTTTTCAGGTTAATGCTTGGTATTTTTTTGTCATTGCCAGTGAGAAAAAAAAAGTGATGTGGTGGTGAGGGTATCCAATGCAGACGTGTCACTAAACAAGTGGAGTCTATTTTTTGTTACAACAAGAAATGAGTAGGACAAAAAGGATTACGTGGCCCACCAAGAGTGGGCTCTTTCTTTTGGTTATTTTTAAATTGTGATTTTTCTGATTGGTTAAGAGATGATCACATGGATAGTCAATAAGAACTAATGATCAACCTCGACTCGGTTGTCAAGATGATAACAAAGAAACACAAATTATCAATTGAATTAAAATGTACATTATGCCCTTTCTAGAAGCTTTTAAAATATTTAAACTAAATTAAATCAATTTAAACCACTAAAATACACTCTTAAATAAATACAATAAAAATAAAATGAAGACATGGAAATTCCTATTTAATTTTTCTGAATCCTTTGACAAAAGAATAAAAATGAACGGAATTAAACTGAACAAAAAATTGGGCGCAAAAGTCCTCGAAAAATTAAACTGATTGTACCAAAATGATCAGTGCGAAATAAACTTCTCGAAAATATACATGTTTTGATCAAATTTTGAAGTAAAAAATGACCGATTAAAATGCTCAGACTGATTAAAATGCGACAAAAAAATAGTCGAAAAATTAAAACGAGCACACCAGGTTAAAGTACGTGAACCGTAGATTAATAAAACTGACGTCTGCAAGCTCGATTTATAAATTTTTTGCCAGCTTATTTCACATACTTTTGAGGATCAGTTCGACCGATCTGTCCGTAAATCTGGAACTTTATTATGGCTAACATTCTAAGCAATATGCGAGATGAAATGTATGTTATGCTATGCAGATAGTGTAAATATCATGATGAATGTATTGACTTGCTGAATGAGGGGCAAAGTTGGGGTATGGCAATTGCCCCTATTTAAGTATCTTCAACTAGAGAAAATGAAGAAGAATACTTTTCATATGATCACGATGAGAGATAGTTAAATACTAAAAGAACCAAATTTTATCCCTGAATGCAGATGAAATGAGAGATATATTATGAATGCATGAAAGAACCATCTTTGTTTTGGTTTGCTAGGGATATGATGCAATATGAGATGACTCCTAACATGATTTTTTTATGATGGATGAAGAATGACAGATGGACCTGTGGGGAAAATGGAGACATATGGTAGTGATGATTCACAATAAATGACAAAAGTAATAAGGCTGAAAAAAACTCACTGGAGATAAAAGATTTTTGGGGAAAAGAAAAGACAAAATGCTAGACAATGCTGGACTTTAAAATGGCAGAATGCCAACTGGACTTTAAAATGAAATGTCATGCGAGAGTGGACTTAACCGCAGGCATCAGTAAAATATTTATCGGCTTCGAACAGAGTTTTCTAGACAACACTGGACTTGACCGCAGACATCAGTAAAATATTTAACGACTTCAAACAGAGTTTTCCAAAATAAAATTGGGCTTTGAGGACAGGGGGTATAAGATCAACCATCGAGACCAGGGTCAATGCAAAATGAGCTCGAATTACACTTCAGCTATGCATGATTTGAATTTACTTCTCTGTATGATATATGAATGATCAAATGTTGATATTCATGAAATGATGCTTGGAGAGATACCTTTATTGGTGAATGGAAATGCAAGATGAAGTCATTGGGGACAGAAGTGATCAACTACTTCGACTGCTTGCATGTTCTTTCGAGAATAATCTTCTAAAGAAATTCCAACAAGAAAGACTACTAATGAGGCTCCTTGAGGAAGATTCAAAAGAAACTCACTAGAAAGACTCCTTAGGAGGTTGTCGTTACTGTTTTAGAATCGGGTTTATATTTCATCCAAAATCTCCCTGAGAGGGATAAGATGGAAATAGCTTCTGAGCTCGCTCACAACATGTTCAAACATGCTTCTATTTTTTCTCTCGTCTCTGTTGGACGAGGTGATGTTCTGGCCCCGGGTAGTCCCTTCAACGAGATGAATACTTGGAAAGAGAAGCCTGAGGCTATGGAGCTAAAGTGAACTAATATTTAGAAAGAGCTTGTTACTCCGCGGAAGAGGATTGAAGCTGCAGACTCTTTGCAAGAGACAGTTGAAGTATATGGTTTTCCTTCTGCTTGGAAGCTCGTGTGACTGAGCTGGAGGGTTCTCATTGAGGTGTAAAGAAGCGATACAAAGTAGCTTCTGATTCCATTGAGGAAAAGGCTTGTGCCAAATATATGTAGAGGATCGTAAGGCTCTCCAAGACAAGGTGGTCGATCTTGAGTTGGTCCTTCATGATACTCTTTGAAAGACTATGCGGGATATGCCCGAAGTCCAAGAACGAGTTATGGAGAAGGCGAAGAAGTTATGTTCGGGTGAAATAATTTCCGTCGAGGCTCTAGACATGTTTAAATCCGCTTTTAGGGTCAATAAAAAAGGTGGTCCTGGTGCATCGGCTTCAAACGCTCCAACTTATTTTTCTTTTTTCCTTCTATTATTTACTTCCTGCCAAGTTCCCAGACTTTCGTGCCTTGAGTGTAACAATTTTGTATTTTTTATTTAAATATGTTACCTTGATATCTCAAGTAATGATAGCTTTAGAGCTTTATGTCGGCCTTCACGTTATCATTATCGCTATTCACGATTTGTTATAGCTCCAAGCTTGATCTCTTCATCTCCAAAGTCTTTATTTAATTTTAGAATTTAGGTCAGACCATCAGTGTTCGTTGGTGATGATGGGATATTTTTTGTGGGTGGGAGAGCCTTTATAGCTTTGTTTTGAGTAGACGCAGCGTATTTGATTGCAATAAGATGGTCGACATGCCTATGAAACTTTCCTTGTAATTTTGTAACTCGTTGCATCGGCTGATGTCGGTCATCCTTTTTATTTCCTATATTCGATCCTTGCCTTTAGCGTTTGTTGTAGTAGTAGTGTATTGATTTGAATATACATATGTTGCGTTTGAAGATTTGTTTGTGCTTCCTAAGCAATGCTCATGATCGGAGAAATGGGTGTCATGTAATCGTACTTTAAACTGTGCCTGGCATCACAGAAAACCGTTCCCCGACCAAGGGTGGGATCCATATCCCTGCCCCCGAGGCTTGACTCGGATGGATGTGGACGTCTCCATGCTACATCACATACGCCTTGGGATTGGCTAGATCCGAGAGGGTGTGCCATCTATGCAAAATTGTGTTTATTAAGCCTCAAATGCGAGATGTGCATTTGTTCTCATATTCCAAACTTTATAATAAAAAGAAGGACAAATAAACACCCATTGGGGCGTCGAAATGCCTTCTCTTTGATTGCATGGTGGACAAACCCTTCCAATCTTCGTCACTCTGGTTGTCTCTAGCCTTATTCTTCTTGATGTGTTGCCTTGGGATGGTAGTGACGAGGTAGTCCATCAATGGAATAAATTGTTATCCCGCCCAAAATGATGTAATTAAACTGACCAGTTTTTCCCCGATTTATTGCAATGGACCAGTTTCTCCTTTGGTATCGATAGTCGGTGTCCCATACCAATATATGCCATGTATGAACTGCGATCTTGTGGTATATTTATAGAGTTGACCATGTAATCATCTCGGCGACGGTAGGGTGTATAGATGTAGCTAGGTCGAATGGTGGATTACGAGGCTTCGGTCCAACCTTCACGAAATTCGCCTTCAAGCCCTGACATAAACCCTAGATCCGAACTTGTAATCCTTCTGTAATTATTCTTCAGATTCCTCAGGAATATCATGGACCTTGATGGCAGGGAATTGAGGCAAAAACAACGATCAATCGAGTAAACTACGATCAAGTCGACCGAATGCCTTCGACTTGGGATCTGAAGGAGTCGTGACAGTGAAATTGAGGCACAAACGCAAGTTCAGCGAAAACATAGAAATTAGAAGTTGATTCGTTTCCGGATTCCACGTTTGAGGATGTTACAAGCTGGTAAATCGAAGATTTGGATATCAACTTCAAGGATCCAGATCTAGAATTTCCACATTCGTTCAAAGGCGTTTGTGAAGCGGTTCGTGATTTTTGTGGAAATCGTAGGAATCAAGAGTTGATTTCCATAGACGACGCCACTATTTTATTTGGGAACCAAAAATGGATAATCTAGTTTTACGGAGGAACTGGAAATGAACAGAGATTGGATAATGGTGGTCTTGAACAATGACTATGATATCCTTTACGGTGGCACAAGATGGACCTGCATGGTTAACATTCTAACATCCAAGTCAGTTCAAGATTCAAGATGAGCATATTGAAATTAAAGATCAGATATTGTGTACCTTTTCATTGCATGTGAACTATTTTTATATTTGGATAGAGTATAGTGGACTTGAGACGGATTTGACTTTTAATTGAGTCTTTGGACAATCCATAACAAGATATATATTTTTAGTTAGTCATATGTGTTTTATTTATATGTGTGTTCTTAAAGTGTATGTTTATTCAATATATGTTTAGTGAATCATATATTAGGATTAATGTCATAGTTGGTCTATTTAAACCACTTATTCTCCTTATACATAGAAATATTTCATTAGTGAAACAGTAAAGTATCATCACCCTCTCTTTTATTATAATAGGATTCTACTTTACAATTAATTGATGTGAAACCAGGGCTTCATCTTCTCATGGCATACATTGTTTTGAGTTAATCAACCATATAATAAATTGTTGACATATGATTTTTTTTACTAAAAGTTTTTTAGAAAAGTGTTAACAATTATCCTTGACAACACAAATGTAATGATGTGGTTGTATCTTATTTGAAAAAAAACACCTAAGAAATGGAAAGCTTTAATAGGTGAAAGTTTTTTTTTTTTTTTGCATATGAGGTGTGCTGTCCATATCTTAAATTTGGTAGGGAGAGATGGACAAATAGATCATGAATTGGCTATTGAAAATATTCACAATGCTGTTAGGTTTATGAGATCTTCACCACAAAGAGGTTTAAAGTTTAAGGAGTGTAAAAATTGTAAAGATAACATATAAACAAAACTTTGTCTTGTGTTTCTACACGGTGAAATTCCACTTACTTGATGTTGGATGCTGCTGAAAAGTTTCAAATAATGTTTGAAAAGTTAGATGATGAGGGTCTTGAATACATGGAGTTTTTTGACTTTTTCAATTCATCTTGTTTTGTTAATTGGGAAAAATCTAGGGCTTTAATGATTTTTTTAAAAATGTTTTATGAAGCAACCAAAGTGTTTTCATCTTCGCAAGAAGTGTCCTTGCATTCAACCTTTCATAATTTGTCTTAAATTTTTTGTGAGTTTCAAGAAACTTCTTTGAACATGAATACTTTTGTGTCCGCAATGGTTTCAAATATGAAGGCTAAATATGATAAGTATTGGAGGGAAATGGAAAAAATTAAACATTTTATTTACTTTAGAGTGATATTTGACCCTAGATTTAAGTTTGACTATACTGAGTGATCTTTTAATGACATGTAAGGGGTTGATAGTGAATTTTCTAAGAAAAGAGTTGAGTTTGTACAAATAAATTTCTTTAAAATGTACGATTGGTATAAATGTGATCATGATAAGATTGTTAGGGCTGGTATCTTAAATGCACCATCAAAGAGCACTTTCTTGGGAGAAACATCTTCCCAACATAAAAATTCTTCACATTTTACGAGGGCCGATGCTTTTAAAAAACACTTGAAGGAGAAAGTCACAATTGATAATCAAAATGAATTAGAGAAGTACTTAAGTAACCTTTTTTGTGGGGATGCTGAAAATTTTAACATTCTAAATCAATAGAAAGAGAATTGCATTTGTTATCATATATTAGCAACATTTGTTTGGTATGTCTTGACAACACCTGTATCCAACATAACTTTAGAAAATTCATTTAGTACGAGGGAGGATTTTAGACATGTATAAGAACTATTTGAGTCCATAAATGGTCGAGGCACTTATTTGTAAAAAAATTGAAGGTGGATGCCTCTGCCGACTTGGAGAGGGAGACACTTTAATATAGTGACATGTAGGGACCTTATCAAGGAACTTAAACTTCAACATCTTTAGGAATTAAAAAATTGCCCTCTTTATGTGATAAGGGTTTTAACAACATCAACTTTATATATGATCATCTTGACATGCCTGAGGAATTAAAAATGGCGATAAACATGGGCACAAAACAAATTTTACATATGGTTGAGACCTAAATGTTGAGGAAGGCTCTTATAGGGAGAGCTATGTTTGAGGACTATGAACAGGTGGAGAATAGTGAAAAAAAATGTAAAATCAAATATAGGGAGGATGAAAGAAAACTTTAATCGTAATAAGATTTTTGTAGATTCAGCGAATGAGAGGCTCCATTCCTTGGAGACTGAGCTAAAAAAATATTAGTGATCTATGGTGAAACTTGAGGCAAAAAGGTAACAGAAAAATAAGATGTGTCAAAAGTTGAGCGAGGAGTTGATGCAAGCAGAGGAATATATATGATTTCTAAAGAAGGTGATCAATGTTGATGATGATATCGTGGTTTATGTTCCGTTTATGAACCATAATTGAATACAGTAGATGAACTATTAATCTTGAACCAACAACATTGATCTCTAATACAATGAAGCGAGTTTGATCTGCAAGGTTAGCACTCCAACGCTCAAGTCAGTATAAGATTCAAGGTGAGAGTAGTGAAAAATGAAGATCAGAGAATGTACATTGCCTTTCGCGTGAGGTGACTTATATACCTTGGGTTAAGTTGGGTGGATTTAAGATGAGTTTGGCCTTTATCCATTTGGGCCTCTGGCTGGCCCACGATAGTTACCTCTAAGGCTTTGTAAGACACTAAGGGAGTCGGGGAAGCCTTAGGTGATTTTGGCCGACCTCTAGGATGTTGTTTGGTGGGATCTGGAACGTAAATTCTTCTAATCAATTAAAAAGTAGTCGGGGACATAAATATTATATAATTTATTATCACCAAAGCATTTTGTTGTCCGCTCCCAGCACATCATCATAGGTATGCATGTCAAGGAATGATTCTCCTACCTAGGGTACTTGAGTACCTCCAGTGCTTCGAGCTACTAAATGGGAAAACACTACAACATTTTTGACTTTAGGCAACAGAATAATAGACAACGACTTAAAAACCGTTGCTTAAAGTATTAATAGGCTGCAGATTTAACGCGTTGTCAAAATTCTGGAATTTTGATAAAAACTGTGGTATATACATTTTAGGCTACACTCTTAAATCGTGGGCGTAAAATAACCGTCCTTTATTCACTTAAAGTTACCGTTTTGAAGGTGTGGCCATTTGATCTTTAAAAAACAACGTTTACAAAACGCAACCTAATTCTATAGACTACCGTTTTTAAGTTTTTTCCTTTAAATGTGAATTTATGGGGTTCGAAACCTCCGTAAACTACACATATATGTTTTGCTCTACCACTGCTTTTTCTTTCAAAGCATATCATCTTAAATATTTATACATAATTATTTGTATAAATATTTTAATTATTTAGTTACCTTTATAGTAACTCGTTTAATATGAATCGCACAATTTAAAAAGTATGGTCTTGAAAAAATGTTTATTAACTTGATAGTTTATTATTTAATTGAGATAGTTAGTGTATTATGTATGTAATTATGATTCTTTTGTGCATACTCTGAATTTTTTTAATGCAGGTGGAGATGCTTAAAATTGAACTTGAAACATAAAACAGGGAAATGGAAAACTCAGGTAGATGAGTTACAACAAAAGATTCATGTAAATTGTACATTTGGCTAGATTGTTCAATTCTGTTTTAAAATGAATCTCAAGTTTGCCTCTTCATGACTAGTTTTTATTCTTGTTTATAATGTACTACTGTTGCAAGAGGATTATTTTACCTGCAGTTATTCTGTTTGAGATGGAACTTAATTTACTCTTTGAAAAATACATTAGCTTAGTTATATTTCATTTTCTTTCTTTGAAAAATACTTTGGAGTATTAGTTTAAAGATTAAAATGATGGTTTATTCATATCTTATTTAGTTTTTTTTCTTTCCAAAACTTGCAGCTATATGCTCGTAGACACTTTTTATTTCATCTCTTTAGTATTGAAGGATATAATGATCGTGTGACAGCAGTGGTCCACTGTGAGTCTCAAGTATGATTATTTCCTTCCCTGCTTTGTTTTTTATTAATGATATTTATATTTACTCGCAGAAAGACGGACATGGAAAAATCTGTTACAATTCTCTATATTATGACATGATCATCTTCTAATATTTGGTTGGTCTCTCAATGATTATGTTTATCTTCTCTTTACCTTTTATGGTTATGTGGTGACTTCTAAGGACATGGAGAAACTATATTTTAATAGCATGAGATGGAGTTTGATAAAGATCGAAAAAAGATTGACAATCTAGATAAGGCTTTTGTTATTACCGCTGAGAGACGATTATTATAATATAATTGAAAGATTTATATACTTTGATTAAAGGTTGTACCTGGAATTTGACAGTTCATGATTATAAAATTCTATAATTTGTCTTACATTATGCTTATAATTTTTCATATATTTAGACAAAAGTTCTTTGTAAGAGTACAACTGAATGTGAATTATTATTAATTGAAGTTGATTCAAAATTATACACTCTTCACTCCTTATGTATTTTACCAATATATAATTTTAGATAATCCTTAAGATTAATGTACCCAATTTTTTCAATGTTATCATACAAAAATAGCTAAAAATGAGACTTTTCATAAATGTGTGGGAGAGTACTGAGTTGGTCTCTCCATTGTAAGTTAATTTAAGAAAAAGATTATTTCTGTTGCCCATGGTTTACAACTGTAGCCCAAAATAAACTATTAAAACAGTAGCTTACATCTAAGGGGACATTGTTATACTGTAGGGAAAAATAAACCGCGGCCAAAGCAAATTTTATTAACCGTAGGCAATAGACATATTTCAGGCGACGCTTCTGAATTTTTGTGGGGTAAAGTTAAAAAACCATACCCTTTTAGAATAGGCAACAACCGTTTACTCCACGCTTGAAAAACCGTCCCTTAAAGGTTTAGACTACGGTTTTCATAGTTTAGGCTGCGAATTTTCGTTGTTGCATAAACTCATTTTTGTTGTAGTGAAATGTATTCACAACCCTTAGATTTGTACCCCGACTTTGGTCTAGATCGTTGATTGACCGTTGGTCTTCAACTGGTTCTTTTATAAAAATGGCCTTTATTCTTATAATTTCTTTTCTCTATTATATAAATGCTCCTGCATGCCATTAGGAATTTGATAGGTATACAAATGAAGCAAAATATTTTGCATAAGCAATCCTTGAAATAAAAAGAAATATATATTCTAAACTAGTAATCAAAGCAATAAAATAGAAAAGTATTATTATAATATTTATCATTTAAACACGCCTGGGGTCCACGATACACAATTGACGACATTGCGATTATGATGATTTTTGAACTACCACAGTCATTATACATTTTTTAGTGTCATTTCATGTTTTTAACTCGATTTCAACATATTTTAGTGTCATTTCGTGTACTTTTATTGCTTTAGGTTGGTTTTGTACTTTGTTTTTCAAGTACTAATCAATGAGCAATGACTACAAAGAAAAATGGAGAAAAACGGCAAAAGCGACACAAAAATACTACTTTATGACTTTCATGACAGGTAGATCAGGGCAGTTATACCTGTCATGCCTCCTCAACAGCTAATTGTCAATCATTCAAAGGAAAAATAAACAAGTGTGTGTTTGATGACCATGACGGGAAGACAATCAACCTTGCTGTCACTCGTCATGGACCCATGATCAGGATTCTCACTTAAAGCGTCATGACAGGATGATTTGCACGATTCATGATTTCTAGCAATTGTTGCCTCCACGATTTAAGGATGATTTGCACGGTTTCTGGATGTTTTGCACCACTTTTTAAGGGAAAATTCACTTATGAAAAGCACTGTAAAGACTTGAAACAATCATCCATGCTTACTTGAGCATTAAATTCACTTGTTTTAGAGCATAATAAATTCCACATTGGGGTTTTTATGCAAGTTTGATTTTCTGCAATTTTAGAATTTTGCAATGTTGGAGTATTATTGTTGTTGTATTTTACTTTCCGCATTGCTATTTCATTATTGTATTGTCGTATAAGAACAAAGTCTCCTTTATGAGCAATTATTTTATGCGAGATTCAAAATTTATACAATTGCGAGGTTCATTTACTTTGTTGTTTTTTTATTATGTCTTCAACAAAAGTATTCTATTTAAATGTTTATTTCACCATGTTTGATTAGTCTGATTCCGAAACACGAGGACCGTCATACAGACGAAACTCGTATAACTTACATGCTTATTTAACTGTAACGAGAATACATTTTATGTTCTAAAAACTTTGTTTTTAATTTAAAACTTTATTACGAAAGTAGAAACACCAAAATATTGTTTACGCGTTGAAAGAGCGAAAACAATATTGGACTTAGAAAATCCAGATTTTTAATTATCAAATCGCAAAAATTCTCCAATTTTAATTAAGGATTTTAAAATTGTAGTTATGCACTACAAAAGTGTGCGATTACGGGTTTAAAATCCGATAAGGGACCGGCGAAAGTGGATGGTATCTCTCATTTAGTTTTTTTCTACAAAAATAATTTTCTCGTTATGATTAAATATTTTAAATTGTATGAGTAACATAGGTAGACGGAAATCAACGTTTTGGTATCTCGTTATTAATATTGATTTAAATCTATTATTTTCAATTTTTGCATAAAATCAACTATTTATTTGAGTAACCTTAGCTAAACATAGGAATGATAGATAATGGTAATTGTAATTTGTCATAGTGAATTCGATAATTTTTTATACTACATTGATATTTCTGTATACTTGCGGCCTATCAATCATTCATCACTTTAATTATGCATGTCTAGTTTGGTTTTAATATATTACCTTGATTATGAATGATTGATATGCCACAAATATAGGACTATATCAGTGTAGTATAAAATGTGAAGTGCCACACCATTGAGGCAATGCATGTGAATACAAATATTAGTTGACGATAATTGATACAGATGTCAAAAGTCAATCACGGTGCAATTGCTTCAATTAGTAAATAGTAAAATTGATATTTATAAAATGTTACAATATTTTATTTATTTGTCTCTTAGAATGAATAATTAATTTATAATGATAGTGTTGTGTGAATAAGTTAATAAATAGATTGTAGTGGTCAAAGTAGATTCAATTTGTTCTAAAAACTATTCATAGAACATTAGTTAATTTATTTGTCTCTTAGAATGAATAATTAATTTATAATGATAGTGTTGTGTGAATAAGTTAATAAATAGATTGTATTTGCATAAATGAGCAAAATGAGACAAGTAATAAGTTATTAAATGAAAATATAAGAGTTTTTAAAATTTGAGTTGGGAGAGAGATTGTTTTAGCAAGGAGAGAAGTTGGTAGAAAATAAATAAAAGGACATGAAGTTGTACACCATGTTAGAGAAAATATACTATTAAGTTGATGTGCTTAGAAATACATAGATGGGTTAAAAGAAGGTTTGAGAAAATAAGTAGTGAGGGCATGATAAAGAATGTGGAAGCAAGTATAAGTTGTAATTGGTCTGTTCCAAGTCTCCTTGCATTGTGTTGTTAGCTTCCTGCTGCATAACAAAACATAGGAGACATTACATGCTGCTGCATAAGAATTATACCATATAACATGTGAGAGAAGATAATATTAAGTTAATTTGAGGTGGTTAGAAATACAGGAATCGTAGTTTAAACTGTGAAAGGCATAATATCCAAGCAACATTATGGTAATCCTGAATGATAATGTAACCTTAAAGGCTAGTTGATGATTGATTGATGAAGCAGTAACGCAACAAGGGTTCAAAATGGTGTACTGCTTTAAGCCCCACATCGGGAAGCAAACGAAGAAGCAGAGGAAATGTGTAATATAAAAACCAGAGCCAGCTGAGGGAAAAAGCATACCTTTCTCGGCCTTTTGGCTAAGATCAAGTGTAGTATCTGTTCTTATCAGTTTAATATCTGATATGTGGGCCATTGGTCCACACGATATTAAATTTATTTCTTGAGGGGAAGAGTCCACCACAATAGCTTGCTATTGGGTCTCTTGTGTGTCGCTTTTGCGTTGCACTATAGCAATTGCTGGCGCACCCCACCAATCCAAGTATTAATCTTTTCTTATTCTTCCCTGATTTTCAATTATTTTACAATAGTAGGATTCTATTCATTATTTGTGGCAAGCGACTTATTATTTTCATTCAAGTTCACCCTATTTCAACTGTCTGTTCGATGTGGGGACTAATACCACTGTGGTAACTTACAAATTTGCTTCTCAATTTTTACAAAATACTTCCAAGTTCTTATCAAAGAATCATACTACAACGTAAGCAAAATTTTTAATATCTTCATATATATAGCAATCAAATTTTATATTAACTGAATCATTTCGTTCATCAACAACAACTTTTTACTTTTTCTTTTCAAACCACTAATCATATACCTTTAATTTTTTCTTATGTCAAATACTGTGTTTCACCTTTTCTTTTCACATAAACTCTTTACTCTTACTTTTCATTTCCATTTTTTATGTTCAAATTCTACTTGTACATTTTTTTTTGTTGTGTTGTTTTTGTTCATGTCCCTAATACAACAATGCCAATTGATTAGCATGAGAATAATATGTTATATTTTTTTCTTCTGAGATTTGTGGTGCTCGTGTTGTCACACTCAATCGAAATGATAATAACTTATTTGTTGTTTCATCCATATTATTTGCACACAAAAATTATCTTCAGTGGCGTGCTCTCTGCTCTGTTTCAATTGAGAATAATGAAAATATATATCTTCAAATTTCGGTTACACACTTTATTATTTCTTTTGATTTGGTGAATTCTCTTGATTTTGATTATGTAATTGAAATTAGTAGATTGTGAGAGAAACTTAAGAAATTCAATATTTCATATTTACTATTAAGATATTTTTATGATAATTAAGTGATGAACATATGATTGTATATACATATATTTATATTTATATTTGAATTTTCCGACAAGAATGGAAGGATCTATATTGAGTCCTGCATTGGAAGCATTGGAGCATGTAAAGGTATGAAGAAGGAAAAATTCTCACAAAATCTTTATTCATGGCTTTTTAATTATTCCCTATAAAAATACGTCTCTGAATTGCAGAGATCAGAGATTCAACATGATTATGACTCTTCATAATACAAATTTTTATACATCATGATTTAGAAAGAGATTGAAACTAAAACATAAAGGATTCAATTTAGCTGCACAAATTCTATACCGTGACTATCAAGGTATGAAATATCCGAGATTTAATTTAATTAATTATTGCTAATAATTATACTATTATCTTCTTACTATTTCATTTGCAACTGCAACTTGTTAGTAGCATGAATTACACAGTACGATCATATTACATAGTTTTTGTCATAAGATGATAATTAAACTTAATCTAAAATCACTCAATTGAATTATAGGTTGGATTGAAGTTTATTCCAGATAGAAAAAGTTCTATGAAAGCTATTGGTACAGGAGACCTATAATTCCAGTATCATTTAGTATTTGCTGAGAATCATAAAGTTCCGGTATCATTTTTTTACCATATTATTGTTATATTCAATATCTAAATTAACTTGAGTTATATTTTAAACTTATTTAATGTTTTTATTTTGTTCTTTTTGTTCTCATCTATAGTGGAGCAGTTTTTTAGTTTTATTATTTATACATTTTGATATTATAAAAGTATCATAGTCGCATAATACGTAACATCCAAAAAGGGTTATAGTTTGATTGAACACCTTACTACATATTAAAGCTTTGATAAATAATGACTTTATTCATTTAATCATTCTATGGTGGGTTTCTTAAACAACATACCTTTATTTTCCAAATTCTTGGCTATTGTAACCAATTTAGTGTATTCAATGAACACACCCCTTTCAAGCTCCTTCATTTGAAACAAGATAGTTATGAAGCAAATGGTAAGTTCAACTGATACTTTTCTGATCCATTTTACATCATGCAAAGTGTGAATAAGAGTGTACTCAATCAAAGTGAAATTCATCATATTAGGATACAATAAACTCAAGTGTATTGTGCCAGAGGTACGTCATAATGCATTTTACCATAAAGAAGTGTAATTCTTTAGGGTTTGCTTTTAAAGCGCACACATGCAAGCACTAAACATGATCTCAGGACGATTTGCTGTAATATAAAGAAGGGAACAAATAATATTTCTGTATTTACTTTCTTCTACTGTCTTGCTTTCCTAATCTTTGTCTTAATATTACAAAGTGTTAATGGGAGTTGACATATCATTGACATTCTGCTACCCTAATCTTTTGAGAAATTCTTTGCAATATTTTGATTGATTTTTTTTGATGAATTTTAAGACAAAAAATAAAACAAATAGAAATTATAATAAAAATAATGATAAAACTTAAAACGAAGATCGTCCGATTATCATCATCATACGGTAAAAAAATAAAAACGTAAAAATAAAATTTGGGACCCTCTAAAAAGTTTGAGACTGTGTGGGACTTAAAATGTTAAAGCTTAAAAATAATGTTTACTGAAAGTTGGAGGAAGGTCAAAAGTGGAAAGGATATGCAAATGTATGTGTATGCATGCAAATGCATGGGGTATGCAAAAAAAGTTTTTTTTAAAAGGTATGCTAAAAGTTTTATTTTGATACTAATGGTATGATGAAATAAACATCTCTTAACTTTAAAGATTTTTGTTAGGGTGGTCATGTAAGTATGTCCTATATCGGGTAGGCTGCTTAAGATTATGTTGAATATAAGGTTAGACTACCAAATCCCCTCACTTGTAGGATATAAAGTTTTGGATAAGATAATAGTCCTAGAGTCATGGACTATACCCTTGTTTTATCATGAGAAGGAGCAAGTCTTCCTACGGTAATCCTTCGGAATAAGTCGCATCTAGGCGGGACCTTAATAACGACCTTTGCAGGTTGATAACATAAAGTCACCCTAAGTTAAGAGGGTTATAGAAGAGATCCCCAGAGTCATGGATCGAACTCAAAGCTCTATCATGAAGAAGTGCTGGCCTTCTCATGAAAAACCTTTTGAATTGATCTATTCTAGGCTGAATCGTCATCAAAGACCCTACGGGATGAAAATTCCGGTGGCCTAGACAGGACGACCCCTTACTCAAGCTTAATTTTTCCTCGAGCTTGAGTTTTAGCTTCTCACGGAATATCAATTCCCACCAATGATATATGAAATTTTAATAAGATAAGATAACAATAAGGAGCATAAAAAGAAAAATAAATAAAGGAGAATCATTAAACAAACAAATAAATAAAAGCAAACAAACAAAGATGCACACAAAACCCCTAAAACCAGAGGTTAGGATAGGCTCTCTCTAGGAAAAGTATAAGAACTCCCCAGCAGAGTCGCCAGCTGTCGCGGCTGGAAAAATGACAGAGTCGCCGCCATCCTTTATTCGTTCCTAAGGAACATGGAAATATGATAAAACCTACTAACTAAAGGTGAGATTCTGGGTTCAGGAGTCGGTTAAGTAAGGAGAAGGTGTTAGGCACCCCTTACCTCTATTGTACTTAATAAGATCTTCCTTTAATTCTAGGGTTAGTGTGTTTCTAAGTGTTTGCTTTAATATTTATTAACTATTTAATTATTTACAAAAAATGTTTTATTAAAAAAATAAAATTTATTAAGAGAAATACCTAAAAAGGTTTTTGATTATTGTACTCGCCAGAGTTTACAACTCTATGCCTACGTACCTCCAATTTTATTGGAGAATCAGAGTCTCGTAGTTCTGGTAAAAAAATTGTTTGTTGAATGTTTTTATCCCTTGAAAATTCTCACGCATCGGAGGCGGAGAAGTGATTGATTTTAAGAAAACACCTTAATACACTAAGGTAGAGGAATTATAGTTTGAAGTGTGTTGAATTTGATTTTATCCCTTAATTGTTTGTAAAAATAATATTTAAGTTATTTAAGAAAAAAAATTAGTGATTATACTAGAATATTAGACATAACCCCTTTATCCTGATTTCATCCCTAATTTAATCCTTAAAAACCTTAGAGTTTTATCCCATAATTTTATCTTTTGTATTTTTAATAATTTAGAAGTACAAATTTACTCTCACATTATAAAATTAAGATTTACTTAATAATGAGATCCAATTCTAAAAGGCTAGAAATGAGCTAGGCCCAAAAATACTATTATGATATATAAAAAAATAATACGATGTAAAGTGTGTCATTACAATTCATATTGACAGTATAAAAAATACTATAATGTAAATTGTATCATTACAATTCATATTACAATTCATAAGTAAAACAATAGAAAAAAAGTATATTTTTTCTAAACAACCACGTGAGAATGTAATGAGATAATATGAGAGTTTTTAAAATAAAAAGTTAATATAATAATAATATAATAATAATAATAATAAGTAATAATAATAATAATAATATTCTTAAAAGGCCTAATGCCACGGTAATATAAATAAAAAGAAAAGAAAATCAATGATTAAAAAAATAACAAATAAATAACTAAATAGAGAAATAAAAGAGACATGGATTACCATGTATTTTTCTTCTCTTTAATTTCATGGGATTCACTTCCACCATGAACATGACCTTACTTCCTTTCTCTTTTTCGGAACATAAAGCAACAATTTTTTCAGCGGCGGATGTGCGACGATGGCAGGTTCGAGAGAGGCGTCAGAGATGGTGTTGTCCGGCGTCGAAGGTGGCTTAGCGGAGGCTGTGTGGGCCCGGTGTAGGAGGTGTCAGATTCGCGTGTGTATGAAGTTGGATTCAGTTTCTATTTGTTGTTGCTTCTGTTCATTGTTAGGAGGATGCTGTCATTTGCATATTAGATTGGTTTTGCTTTGAGAAACAATTCGAGATTCTATTTGATTTTATTCTTGAGATCAACTTCCATTGCCATGGTGTCAAAAGTTGCTAGATGATTGAACGGAACAAATTTCCATCTTGTTTCCCCATCGATGACATTAGCAAACAAGCACAAATGCTATATCGTCGGTGGCGTCATGAATATGTCAGAGATAGCTTCTAAGGATTATCCGTTTATCGATTTTTTAGAACGAAAACACCGATTTGGAACGCTCTTTTTTGTTGGTAATGAGGTTTGTGAAAATGGAATTTTTCTCTGCAGTTTTTATTCATGTTTGAATGTTGTTGTGAGAGTGAAGTTGTGGTTTATTGATTATCAATCGATGATAAAGATATTGATTTGAAGATTTCGTGCAACGAAAATGATGGTGTTGTTTTGTTATCTTTTAAAAACAAAATTATGAGATTTTTATTTAAAAGAAACTGTTTCTAATAGTAAATTTGGTCGAAGAGTTCATAATATGCATTGCAAAATTGAAATAAAATCAACAAAAATTAGACATAAAAAAACAAGACTATGGTGACAAAAATTCACAAATACATCATGCGTAATCTAAGTAATTAAATTCACATCGATGATTTTTTTTATGACGGATTAAGGTAAAAAATGCAAAAAGGTAAAAAAAAAATCAAAATTTTAAAAATAAATTAATAAAAAAATTGAAAATAATAAATAAAAAGTAAAAAGTGAAAATTTTAAATATAAAATAATGTTTAGTGAAAGTAAAATATAAAAGGAGAGAAAAATTGTTGGAGTGAGCAACTTGATTAGACCATTACACTCATAACTTTTTATTTAAGTATTAGGAAGTTCCATTCTTAATGGTGGACCATTTCACTTTTTGTCATTTCAGTTTACGGTTCTTCTACCGTTGTTACTTCTTTTAGTTCTTATACCACTATCACTACTCTCGGGGTTTTACAACAATGATAATTTATTTAGCATTGGTTCTTATATCGAGGACGGTTGAATTCTCAATCCCGAGCTATACAGGTACAATTCCCAAGCAAGAATGCTTTTTGGGCTTCCCCAATAAGTAACCATCTCCATAGAGCCTTTTCAATAAAGGACTTTCCTAACAAACTCACTCACCTTAAGTTGTCAGAGGAATCTATCTGGTAGTCGGTCATCCAGAATGATCGTTATCAATTATTTAGCGGGTATTCACCTCTTACATATCCAGCTTATTAACTTATCCCATATGAGGGATATGTTCCATCAAATGCACCAGGGTTTTATGATCAAAGGGTTACACCGGGGTTTTTCAAGGGGTTCCACCAAGGGTTGCATCAAAGAGTTTTTACCAGGAGTTCCATTAGGGATTTTATCAGAAGTATAAAGGATTTTCATCAATGGGTTCTATCAAGGGATTTTACCAAGGGATTTTATCAAAGGAGTTTTATCAAAGGGGTTCAATCAAAGGGTTTTCATCAGATCATTATCCATCAAGGGTTCACCAGGGTTTTACCAAGAAGTTTCAACAAAATATTACTATCAAGGGGTTTCATCATGGATTTATCAAAAGGGTTTCACCCGAATTTTCTATCAAAGGGTTCCACCAGAATTTTATCAAGGGATTTTATCAAAAGGGTTTTGTCAAGGGATTTGATCAAAAAGGGTTTATCAGGAATGTCATCGAAAGATTCCATCAAGGGATTCTTCCAGAATTTTACCAAGGGGTTTCATCTAGAGTGATTGGGGTATCAGTAGAGTACTACCCGATTCTCATAAAATGATCAGATGAGCATAGGAATCGTATGCAAGTTTCATCCAGAAGGGTTAAATTTGATCAAAAAGGGTTTCATCAAGAGGTTTCGTCAAAGGTTCCATTAAGGGGTTTTACAAGATTTCTATCAAGGGGTTTCATCAAGGGATTTCATCAAAAGGATTTTATAAAGGGTTTCATCTAGGGATTCCATCTGAAGTTTCATCAAAGGGGTTATATCAAAGGGTTTTCATCAAAATATTATCCAAAGGGTTTCACCAGATTTCTATCAAGGAGTTTCATAAAGGGATTTCATCAAAAGGGTTTTATAAAGGGTTTCATCTAGGGATTCTATTTGAAGTTTCATCAAAAGTTTCCATCAAGGGGGTCTACTAGAACTTTATCAAGGGGTTTCACCAAATTATCACGAGAGGGGCCTTATCCAAAGTGATTGTGATATCACTAAAGTCCTACTCGACTCCAGGGACATAATCAGATGATTATAGGCAAATATTACTCGGAGAGGTTGAAACTGATCATCAGGGATTAATCAAGGGGTTCCATCAGGGATTTGTCAAATGATTTCATTAGGGTTTTATCATCAGAGGTTCCATTAGAAGTTGTATCAGTGGTTTCATCTAGAGTTTTGAAAAGGATTTTATTATGAGTTTTATTAGGGGTTCTACCAAGGTTTATCAAACAACGACCGGAGGGTCGTCAGAGTCCTACCCAATTTCGGTAACATGATCAAATGATCATAGGAATTATATACAAATTTCACCCATATGGGTTGAAATTAATCGCCATGGTATTATTGGGGTTCCATCAAAGGTTGGTCTGGATGCCAATAGAGCATCAAGGATTGTTCAATCATTGCGTATTCCCAGAATCCACTAATTACGTGGTCAAAATTAGGGTCTCTCTATATATTTAATCATCTTCCACCGTGAGAAGATGAAGGCTCAGCGTCACCATCCTTTCAGTTAGAAGCTGATTAAATAGGGGCAGCTGTCGTACCCCAAATTTTGACCACCTTTTCATTTTTATTTTTAGCTGACACTAACACATCCAGAACATACCAGTCATCTGGTCAAATGACCTAAAAAGTTAAAGGGAGACCATTTTGATTTTTTAGTCCCTCTTAGGAGTTGATTTTAGTTTAGGGGTATTATTTAGATTTAAAAAAAAACATAATTTGAAGGATTATGCTAAAAAGGGTTTATAACTATTAAAGTTATTTTTTTTCTTATTTTTAAAATAGATATGATTAGTAATTATAATAGTATATCTCATTAAATTATAATATTTAAAAACATAAGTATTATATTAGGGTGGGAATTATTTAATAAAATTATAGATTAATAGTCTATGAGGTTTTAAAAAAAATATATAGGTTAAAAGTTTAGTTATTATTTGTTATGAAAATATTTTAGTTATCTCGGTATTTAAATTATTTGTTTAAGTATGTGGAAGTGCTACTTTATTTCAAATAAGTGTAATGGTCTAATGTACCTATAGTACATGGATAGGGGGTCTTGAGTGCAAGAGGTCATGAGTTCAATTCTCAAATGACTAACTTTTATAGTTTTTTCTTTCCTTTCTTGTTTTACTTTCACTAAACATTATTTTAAAATTAAAAATTTCACTTTTTTACCTTTTATTATTTTCGATTTTTTTTATTAATTTATTTTTAATAAATATTATAATATTCATTTTTTATGTTTTTAATTATGTTTTATTATTATTTTCGGGTCAAATTAAATCTTTCTAAAAATAGATAATCTCATTCAATTCTTGACCTAATTCTCCATCTATAAATAGTACACAAATTCACACTTTTCAGGCATCCACAATTCACCGAAATCTTAAAGCTCCATCAACATCGATATTTTCGAAAAAGGCACGAGCAAAGAAGAAGAATTACGAGAAGGTCGGGATCGGAAACGCAAAGAGTAAGGAGAAACAAAAGGAATTATTTTTCTCACCGGGGACAATCTCCTCCCCGTAGGTCGGTCCTTACTCCCTCACTTATACTTATTTGACATGTTATTTCTTGTTTGATGCTTAATAGAATATTGGTTTATTGTGGAATATGTTTTGTTTTTTTTTCTATTTTAAAAAAATAAAAAAATTAATTGATAATTATCATTAAAAAATATGTATACACAATTGTTTTTTAGAGAATCAAACATAGTAATTATCTAACCAAATTGAATTAATATCATATAACAGAGAAACTAATCTCATATATTTCTTGAAACTAATACCATATAATACACAAATTTTAGGAAATTAAATCTTCAATTTAAATTAACATATTTCTTTAAACCAATTTCACAATAGTTAAAACCTAAACCAAACGCTAAAAAAAAACTCACACCCTATTTTTAAACTAATCATATTTTAACATGAATCGAACTGTTATATTTTAAAATAAGTCATTTAACCTTTTTCAATTAAATCCACATTTATCTATAAAAAACAGTGAGATCACACAACCATATGTATTTTAGAAACACATCCTAAATCCACTTTATCATCTTCAATATACAACTACCTCTGTAAGTAGGGAAAATGGACCAAATTTAAAAACGGCAACAACAAATTGTCTCGAATATATCCAGACGAAACTTCAATCTTTTTATCACAACCATGAAGCCAAACTACAAAAAAACGAAGAACAATGTCAAACTTAAAGCCATACAAAATCGAGTCGGAAATTAACAAAAACTAAAACAAAATTCAAATTAAAACCAGTAGAACTCTGATACAAAACTAATTGAAATAGTGTTTAAAAAAAATGAACCGCAAAATACATCAAAAATCAAATTGAACTCGAATCTCACCGGAGTTTGTTAACTATTTGATTCCAGCCATGATCTCGTTTGAATCCACAGAGCGCCTCCGCCGCACAGATCTGTCACCACCATTACGGATCGCATGTTAGATCTGGAATCCACCGCTCACCCTTGTTTCGTTAATAATCACCTTGCAACTTTTGTGTTTTGTCAAAATTTGGGAGGAATATACAAGGTGTTATTGTTACTGGGATGTAAGATCCATAGATTTCCTTTTACAAAAAAGAAGAGATCGAAGGTTGGGTTGTGTGTTTGTGAATGAGAGTGAAATATTTGTTGAAAAAAGAAGAGATGAGCGTTCATATCGAATGAGGGAGAGAAGAAGCAGTTTTTTCTTCGTTCATTGTCATGAGAGAGAAAGTGAGAAATTGTTTGGTATCATTATTTTCCTTTTTAATTTTAATTAATTGGTTAATTATTTAATCAAATATTAATCGGGGATTTTATTTAATAGCTAAGATTAATTCATTTAAATTAATAATTGGGGATTTCTAAATTTTTAAATCCATGATTTAATCTATGTCATAATTCAATTTATTTATTTGTGGTTTGGTTATTTAAATTGGGATTATCACATGTAATTATTTATAATAGTCATATTTAATTAATTATGGATAAAATTAAGATTAATTAAAATAAGAATACGGGATAAAATTATGGGTAACTGCTAGGGCTTTAAGGGATAAAAACAAGGGATAAAAACAAGGGATAAAAACAAGGGACAAGGGATACAAACACAAGGGATACAAACACAAGGGATAAAACACAAGGGATAAAACACAAAGGATAAAAACAAGCGATACATCAAGGGACAAACATTTATAAAATTCTATAACAATTTCAAGGGATAAAAACAAGGGATAAAATTTATGGGATAAAATTATGAGATAATTTTAGGGATAATATGAGATAAAATTGTGGGATATATTTTTAGGATTTTAGGGATAAATAATCAGGAACATGATATTTTGTTACTTTATAATCATCGAATATTGTCATGGGTTTATTTTCTAAAATTAAAATATTCATCATATTTTGGTAAATTAACTAAGGGATAAAATCAGGATAAGAGATATGTTAAATTGCATATTATTTAATTTATTTTTCTTAATCAAATTAAATTTTTACAATTGAATAAGGGATAATAGGGGATAAAAACAAGGGATACACATATGGGATAAAACATTGTCTAAAAGTCTAGGATTTTCAAGGAATAAAATCGGGGATAAAATTGGGATAAAAGGTTATGTCTAATACCTAATTATGACTCATAACTTATTTTCTTAAATGAATTAAAATACTATTTTTGCATGGGATAAAAGGGATAAAATCAATTTGAACTCACTTTAAATCGTAAGACCTCTACCCTAGTGTATTGAGGCATTTTTCAAAATCAATTATTTCTCCGTCCCTGAGGCGTGAGAATTTTCAAGGGATAAAAACAACCAACCAAACAACATTTTCAAGAAGAACTACGGTACTCTGATCCTTCGTCTAATGCGAAGGTACGTAGGCATAGAGTTGTAAACTCTAGCGAGTACAATTATGACAAATATTTTTGGGTCTCTCGTCCATTTAAAAGTAATACCTTCGGTAAATAAATAAATAATTAATAATTAATAAATATTAAAGCAAACACTTTAGAAATACACACTAGCCCTAGAATTGTAGGAGGATCCCATTGAGTACAATGGAGGTAAGGGGCGCCTAACACCTTCCCCTTTCTTAACTGACTCCCGAACCTAGTCTCTCACCCGTACCTATTAGGTTTTATCATTATTTCCCTATTCCTTAGGAATGAAAAAAGGATGATGGCGACTCTGTCATTTTTCCAGCCGCGACAACATGCATGTTAAATATGATACCTAAGCAAGTTCAAGTATAATTCAAACATAGAAATTGATCAAACTTAGATCAAACCATAAAATGAACATCAAGAATTACATAGAACAAGTATATACATACATAGTTGATCAATATAGGTCAAATAGATAGGAACGATATTACCTACAATGATGATAGACGACGAGTGCCCTCACATATCCCGCACTTATAAATCAAGGAATGTACAAGCATAGATATAGAGTAGGCATCATATATAGATTTAAACGCAATCTGAGATATCAAGAACATTAAGTTCCCTACGGATGTGGAAGAAAGGCTCTGTCGCAAATGGTTTTTTGAAAATATCGGCAAGTTGATTTTTGCTATCAACATGCTCGAAGACAACATAACCTTTCTCAACATGATCCCTAAGGAAGTGATGTTGAATTTCAATATGTTTAGTGCGCGAATGTAGTATAGGATTTATGGTTAAATTTATGGCGCTTGTGTTGTCACAAAAAATGGGAATTGAACATTGAAGTCGACTAATTGTTGTTTGAGCCACAAAATTTGAGCGCAATAATCACCCGCAGCAACGTATTCCACCTCAGTTGTTGACAAAGCAACTGAAACTTGCTTTTTGCTGTGCCAACTCACTAAGGAATTTGAATAAAAATGACAAGTGCCACTAGTGCTTTTCCTATCCGATTTGCAACCGGCAAAGTTGGAATCAGAGTAGCCAACCAAAGAGAAATCACATCCCTTAGAAAACCAAAGTCCATACTTTGAAGTACCACAGAGGTATCTAAGTATGCGCTTGACGACCTTTAAATATGACTCTTTGGGACATGATTGATACCTAGCACACATATATACACTAAACATAATGTCTGGTCGAGATGCGGTAATATAGAGGAGAGAATCGATCATACCTCTATACCTTTTTAAATCTACGACCTTACCATTTTTATCCCTATCCATATTAACCGCAGTATGAATTGGAGTGTTGATTATTTTGGAGTTTGCCATGTCGAAGCGCTTGAGTAACTCATTGCAATACTTCGTTTGGCACACAAAAGTTCCTTCTTCAAGTTGCTTGATTTGAAGTATGAGGAAGTAATTTATCTCCCCCATCATACTCATTTCAAATTCTCCCTGCATCAACTTAGAGAATTCCTTGACTAAATTTATGTTAGTAGATCCAAAAATAATGTCATCAACATAGACTTGAACTAAAATAGAGTGTTTTCCTTGATGCTTAATAAAAAGGATTGTATCAACCTTCCCTCTTGAGAATCCTTGTTCTAGTAGATATTTGCTAAGACGCTTATACCATGCCCTATGGGCTTGTTTGAGACCGTATAAAGCATGCTTAAGCTTATAGATGTAGTTAGAATGCTCATAATTTTCAAAACCGGGAGGTTGAGATACATAGACTTCTTCATTAATGTAACCGTTTAGGAAGACGCTCTTAACGTCCATTTGAAATAGTTTGAAATTTTGAGAATAAGCATAGGCAAGCAAAAGGCGTATAGCCTCGAGTCGGGCAACCTGAGCATAAGTTTCCTCATAGTCGATGCCTCCCTATTGGTTATAGACTTGAGCAACAAGGTGAGCCTTGTTGCGAGTTATAACTCTGTTTTCGTCTAACTTGTTCCTAAACACCCATTTAGTGTTGATTACTCGATGGTCTCGCGGAGGGGGAACAAGATCCCACACCTCATTTCTTTTGAACTGATTAAGTTCCCCTTGCATCGCTATAAACCAATGTTCATCGAGTAACGCATCTTTAGAGTTTTTAGGCTCAATTTGTGAGAAAAAAGCGAAATGATAACAAAAGTTACTTATCTTTAACCGTGTGGTAACTCCCTTTGATATCTCCTAGAATATTATTAATGGGATCATCCTTAGAATATTTCCATTCTAAAGGAAGATCATTGTTATTAATCGAATGATCGTCCTCTTTCTTTTCAGATATGTGATCCGGCTCCTCCACGGCTTTTTCCGGATAGGGTTCAACACTCTTTTTTTCTTGATCTTTTATTATATCTTCCGAAGGAACACATGCACCATCAACAACAATACCTTCTCCAACAATTTTCAAATAAGATTCATTAAAGGAAACATGCACGAATTCTTCAACAATAAGTAACCTTTTGTTGTATACTCTATATGCTTTACTAGATTGAGAGTATCCGAGAAAGATACCTTCATCGGGTTTTGAGTCAAATTTACCAAAGTGTTCTTTACCATTATTTAATACAAAGCATTTACATCCGAAGACATGAAGATGTGAAATATTAGGCTTCCTTCCCTTTAACAATTCATAAGGAGTTTTGTTTAGAATAGGACGAATGGGTGTCCTATTCAATACATAACAAGTCGTATTTATGGCATCGGCCCAAAAATATTTAGGAAGGCCGTTTTCATTGATCATAGTCCTTCCAAGCTCTTCTAAAATTAGGTTTTTGCGTTCCACTACTCCATTTTGCTGTGGAGTTCTTGGAGCAGAAAAATTATGATCAATGCGGTTTGTTTCACAAAATTCCTCAAAGAGGTGGTTTTCAAATTCACCTCTGTGATCACTTCGAATAGTAACTATGCTAGTGTTCAATTTGTTTTGAGACATCTTGGCAAACTTTTCAAAAGCAGGAAAAGTGTCACTTTTACTTGCTAAGAAGATGGTCTAACAAAATCTAGAGTAGTCATCTACTATAACAAAACCATAGTAGTTTCCACCTAGACTTTTAATTCTAGATGGCCCAAAAGGTCCATATGGAGAAGTTTAAGGGGTCTCGTTGTGGAAACAATATTTTTAGATTTAAAAGAGATCCTTATTTGCTTTCCCATTTGGCACGCATCACATAAGTGATTTTTGAAAATTTGATTTTGGGAAGACCAACTACTAGATCTTTTGCAATAACTTTATTTAGCAAGTCAAAGTTGACATGCACTAATCGCCTATGCCAAAGCCACGAGTCTTCACCCATGGAGACGAGACATTTAGCGCTAGTCAAAGATACTTCATTCAAGTCAAGCATGTATACATTATTTACCCTCCATCCCTTAAGCACATCATTCTTTTTATTATTATGTTCAATCATGCAACAATCTTTTGAAAACGATACTTTATATCCTTTGTCTCATAATTGGCTAATACTAATGAGATTGTGCTTAAGGCCTTTAATTAAAAGGACGTCTGAGATAGTAGTAGATGAGGGATTATCGACACTACCTTTTCCGACTATAGCTCCCTTGTTATTATCACCTAAGTTACAAACCCTTTCTTCTTAGCCACAAAGTCAAAGAACAAGGAAGTGACACCTGTCATATGTCTTGAGCATCCACTATCGAGAATCCATGTTCTCTCCGTATCCTTAAGACATTCCACCTACAAATTTAAACAAGGGAAGGAGGTACCCAATTTTCATTGGGTCCTAGTGTGTGAGTGAAACTTTGGTTGCATTTGGGCAACCATTGAAAAATGCCTTTAGGAACTAAAAATCTCCTAAATTGGCATTTAGCAATAGTATGTCCCCTTTTGCAACAATATAGACAATTTAAGTTCGGATGAGAGTTGCTTTTGCTAACTTGATCCTTTACCACATAAGTGTATTTTTGATAAGGATTATTCATGTTACTTCTAAAATGTGATTGATCAATAGCAAAGGTAATTTTAGGTTATAAAGCCTTGTCTAATTTAGCTTGAAGAGTTCTAACCTCTCTTTGCCAAATGTGACAAGTTTCACATCCATACCATCTAAAACAAAATCCCTTATCATCTTCAGTTTTGCCTTTAGTAACCTTTATCATAGATTTCTTAAGAGTTTCTAATTCCTTTTCGGAATCAGAAATCTTCTTTTCTAAATAACATAAAATTTTCTTATTTGAGGCCAAGCGTTTAAAAGCTTTCTTGGCCTCATTGTGTAGAGTACTAAAGGCATTCTACAATATCAACATGATCATACTTAGAACGCCTTACATTATTTTTCTTCTTTTGATGAGTCGTAAGACAAATATTGACATTTTCCTCTTCATCACTTGAGTTATCATCACTTGAGGACTCACTATCGCGCTCCCATGCAATGTATGCTCTTCTAGCTTTGCTAGATTTATTGTGACGTTTGTCTCTTCCTTTGTCTTTCTTCAACAAGGGACAATTCAGCTTATAGTGACCGGCCTTTCCGCAATTATGGCATGATCCTTTTGACTTAGTTGTCTTACCTTCCTCTCGATTCAGGAATTTTGAGTGTCTTCTATAGTTGACAATATTTTTATCCGAATGTTAAACTTCATTCTTTATAAGGTATCAGTTATACCTCCTTACGAACAACCCCATGTCTTCATTCGAATCTTTATCATCATCACTTGATTAACTCTCACACGTATTATTGGTGGATGACTTAGATCTTGAAGCCTTTAAAGTGATAGACTTCCTTTCAGTGTCCTTAGCTTTCTCCTTCTTTTCCTTCTTTTGACTCTTCTCATGTTTCTCAAGGTTCATGAGCTTTTGCTCATGCTCTTGAAGCTTACCAAACAATGTTGTCATGTCCAATGTTCTTAGATCATTGGCTTCCTTAATCATGGTGACCTTTGGTAGCCAGTCCCTATTAAGACATCTTAAGATTTTGTTAGTAGCAACATCATTAAGGGTAGTTCTATCAAGAGCATTTAACTGATTGATTAGATAAGAAAATTACTTTTGCATATCGGCAATGGTTTCACCATTATCCATATGAAAAAGGTCAAATTCTTGAGTTAAAGAGTTGATTCTAGCTAGTTTGACATCATTGGTTCCCTCATGGGTAATTTGCAACGAGTCCCATATAGCTTTAGCACTAGTACAATGGGAAACCCTATAATACTCTTCAACACCTAAGGCGGCGATGAGTGTATTTCTGGCTTTCCAATCATAGATATACTTTTTCCCATCTTCTTCATTCCATTGTGCCTCCGGTTTAGGTATAACAACACCACCTGCATTGGTCATGGTTATTTCCATAGGACC